>NC_091206.1:23064104-23219104 GCF_040958095.1 Procambarus clarkii
CCCATTTAGATTATACAGTTCAGTTTTGGTCGTTGTATTATAGAATAGATAAAAATTCAGTGTCTAGCGTAGGATGACTAAGTTAATTCCCCCAATTAGATGTCTTTTATATGAAGAAAGATTAACAAAGCTTAACGTGCATTTACTGGAAAGGCGAAGAGTTAGGAGTGACATAATAGAGGTTTACAAGTGGATGAATGTACACAACATAGGGGATATTGATAAGGTATTAAAAGTATCAATACAAGTCAGAACACGAAACAATGGGTAAAAATTGGATAAATTTTGATTTAGGAAAGACTTGGGTAAATACTGATTCAGTAATAGGGTTGTTGATTTGTGGAACCAATTACCGCGTAACGTGGTTGAGGTGGGGTCCCCTCGATTGTTTCAAGCGTGGGTTGGACATGTATATGAGTGGGATTCGGTGGTTCTAAATAGGAGCTGCCTCGGATGGGCCAATAGGCCTTCTGCAGTTGCCTTTGTTCTTATGATACAGGTTTGCAAGTGGATGAATAGATATAACAAAAGGGATATTAGTTGGGTATTAGAGGTATCAACATAAGACAGAACACGAAACAATGAGTATAAATTGTATATGTTTAGATTTAGGAAAGACCTGGGTAAATACTGTTATGGTAACCGGTTTGTTGAGTTGTGGAACCAATTACCGCATAACGTATTGGAGGTGGGATCCCTCGATGGTTCAAGCGTGGGTT
The DNA here is from genome assembly GCF_040958095.1 of Procambarus clarkii. Lineage (NCBI taxonomy): Eukaryota > Metazoa > Arthropoda > Malacostraca > Decapoda > Cambaridae > Procambarus > Procambarus clarkii. The sequence goes on from NC_091206.1 coordinate 23,064,824, forward strand.
AGACATGTATATGAATGCGATTGGGGGATTATAAATAGGAGCTGCCTTTTATGGGCCAATAGGCCTTCTGCAGTTACCTTTATAATTATGATTTTTATTATGTTATAACTGGGTGGCAATGAATAGGAACTGCTTCGTCTAGGCTTTCTGCAGTTACCTTTATTCTTATGTTCTTTTCTGGGAACATCCCGTGCGTAGGTTCGAACCCTCATTACGGCCTTTGTGGATTTGTTCATATCATAATTATGTTATGTCCGTTCATCACTTGTATACCTCTTACCTCATCGACGTTGATAACAAATGCGATATCAATAAGGTAATAAAAACACCAACACAAGACAGAACACGAAACAATTGGTATAAATTGTATAAGTTTAGGTTTGGCAAAGACCTGGGTAAATACTGGTAATACATTGTTGTTTATTTGTTGAACAAATTACCGCGTAACGTAATAGAAGTATTATCCATTGATTGCTTCAAGTGTAGGTTAGACACGTAGGTTAGAATGAGTTTGGGTGGTTATAAATAGGAGCTGCCTCGTATGGGCCAACAGGCCATCTCCAGTTACCTTTATTCATATGATCTTATAAGGTTTTTGCACCAACAATTTTGCAAGATATCTGAACATTTTCATATCCAGCTAAATGCTAAGGAAATTACTAACCAGATAAATTTAAATAGTTTTGGCAACTGCTCGCCACCTCACCTCAGTCCACATAAAAGAAAGGTAGCGTTCAATTATCATCCAGTACAACCGACGAAACCTCTAGAGCGAAGTTGTGACATCCAAAGTTCAACAATGGCAATCAGGAGCTCAACAATATTCACTGTCTTGTCAGTGTTTACAATTGTTTATTTGCTGTTTTCAACGATAGTACCTAATGAGGCCACGAAAACCGAAAAAAGAAAAGGCAGGTTTGTTAAACGGGAAATTGAATTATCTGAAGACCCAAACTCTTTTTTCAAGTTACATGCTGAATTGAAGGAAACATTCCAGCCGCAATTGCAGCTCTTGCTCCCCAACATTCCTACTGAGGTTATGAAGGGCGCTGACTCTTTCCAGATTCTCAACTACATGAGAATGAAAAATGAAGGGACCAAACTTCAACGCGAAATCGATTCTGGTGTTCTGGCCGATGAGAAGAATAGTATGCTGACTGATAAACCCATTAATATTCCAAATTTCATGACTGAAGAGCAACTAAAGAAATTAAAGACGCACGAAAGAGCTTTAATAAATATGCTCGTTAACACTCGGAATGAGTTTATGAAACACCCAGACTACAACCAGCAGTCGGTGGATACAATTACAGATATGCTGCATAAGTATGTGCCGATTAAGGATCAATTTGGTCGCTCGATGAGACTTACTGAAATACTGAACATTGTGAAACATGGTGCCAAACGTACGCTGCCAAACTAATTTTAAACGAATTTAAAATAATCCTTTCGCTATTATTATTAAAAAGTGCTAATCGTGCAAACAACCCGGCTTTGTTAAATATTTTAAGCATGATGTACTTACAAAGTGATACGAAGATACCGAGAATTAGTTTACAATTAATGAAAATAATTTTGGAACCTGACAGTGGGTTCCAACTGGAGCCACGAAAACCTGGTGGATAGCGCGCAGGACTCGTAATTCTGTGGCTCGGGTTCGATTCCCGCACGAGGCAGAAACAAATGGGCAAAGTTTCTTTCACCCTGAATGCCCCTGTTACCTAGCAGTAAATAGGTACTCGGGAGTTAGTCAGCTGTCACGGGCTGCTTCCTGGGGGTGGAGGCCTGGTCGACACTAAAAAGCCCCGAAATCATCTCAAGATAACCTCAAGAATCATGTATTTGCAATTACTATGTTATGTTTCTTATGTTCTTCAAATTGCATTAAAGTTATTTGTCCTTAATTATTTTGTAAAGTGTTCTTTGGTTATATATATTAAATAAAACTTAATATTCTTCCAGTTTATTATTTGTTCCTACAATATGGCAAATTGGATGCAGTGTAATTCATTAATAAGCTCGAAAACTTAATAGACATGAAAAAATACAAATTTAAGCTCGGGTCGGGGTTCACTTATATATGAATGCCATTGTATATTCTATGAAATCTGTCCTTGGAACTGTTTGTGTAGGATTGAAATCTTTAGATGATTGAGCTGTAGGAATGAGTCAATAAAAGCGTGTGTTAACAGGGAAATAGATAAGGTGCGGCAAGTCTCCCTACAACACACACCTCTGTTCTAATCACCGTTCCTCTATCTACAGCACAACGCAACAAGCACCTTGGTAGCTCCGATCATCCTCAACATAAACGCGTCCACCAACATCAGCACTGGTGCAGTCATCGGGAGGTATTGGGGGTGCACTGAATAAAAAAATAGATTGGGCACTGATTAAAAAAATAGAGACTCACCCAATAGAGTATTGGGGGTGCTATATTAAGTTGGATTAGAGCATGGCTATTCCAAAGGAAACAGAGAGTTAGTATAAATGGGGTTAAGTCAGAGTGGGATAATGTTGTTAGTAGAGTGCCTCAGTGCTCTGTCCTGGGACCTCTTTTAATTATAATATATATAAATGATTTAGATTCAGGTTTGAGTTGCAACATCTGCAAATTTGCCGAGGATACAAAAATCGGTTGGAAATTTAACAAGGAAGACGACTCACTATCATTCAAGTTGATCTAAATAGGGTTTTGAAATGGTCAAAAGATTGGCAGATGCAGTATAATGCTGATAAATGTAAAGTTCTGAGGCTAGGTAATGATGATAGAATTACAAGATACGAGCTAGATGGTGTTGAGATTGCGAAAGAGATCTGGGAGTTATGATTAGTAAGAATTTAAAACCAAAGGATATATGCATGAATGTTCGTAATAAGAGAAATAGGACACTGGGATTTATTAATCGAAGAATGATTAACAAGAGACCTGTTGTTGTTCTTCAGCTATATTGCTCTGGTTAGACCCCATTTAGATTATACAGTTCAGTTTTGGTCGTTGTATTATAGAATAGATAAAAATTCAGTGTCTAGCGTAGGATGACTAAGTTAATTCCCCCAATTAGATGTCTTTTATATGAAGAAAGATTAACAAAGCTTAACGTGCATTCACTGGAAAGGCGAAGAGTTAGGAGTGACATAATAGAGGTTTACAAGTGGATGAATGTACACAACATAGGGGATATTGATAAGGTATTAAAAGTATCAATACAAGTCAGAACACGAAACAATGGGTAAAAATTGGATAAATTTTGATTTAGGAAAGACTTGGGTAAATACTGATTCAGTAATAGGGTTGTTGATTTGTGGAACCAATTACCGCGTAACGTGGTTGAGGTGGGGTTCCCTCGATTGTTTCAAGCGTGGGTTGGACATGTATATGAGTGGGATTCGGTGGTTCTAAATAGGAGCTGCCTCGGATGGGCCAATAGGCCTTCTGCAGTTGCCTTTGTTCTTATGATACAGGTTTGCAAGTGGATGAATAGATATAACAAAAGGGATATTAGTTGGGTATTAGAGGTATCAACATAAGACAGAACACGAAACAATGAGTATAAATTGTATATGTTTAGATTTAGGAAAGACCTGGGTAAATACTGTTATGGTAACCGGTTTGTTGAGTTGTGGAACCAATTACCGCATAACGTATTGGAGGTGGGATCCCTCGATTGGTTAAAGCGTGGGTTAGACATGTATATGAATGGGATTGGGGGATTATAAATAGGAGCTGCCTTTTATGGGCCAATAGGCCTTCTGCAGTTACCTTTATAATTATGATTTTTATTATGTTATAACTGGGTGGCAATGAATAGGAACTGCTTCGTATAGGCTTTCTGCAGTTACCTTTATTCTTATGTTCTTTTCTGGCAACATCCCGTGCGTAGGTTCGAACCCTCATTACGGCCTTTGTGGTTTTGTTCATATCATAATTATGTTATGTCCGTTCATCACTTGTATACCTCTTACCTCATCGACGTTGATAACAAATGCGATATCAATAAGGTAATAAAAACACCAACACAAGACAGAACACGAAACAATTGGTATAAATTGTATAAGTTTAGGTTTGGCAAAGACCTGGGTAAATACTGGTAATACATTGTTGTTTATTTGTTGAACAAATTACCGCGTAACGTAATAGAAGTATTATCCATTGATTGCTTCAAGTGTAGGTTAGACACGTAGGTTAGAATGAGTTTGGGTGGTTATAAATAGGAGCTGCCTCGTATGGGCCAACAGGCCATCTCCAGTTACCTTTATTCATATGATCTTATAAGGTTTTTGCACCAACAATTTTGCAAGATATCTGAACATTTTCATATCCAGCTAAATGCTAAGGAAATTACTAACCAGATAAATTTAAATAGTTTTGGCAACTGCTCGCCACCTCACCTCAGTCCACATAAAAGAAAGGTAGCGTTCAATTATCATCCAGTACAACCGACGAAACCTCTAGAGCGAAGTTGTGACATCCAAAGTTCAACAATGGCAATCAGGAGCTCAACAATATTCACTGTCTTGTCAGTGTTTACAATTGTTTATTTGCTGTTTTCAACGATAGTACCTAATGAGGCCACGAAAACCGAAAAAAGAAAAGGCAGGTTTGTTAAACGGGAAATTGAATTATCTGAAGACCCAAACTCTTTTTTCAAGTTACATGCTGAATTGAAGGAAACATTCCAGCCGCAATTGCAGCTCTTGCTCCCCAACATTCCTACTGAGGTTATGAAGGGCGCTGACTCTTTCCAGATTCTCAACTACATGAGAATGAAAAATGAAGGGACCAAACTTCAACGCGAAATCGATTCTGGTGTTCTGGCCGATGAGAAGAATAGTATGCTGACTGATAAACCCATTAATATTCCAAATTTCATGACTGAAGAGCAACTAAAGAAATTAAAGACGCACGAAAGAGCTTTAATAAATATGCTCGTTAACACTCGGAATGAGTTTATGAAACACCCAGACTACAACCAGCAGTCGGTGGATACAATTACAGATATGCTGCATAAGTATGTGCCGATTAAGGATCAATTTGGTCGCTCGATGAGACTTACTGAAATACTGAACATTGTGAAACATGGTGCCAAACGTACGCTGCCAAACTAATTTTAAACGAATTTAAAATAATCCTTTCGCTATTATTATTAAAAAGTGCTAATCGTGCAAACAACCCGGCTTTGTTAAATATTTTAAGCATGATGTACTTACAAAGTGATACGAAGATACCGAGAATTAGTTTACAATTAATGAAAATAATTTTGGAACCTGACAGTGGGTTCCAACTGGAGCCACGAAAACCTGGTGGATAGCGCGCAGGACTCGTAATTCTGTGGCTCGGGTTCGATTCCCGCACGAGGCAGAAACAAATGGGCAAAGTTTCTTTCACCCTGAATGCCCCTGTTACCTAGCAGTAAATAGGTACTCGGGAGTTAGTCAGCTGTCACGGGCTGCTTCCTGGGGGTGGAGGCCTGGTCGACACTAAAAAGCCCCGAAATCATCTCAAGATAACCTCAAGAATCATGTATTTGCAATTACTATGTTATGTTTCTTATGTTCTTCAAATTGCATTAAAGTTATTTGTCCTTAATTATTTTGTAAAGTGTTCTTTGGTTATATATATTAAATAAAACTTAATATTCTTCCAGTTTATTATTTGTTCCTACAATATGGCAAATTGGATGCAGTGTAATTCATTAATAAGCTCGAAAACTTAATAGACATGAAAAAATACAAATTTAAGCTCGGGTCGGGGTTCACTTATATATGAATGCCATTGTATATTCTATGAAATCTGTCCTTGGAACTGTTTGTGTGGATTGAAACCTTTAGATGATTGAGCTGTAGGAATGAGTCAATAAAAGCGTGTGTTAACAGGGAAATAGATAAGGTGCGGCAAGTCTCCCTACAACACACACCTCTGTTCTAATCACCGTTCCTCTATCTACAGCACAACGCAACAAGCACCTTGGTAGCTCCGATCATCCTCAACATAAACGCGTCCACCAACATCAGCACTGGTGCAGTCATCGGGAGGTATTGGGGGTGCACTGAATAAAAAAATAGATTGGGCACTGATTAAAAAAATAGAGACTCACCCAATAGAGTATTGGGGGTGCTATATTAAGTTGGATTAGAGCATGGCTATTCCAAAGGAAACAGAGAGTTAGTATAAATGGGGTTAAGTCAGAGTGGGATAATGTTGTTAGTAGAGTGCCTCAGTGCTCTGTCCTGGAACCTCTTTTAATTATAATATATATAAATGATTTAGATTCAGGTTTGAGATGCAACATCTGCAAATTTGCCGAGGATACAAAAATCGGTTGGAAAATTAACAAGGAAGACGACTCACTATCATTCAAGTTGATCTAAATAGGGTTTTGAAATGGTCAAAAGATTGGCAGATGCAGTATAATGCTGATAAATGTAAAGTTCTGAGGCTAGGTAATGATGATAGAATTACAAGATACGAGCTAGATGGTGTTGAGATTGCGAAAGAGATCTGGGAGTTATGATTAGTAAGAATTTAAAACCAAAGGATATATGCATGAATGTTCGTAATAAGAGAAATAGGACACTGGGATTTATTAATCGAAGAATGATTAACAAGAGACCTGTTGTTGTTCTTCAGCTATATTGCTCTGGTTAGACCCCATTTAGATTATACAGTTCAGTTTTGGTCGTTGTATTATAGAATAGATAAAAATTCAGTGTCTAGCGTAGGATGACTAAGTTAATTCCCCCAATTAGATGTCTTTTATATGAAGAAAGATTAACAAAGCTTAACGTGCATTCACTGGAAAGGCGAAGAGTTAGGAGTGACATAATAGAGGTTTACAAGTGGATGAATGTACACAACATAGGGGATATTGATAAGGTATTAAAAGTATCAATACAAGTCAGAACACGAAACAATGGGTAAAAATTGGATAAATTTTGATTTAAGAAAGACTTGGGTAAATACTGATTCAGTAATAGGGTTGTTGATTTGTGGAACCAATTACCGCGTAACGTGGTTGAGGTGGGGTTCCCTCGATTGTTTCAAGCGTGGGTTGGACATGTATATGAGTGGGATTCGGTGGTTCTAAATAGGAGCTGCCTCGGATGGGCCAATAGGCCTTCTGCAGTTGCTTTGTTCTTATGATACAGGTTTGCAAGTGGATGAATAGATATAACAAAAGGGATATTAGTTGGGTATTAGAGGTATCAACATAAGACAGAACACGAAACAATGAGTATAAATTGTATATGTTTAGATTTAGGAAAGACCTGGGTAAATACTGTTATGGTAACCGGTTTGTTGAGTTGTGGAACCAATTACCGCATAACGTATTGGAGGTGGGATCCCTCGATTGGTTAAAGCGTGGGTTAGACATGTATATGAATGGGATTGGGGGATTATAAATAGGAGCTGCCTTTTATGGGCCAATAGGCCTTCTGCAGTTACCTTTATAATTATGATTTTTATTATGTTATAACTGGGTGGCAATGAATAGGAACTGCTTCGTATAGGCTTTCTGCAGTTACCTTTATTCTTATGTTCTTTTCTGGGAACATCCCGTGCGTAGGTTCGAACCCTCATTACGGCCTTTGTGGTTTTGTTCATATCATAATTATGTTATGTCCGTTCATCACTTGTATACCTCTTACCTCATCGACGTTGATAACAAATGCGATATCAATAAGGTAATAAAAACACCAACACAAGACAGAACACGAAACAATTGGTATAAATTGTATAAGTTTAGGTTTGGCAAAGACCTGGGTAAATACTGGTAATACATTGTTGTTTATTTGTTGAACAAATTACCGCGTAACGTAATAGAAGTATTATCCATTGATTGCTTCAAGTGTAGGTTAGACACGTAGGTTAGAATGAGTTTGGGTGGTTATAAATAGGAGCTGCCTCGTATGGGCCAACAGGCCATCTCCAGTTACCTTTATTCATATGATCTTATAAGGTTTTTGCACCAACAATTTTGCAAGATATCTGAACATTTTCATATCCAGCTAAATGCTAAGGAAATTACTAACCAGATAAATTTAAATAGTTTTGGCAACTGCTCGCCACCTCACCTCAGTCCACATAAAAGAAAGGTAGCGTTCAATTATCATCCAGTACAACCGACGAAACCTCTAGAGCGAAGTTGTGACATCCAAAGTTCAACAATGGCAATCAGGAGCTCAACAATATTCACTGTCTTGTCAGTGTTTACAATTGTTTATTTGCTGTTTTCAACGATAGTACCTAATGAGGCCACGAAAACCGAAAAAAGAAAAGGCAGGTTTGTTAAACGGGAAATTGAATTATCTGAAGACCCAAACTCTTTTTTCAAGTTACATGCTGAATTGAAGGAAACATTCCAGCCGCAATTGCAGCTCTTGCTCCCCAACATTCCTACTGAGGTTATGAAGGGCGCTGACTCTTTCCAGATTCTCAACTACATGAGAATGAAAAATGAAGGGACCAAACTTCAACGCGAAATCGATTCTGGTGTTCTGGCCGATGAGAAGAATAGTATGCTGACTGATAAACCCATTAATATTCCAAATTTCATGACTGAAGAGCAACTAAAGAAATTAAAGACGCACGAAAGAGCTTTAATAAATATGCTCGTTAACACTCGGAATGAGTTTATGAAACACCCAGACTACAACCAGCAGTCGGTGGATACAATTACAGATATGCTGCATAAGTATGTGCCGATTAAGGATCAATTTGGTCGCTCGATGAGACTTACTGAAATACTGAACATTGTGAAACATGGTGCCAAACGTACGCTGCCAAACTAATTTTAAACGAATTTAAAATAATCCTTTCGCTATTATTATTAAAAAGTGCTAATCGTGCAAACAACCCGGCTTTGTTAAATATTTTAAGCATGATGTACTTACAAAGTGATACGAAGATACCGAGAATTAGTTTGCAATTAATGAAAATAATTTTGGAACCTGACAGTGGGTTCCAACTGGAGCCACGAAAACCTGGTGGATAGCGCGCAGGACTCGTAATTCTGTGGCTCGGGTTCGATTCCCGCACGAGGCAGAAACAAATGGGCAAAGTTTCTTTCACCCTGAATGCCCCTGTTACCTAGCAGTAAATAGGTACTCGGGAGTTAGTCAGCTGTCACGGGCTGCTTCCTGGGGGTGGAGGCCTGGTCGACACTAAAAAGCCCCGAAATCATCTCAAGATAACCTCAAGAATCATGTATTTGCAATTACTATGTTATGTTTCTTATGTTCTTCAAATTGCATTAAAGTTATTTGTCCTTAATTATTTTGTAAAGTGTTCTTTGGTTATATATATTAAATAAAACTTAATATTCTTCCAGTTTATTATTTGTTCCTACAATATGGCAAATTGGATGCAGTGTAATTCATTAATAAGCTCGAAAACTTAATAGACACGAAAAAATACAAATTTAAGCTCGGGTCGGGGTTCACTTATATATGAATGCCATTGTATATTCTATGAAATCTGTCCTTGGAACTGTTTGTGTGGATTGAAATCTTTAGATGATTGAGCTGTAGGAATGAGTCAATAAAAGCGTGTGTTAACAGGGAAATAGATAAGGTGCGGCAAGTCTCCCTACAACACACACCTCTGTTCTAATCACCGTTCCTTTATCTACAGCACAACGCAACAAGCACCTTGGTAGCTCCGATCATCCTCAACATAAACGCGTCCACCAACATCAGCACTGGTGCAGTCATCGGGAGGTATTGGGGGTGCACTGAATAAAAAAATAGATTGGGCACTGATTAAAAAAATAGAGACTCACCCAATAGAGTATTGGGGGTGCTATATTAAGTTGGATTAGAGCATGGCTATTCCAAAGGAAACAGAGAGTTAGTATAAATGGGGTTAAGTCAGAGTGGGATAATGTTGTTAGTAGAGTGCCTCAGTGCTCTGTCCTGGGACCTCTTTTAATTATAATATATATAAATGATTTAGATTCAGGTTTGAGTTGCAACATCTGCAAATTTGCCGAGGATACAAAAATCGGTTGGAAATTTAACAAGGAAGACGACTCACTATCATTCAAGTTGATCTAAATAGGGTTTTGAAATGGTCAAAAGATTGGCAGATGCAGTATAATGCTGATAAATGTAAAGTTCTGAGGCTAGGTAATGATGATAGAATTACAAGATACGAGCTAGATGGTGTTGAGATTGCGAAAGAGATCTGGGAGTTATGATTAGTAAGAATTTAAAACCAAAGGATATATGCATGAATGTTCGTAATAAGAGAAATAGGACACTGGGATTTATTAATCGAAGAATGATTAACAAGAGACCTGTTGTTGTTCTTCAGCTATATTGCTCTGGTTAGACCCCATTTAGATTATACAGTTCAGTTTTGGTCGTTGTATTATAGAATAGATAAAAATTCAGTGTCTAGCGTAGGATGACTAAGTTAATTCCCCCAATTAGATGTCTTTTATATGAAGAAAGATTAACAAAGCTTAACGTGCATTCACTGGAAAGGCGAAGAGTTAGGAGTGACATAATAGAGGTTTACAAGTGGATGAATGTACACAACATAGGGGATATTGATAAGGTATTAAAAGTATCAATACAAGTCAGAACACGAAACAATGGGTAAAAATTGGATAAATTTTGATTTAAGAAAGACTTGGGTAAATACTGATTCAGTAATAGGGTTGTTGATTTGTGGAACCAATTACCGCGTAACGTGGTTGAGGTGGGGTCCCCTCGATTGTTTCAAGCGTGGGTTGGACATGTATATGAGTGGGATTCGGTGGTTCTAAATAGGAGCTGCCTCGGATGGGCCAATAGGCCTTCTGCAGTTGCCTTTGTTCTTATGATACAGGTTTGCAAGTGGATGAATAGATATAACAAAAGGGATATTAGTTGGGTATTAGAGGTATCAACATAAGACAGAACACGAAACAATGAGTATAAATTGTATATGTTTAGATTTAGGAAAGACCTGGGTAAATACTGTTATGGTAACCGGTTTGTTGAGTTGTGGAACCAATTACCGCATAACGTATTGGAGGTGGGATCCCTCGATTGGTTCAAGCGTGGGTCAGACATGTATATGAATGGGATTGGGGGATTATAAATAGGAGCTGCCTTTTATGGGCCAATATGCCTTCTGCAGTTACCTTTATAATTATGATTTTTATTATGTTATAACTAGGTGGCAATGAATAGGAACTGCTTCGTATAGGCTTTCTGCAGTTACCTTTATTCTTATGTTCTTTTCTGGGAACATCCCGTGCGTAGGTTCGAACCCTCATTACGGCCTTTGTGGTTTTGTTCATATCATAATTATGTTATGTCCGTTCATCACTTGTATACCTCTTACCTCATCGACGTTGATAACAAATGCGATATCAATAAGGTAATAAAAACACCAACACAAGACAGAACACGAAACAATTGGTATAAATTGTATAAGTTTAGGTTTGGCAAAGACCTGGGTAAATACTGGTAATACATTGTTGTTTATTTGTTGAACAAATTACCGCGTAACGTAATAGAAGTATTATCCATTGATTGCTTCAAGTGTAGGTTAGACACGTAGGTTAGAATGAGTTTGGGTGGTTATAAATAGGAGCTGCCTCGTATGGGCCAACAGGCCATCTCCAGTTACCTTTATTCATATGATCTTATAAGGTTTTTGCACCAACAATTTTGCAAGATATCTGAACATTTTCATATCCAGCTAAATGCTAAGGAAATTACTAACCAGATAAATTTAAATAGTTTTGGCAACTGCTCGCCACCTCACCTCAGTCCACATAAAAGAAAGGTAGCGTTCAATTATCATCCAGTACAACCGACGAAACCTCTAGAGCGAAGTTGTGACATCCAAAGTTCAACAATGGCAATCAGGAGCTCAACAATATTCACTGTCTTGTCAGTGTTTACAATTGTTTATTTGCTGTTTTCAACGATAGTACCTAATGAGGCCACGAAAACCGAAAAAAGAAAAGGCAGGTTTGTTAAACGGGAAATTGAATTATCTGAAGACCCAAACTCTTTTTTCAAGTTACATGCTGAATTGAAGGAAACATTCCAGCCGCAATTGCAGCTCTTGCTCCCCAACATTCCTACTGAGGTTATGAAGGGCGCTGACTCTTTCCAGATTCTCAACTACATGAGAATGAAAAATGAAGGGACCAAACTTCAACGCGAAATCGATTCTGGTGTTCTGGCCGATGAGAAGAATAGTATGCTGACTGATAAACCCATTAATATTCCAAATTTCATGACTGAAGAGCAACTAAAGAAATTAAAGACGCACGAAAGAGCTTTAATAAATATGCTCGTTAACACTCGGAATGAGTTTATGAAACACCCAGACTACAACCAGCAGTCGGTGGATACAATTACAGATATGCTGCATAAGTATGTGCCGATTAAGGATCAATTTGGTCGCTCGATGAGACTTACTGAAATACTGAACATTGTGAAACATGGTGCCAAACGTACGCTGCCAAACTAATTTTAAACGAATTTAAAATAATCCTTTCGCTATTATTATTAAAAAGTGCTAATCGTGCAAACAACCCGGCTTTGTTAAATATTTTAAGCATGATGTACTTACAAAGTGATACGAAGATACCGAGAATTAGTTTGCAATTAATGAAAATAATTTTGGAACCTGACAGTGGGTTCCAACTGGAGCCACGAAAACCTGGTGGATAGCGCGCAGGACTCGTAATTCTGTGGCTCGGGTTCGATTCCCGCACGAGGCAGAAACAAATGGGCAAAGTTTCTTTCACCCTGAATGCCCCTGTTACCTAGCAGTAAATAGGTACTCGGGAGTTAGTCAGCTGTCACGGGCTGCTTCCTGGGGGTGGAGGCCTGGTCGACACTAAAAAGCCCCGAAATCATCTCAAGATAACCTCAAGAATCATGTATTTGCAATTACTATGTTATGTTTCTTATGTTCTTCAAATTGCATTAAAGTTATTTGTCCTTAATTATTTTGTAAAGTGTTCTTTGGTTATATATATTAAATAAAACTTAATATTCTTCCAGTTTATTATTTGTTCCTACAATATGGCAAATTGGATGCAGTGTAATTCATTAATAAGCTCGAAAACTTAATAGACACGAAAAAATACAAATTTAAGCTCGGGTCGGGGTTCACTTATATATGAATGCCATTGTATATTCTATGAAATCTGTCCTTGGAACTGTTTGTGTGGATTGAAATCTTTAGATGATTGAGCTGTAGGAATGAGTCAATAAAAGCGTGTGTTAACAGGGAAATAGATAAGGTGCGGCAAGTCTCCCTACAACACACACCTCTGTTCTAATCACCGTTCCTTTATCTACAGCACAACGCAACAAGCACCTTGGTAGCTCCGATCATCCTCAACATAAACGCGTCCACCAACATCAGCACTGGTGCAGTCATCGGGAGGTATTGGGGGTGCACTGAATAAAAAAATAGATTGGGCACTGATTAAAAAAATAGAGACTCACCCAATAGAGTATTGGGGGTGCTATATTAAGTTGGATTAGAGCATGGCTATTCCAAAGGAAACAGAGAGTTAGTATAAATGGGGTTAAGTCAGAGTGGGATAATGTTGTTAGTAGAGTGCCTCAGTGCTCTGTCCTGGGACCTCTTTTAATTATAATATATATAAATGATTTAGATTCAGGTTTGAGTTGCAACATCTGCAAATTTGCCGAGGATACAAAAATCGGTTGGAAATTTAACAAGGAAGACGACTCACTATCATTCAAGTTGATCTAAATAGGGTTTTGAAATGGTCAAAAGATTGGCAGATGCAGTATAATGCTGATAAATGTAAAGTTCTGAGGCTAGGTAATGATGATAGAATTACAAGATACGAGCTAGATGGTGTTGAGATTGCGAAAGAGATCTGGGAGTTATGATTAGTAAGAATTTAAAACCAAAGGATATATGCATGAATGTTCGTAATAAGAGAAATAGGACACTGGGATTTATTAATCGAAGAATGATTAACAAGAGACCTGTTGTTGTTCTTCAGCTATATTGCTCTGGTTAGACCCCATTTAGATTATACAGTTCAGTTTTGGTCGTTGTATTATAGAATAGATAAAAATTCAGTGTCTAGCGTAGGATGACTAAGTTAATTCCCCCAATTAGATGTCTTTTATATGAAGAAAGATTAACAAAGCTTAACGTGCATTCACTGGAAAGGCGAAGAGTTAGGAGTGACATAATAGAGGTTTACAAGTGGATGAATGTACACAACATAGGGGATATTGATAAGGTATTAAAAGTATCAATACAAGTCAGAACACGAAACAATGGGTAAAAATTGGATAAATTTTGATTTAAGAAAGACTTGGGTAAATACTGATTCAGTAATAGGGTTGTTGATTTGTGGAACCAATTACCGCGTAACGTGGTTGAGGTGGGGTCCCCTCGATTGTTTCAAGCGTGGGTTGGACATGTATATGAGTGGGATTCGGTGGTTCTAAATAGGAGCTGCCTCGGATGGGCCAATAGGCCTTCTGCAGTTGCCTTTGTTCTTATGATACAGGTTTGCAAGTGGATGAATAGATATAACAAAAGGGATATTAGTTGGGTATTAGAGGTATCAACATAAGACAGAACACGAAACAATGAGTATAAATTGTATATGTTTAGATTTAGGAAAGACCTGGGTAAATACTGTTATGGTAACCGGTTTGTTGAGTTGTGGAACCAATTACCGCATAACGTATTGGAGGTGGGATCCCTCGATTGGTTCAAGCGTGGGTCAGACATGTATATGAATGGGATTGGGGGATTATAAATAGGAGCTGCCTTTTATGGGCCAATATGCCTTCTGCAGTTACCTTTATAATTATGATTTTTATTATGTTATAACTAGGTGGCAATGAATAGGAACTGCTTCGTATAGGCTTTCTGCAGTTACCTTTATTCTTATGTTCTTTTCTGGGAACATCCCGTGCGTAGGTTCGAACCCTCATTACGGCCTTTGTGGTTTTGTTCATATCATAATTATGTTATGTCCGTTCATCACTTGTATACCTCTTACCTCATCGACGTTGATAACAAATGCGATATCAATAAGGTAATAAAAACACCAACACAAGACAGAACACGAAACAATTGGTATAAATTGTATAAGTTTAGGTTTGGCAAAGACCTGGGTAAATACTGGTAATACATTGTTGTTTATTTGTTGAACAAATTACCGCGTAACGTAATAGAAGTATTATCCATTGATTGCTTCAAGTGTAGGTTAGACACGTAGGTTAGAATGAGTTTGGGTGGTTATAAATAGGAGCTGCCTCGTATGGGCCAACAGGCCATCTCCAGTTACCTTTATTCATATGATCTTATAAGGTTTTTGCACCAACAATTTTGCAAGATATCTGAACATTTTCATATCCAGCTAAATGCTAAGGAAATTACTAACCAGATAAATTTAAATAGTTTTGGCAACTGCTCGCCACCTCACCTCAGTCCACATAAAAGAAAGGTAGCGTTCAATTATCATCCAGTACAACCGACGAAACCTCTAGAGCGAAGTTGTGACATCCAAAGTTCAACAATGGCAATCAGGAGCTCAACAATATTCACTGTCTTGTCAGTGTTTACAATTGTTTATTTGCTGTTTTCAACGATAGTACCTAATGAGGCCACGAAAACCGAAAAAAGAAAAGGCAGGTTTGTTAAACGGGAAATTGAATTATCTGAAGACCCAAACTCTTTTTTCAAGTTACATGCTGAATTGAAGGAAACATTCCAGCCGCAATTGCAGCTCTTGCTCCCCAACATTCCTACTGAGGTTATGAAGGGCGCTGACTCTTTCCAGATTCTCAACTACATGAGAATGAAAAATGAAGGGACCAAACTTCAACGCGAAATCGATTCTGGTGTTCTGGCCGATGAGAAGAATAGTATGCTGACTGATAAACCCATTAATATTCCAAATTTCATGACTGAAGAGCAACTAAAGAAATTAAAGACGCACGAAAGAGCTTTAATAAATATGCTCGTTAACACTCGGAATGAGTTTATGAAACACCCAGACTACAACCAGCAGTCGGTGGATACAATTACAGATATGCTGCATAAGTATGTGCCGATTAAGGATCAATTTGGTCGCTCGATGAGACTTACTGAAATACTGAACATTGTGAAACATGGTGCCAAACGTACGCTGCCAAACTAATTTTAAACGAATTTAAAATAATCCTTTCGCTATTATTATTAAAAAGTGCTAATCGTGCAAACAACCCGGCTTTGTTAAATATTTTAAGCATGATGTACTTACAAAGTGAGTAAGAGAAGAATAGTATGCTGACTGATAAACCCATTAATATTCCAAATTTCATGACTGAAGAGCAACTAAAGAAATTAAAGACGCACGAAAGAGCTTTAATAAATATGCTCGTTAACACTCGGAATGAGTTTATGAAACACCCAGACTACAACCAGCAGTCGGTGGATACAATTACAGATATGCTGCATAAGTATGTGCCGATTAAGGATCAATTTGGTCGCTCGATGAGACTTACTGAAATACTGAACATTGTGAAACATGGTGCCAAACGTACGCTGCCAAACTAATTTTAAACGAATTTAAAATAATCCTTTCGCTATTATTATTAAAAAGTGCTAATCGTGCAAACAACCCGGCTTTGTTAAATATTTTAAGCATGATGTACTTACAAAGTGATACGAAGATACCGAGAATTAGTTTGCAATTAATGAAAATAATTTTGGAACCTGACAGTGGGTTCCAACTGGAGCCACGAAAACCTGGTGGATAGCGCGCAGGACTCGTAATTCTGTGGCTCGGGTTCGATTCCCGCACGAGGCAGAAACAAATGGGCAAAGTTTCTTTCACCCTGAATGCCCCTGTTACCTAGCAGTAAATAGGTACTCGGGAGTTAGTCAGCTGTCACGGGCTGCTTCCTGGGGGTGGAGGCCTGGTCGACACTAAAAAGCCCCGAAATCATCTCAAGATAACCTCAAGAATCATGTATTTGCAATTACTATGTTATGTTTCTTATGTTCTTCAAATTGCATTAAAGTTATTTGTCCTTAATTATTTTGTAAAGTGTTCTTTGGTTATATATATTAAATAAAACTTAATATTCTTCCAGTTTATTATTTGTTCCTACAATATGGCAAATTGGATGCAGTGTAATTCATTAATAAGCTCGAAAACTTAATAGACACGAAAAAATACAAATTTAAGCTCGGGTCGGGGTTCACTTATATATGAATGCCATTGTATATTCTATGAAATCTGTCCTTGGAACTGTTTGTGTGGATTGAAATCTTTAGATGATTGAGCTGTAGGAATGAGTCAATAAAAGCGTGTGTTAACAGGGAAATAGATAAGGTGCGGCAAGTCTCCCTACAACACACACCTCTGTTCTAATCACCGTTCCTTTATCTACAGCACAACGCAACAAGCACCTTGGTAGCTCCGATCATCCTCAACATAAACGCGTCCACCAACATCAGCACTGGTGCAGTCATCGGGAGGTATTGGGGGTGCACTGAATAAAAAAATAGATTGGGCACTGATTAAAAAAATAGAGACTCACCCAATAGAGTATTGGGGGTGCTATATTAAGTTGGATTAGAGCATGGCTATTCCAAAGGAAACAGAGAGTTAGTATAAATGGGGTTAAGTCAGAGTGGGATAATGTTGTTAGTAGAGTGCCTCAGTGCTCTGTCCTGGGACCTCTTTTAATTATAATATATATAAATGATTTAGATTCAGGTTTGAGTTGCAACATCTGCAAATTTGCCGAGGATACAAAAATCGGTTGGAAATTTAACAAGGAAGACGACTCACTATCATTCAAGTTGATCTAAATAGGGTTTTGAAATGGTCTAAAGATTGGCAGATGCAGTATAATGCTGATAAATGTAAAGTTCTGAGGCTAGGTAATGATGATAGAATTACAAGATACGAGCTAGATGGTGTTGAGATTGCGAAAGAGATCTGGGAGTTATGATTAGTAAGAATTTAAAACCAAAGGATATATGCATGAATGTTCGTAATAAGAGAAATAGGACACTGGGATTTATTAATCGAAGAATGATTAACAAGAGACCTGTTGTTGTTCTTCAGCTATATTGCTCTGGTTAGACCCCATTTAGATTATACAGTTCAGTTTTGGTCGTTGCATTATAGAATAGATAAAAATTCAGTGTCTAGCGTAGGATGACTAAGTTAATTCCCCCAATTAGATGTCTTTTATATGAAGAAAGATTAACAAAGCTTAACGTGCATTCACTGGAAAGGCGAAGAGTTAGGAGTGACATAATAGAGGTTTACAAGTGGATGAATGTACACAACATAGGGGATATTGATAAGGTATTAAAAGTATCAATACAAGTCAGAACACGAAACAATGGGTAAAAATTGGATAAATTTTTATTTAAGAAAGACTTGGGTAAATACTGATTCAGTAATAGGGTTGTTGATTTGTGGAACCAATTACCGCGTAACGTGGTTGAGGTGGGGTCCCCTCGATTGTTTCAAGCGTGGGTTGGACATGTATATGAGTGGGATTCGGTGGTTCTAAATAGGAGCTGCCTCGGATGGGCCAATAGGCCTTCTGCAGTTGCCTTTGTTCTTATGATACAGGTTTGCAAGTGGATGAATAGATATAACAAAAGGGATATTAGTTGGGTATTAGAGGTATCAACATAAGACAGAACACGAAACAATGAGTATAAATTGTATATGTTTAGATTTAGGAAAGACCTGGGTAAATACTGTTATGGTAACCGGTTTGTTGAGTTGTGGAACCAATTACCGCATAACGTATTGGAGGTGGGATCCCTCGATTGGTTCAAGCGTGGGTCAGACATGTATATGAATGGGATTGGGGGATTATAAATAGGAGCTGCCTTTTATGGGCCAATATGCCTTCTGCAGTTACCTTTATAATTATGATTTTTATTATGTTATAACTAGGTGGCAATGAATAGGAACTGCTTCGTATAGGCTTTCTGCAGTTACCTTTATTCTTATGTTCTTTTCTGGGAACATCCCGTGCGTAGGTTCGAACCCTCATTACGGCCTTTGTGGTTTTGTTCATATCATAATTATGTTATGTCCGTTCATCACTTGTATACCTCTTACCTCATCGACGTTGATAACAAATGCGATATCAATAAGGTAATAAAAACACCAACACAAGACAGAACACGAAACAATTGGTATAAATTGTATAAGTTTAGGTTTGGCAAAGACCTGGGTAAATACTGGTAATACATTGTTGTTTATTTGTTGAACAAATTACCGCGTAACGTAATAGAAGTATTATCCATTGATTGCTTCAAGTGTAGGTTAGACACGTAGGTTAGAATGAGTTTGGGTGGTTATAAATAGGAGCTGCCTCGTATGGGCCAACAGGCCATCTCCAGTTACCTTTATTCATATGATCTTATAAGGTTTTTGCACCAACAATTTTGCAAGATATCTGAACATTTTCATATCCAGCTAAATGCTAAGGAAATTACTAACCAGATAAATTTAAATAGTTTTGGCAACTGCTCGCCACCTCACCTCAGTCCACATAAAAGAAAGGTAGCGTTCAATTATCATCCAGTACAACCGACGAAACCTCTAGAGCGAAGTTGTGACATCCAAAGTTCAACAATGGCAATCAGGAGCTCAACAATATTCACTGTCTTGTCAGTGTTTACAATTGTTTATTTGCTGTTTTCAACGATAGTACCTAATGAGGCCACGAAAACCGAAAAAAGAAAAGGCAGGTTTGTTAAACGGGAAATTGAATTATCTGAAGACCCAAACTCTTTTTTCAAGTTACATGCTGAATTGAAGGAAACATTCCAGCCGCAATTGCAGCTCTTGCTCCCCAACATTCCTACTGAGGTTATGAAGGGCGCTGACTCTTTCCAGATTCTCAACTACATGAGAATGAAAAATGAAGGGACCAAACTTCAACGCGAAATCGATTCTGGTGTTCTGGCCGATGAGAAGAATAGTATGCTGACTGATAAACCCATTAATATTCCAAATTTCATGACTGAAGAGCAACTAAAGAAATTAAAGACGCACGAAAGAGCTTTAATAAATATGCTCGTTAACACTCGGAATGAGTTTATGAAACACCCAGACTACAACCAGCAGTCGGTGGATACAATTACAGATATGCTGCATAAGTATGTGCCGATTAAGGATCAATTTGGTCGCTCGATGAGACTTACTGAAATACTGAACATTGTGAAACATGGTGCCAAACGTACGCTGCCAAACTAATTTTAAACGAATTTAAAATAATCCTTTCGCTATTATTATTAAAAAGTGCTAATCGTGCAAACAACCCGGCTTTGTTAAATATTTTAAGCATGATGTACTTACAAAGTGAGTAAGAGAAGAATAGTATGCTGACTGATAAACCCATTAATATTCCAAATTTCATGACTGAAGAGCAACTAAAGAAATTAAAGACGCACGAAAGAGCTTTAATAAATATGCTCGTTAACACTCGGAATGAGTTTATGAAACACCCAGACTACAACCAGCAGTCGGTGGATACAATTACAGATATGCTGCATAAGTATGTGCCGATTAAGGATCAATTTGGTCGCTCGATGAGACTTACTGAAATACTGAACATTGTGAAACATGGTGCCAAACGTACGCTGCCAAACTAATTTTAAACGAATTTAAAATAATCCTTTCGCTATTATTATTAAAAAGTGCTAATCGTGCAAACAACCCGGCTTTGTTAAATATTTTAAGCATGATGTACTTACAAAGTGATACGAAGATACCGAGAATTAGTTTGCAATTAATGAAAATAATTTTGGAACCTGACAGTGGGTTCCAACTGGAGCCACGAAAACCTGGTGGATAGCGCGCAGGACTCGTAATTCTGTGGCTCGGGTTCGATTCCCGCACGAGGCAGAAACAAATGGGCAAAGTTTCTTTCACCCTGAATGCCCCTGTTACCTAGCAGTAAATAGGTACTCGGGAGTTAGTCAGCTGTCACGGGCTGCTTCCTGGGGGTGGAGGCCTGGTCGACACTAAAAAGCCCCGAAATCATCTCAAGATAACCTCAAGAATCATGTATTTGCAATTACTATGTTATGTTTCTTATGTTCTTCAAATTGCATTAAAGTTATTTGTCCTTAATTATTTTGTAAAGTGTTCTTTGGTTATATATATTAAATAAAACTTAATATTCTTCCAGTTTATTATTTGTTCCTACAATATGGCAAATTGGATGCAGTGTAATTCATTAATAAGCTCGAAAACTTAATAGACACGAAAAAATACAAATTTAAGCTCGGGTCGGGGTTCACTTATATATGAATGCCATTGTATATTCTATGAAATCTGTCCTTGGAACTGTTTGTGTGGATTGAAATCTTTAGATGATTGAGCTGTAGGAATGAGTCAATAAAAGCGTGTGTTAACAGGGAAATAGATAAGGTGCGGCAAGTCTCCCTACAACACACACCTCTGTTCTAATCACCGTTCCTTTATCTACAGCACAACGCAACAAGCACCTTGGTAGCTCCGATCATCCTCAACATAAACGCGTCCACCAACATCAGCACTGGTGCAGTCATCGGGAGGTATTGGGGGTGCACTGAATAAAAAAATAGATTGGGCACTGATTAAAAAAATAGAGACTCACCCAATAGAGTATTGGGGGTGCTATATTAAGTTGGATTAGAGCATGGCTATTCCAAAGGAAACAGAGAGTTAGTATAAATGGGGTTAAGTCAGAGTGGGATAATGTTGTTAGTAGAGTGCCTCAGTGCTCTGTCCTGGGACCTCTTTTAATTATAATATATATAAATGATTTAGATTCAGGTTTGAGTTGCAACATCTGCAAATTTGCCGAGGATACAAAAATCGGTTGGAAATTTAACAAGGAAGACGACTCACTATCATTCAAGTTGATCTAAATAGGGTTTTGAAATGGTCAAAAGATTGGCAGATGCAGTATAATGCTGATAAATGTAAAGTTCTGAGGCTAGGTAATGATGATAGAATTACAAGATACGAGCTAGATGGTGTTGAGATTGCGAAAGAGATCTGGGAGTTATGATTAGTAAGAATTTAAAACCAAAGGATATATGCATGAATGTTCGTAATAAGAGAAATAGGACACTGGGATTTATTAATCGAAGAATGATTAACAAGAGACCTGTTGTTGTTCTTCAGCTATATTGCTCTGGTTAGACCCCATTTAGATTATACAGTTCAGTTTTGGTCGTTGTATTATAGAATAGATAAAAATTCAGTGTCTAGCGTAGGATGACTAAGTTAATTCCCCCAATTAGATGTCTTTTATATGAAGAAAGATTAACAAAGCTTAACGTGCATTCACTGGAAAGGCGAAGAGTTAGGAGTGACATAATAGAGGTTTACAAGTGGATGAATGTACACAACATAGGGGATATTGATAAGGTATTAAAAGTATCAATACAAGTCAGAACACGAAACAATGGGTAAAAATTGGATAAATTTTGATTTAAGAAAGACTTGGGTAAATACTGATTCAGTAATAGGGTTGTTGATTTGTGGAACCAATTACCGCGTAACGTGGTTGAGGTGGGGTCCCCTCGATTGTTTCAAGCGTGGGTTGGACATGTATATGAGTGGGATTCGGTGGTTCTAAATAGGAGCTGCCTCGGATGGGCCAATAGGCCTTCTGCAGTTGCCTTTGTTCTTATGATACAGGTTTGCAAGTGGATGAATAGATATAACAAAAGGGATATTAGTTGGGTATTAGAGGTATCAACATAAGACAGAACACGAAACAATGAGTATAAATTGTATATGTTTAGATTTAGGAAAGACCTGGGTAAATACTGTTATGGTAACCGGTTTGTTGAGTTGTGGAACCAATTACCGCATAACGTATTGGAGGTGGGATCCCTCGATTGGTTAAAGCGTGGGTTAGACATGTATATGAATGGGATTGGGGGATTATAAATAGGAGCTGCCTTTTATGGGCCAATAGGCCTTCTGCAGTTACCTTTATAATTATGATTTTTATTATGTTATAACTGGGTGGCAATGAATAGGAACTGCTTCGTATAGGCTTTCTGCAGTTACCTTTATTCTTATGTTCTTTTCTGGGAACATCCCGTGCGTAGGTTCGAACCCTCATTACGGCCTTTGTGGATTTGTTCATATCATAATTATGTTATGTCCGTTCATCACTTGTATACCTCTTACCTCATCGACGTTGATAACAAATGCGATATCAATAAGGTAATAAAAACACCAACACAAAACGGAACACGAAACAATTGGTACAAATTGTATAAGTTTAGGTTTGGCAAAGACCTGGGTAAATACTGGTAATACATTGTTGTTTATTTGTTGAACAAATTACCGCGTAACGTAATAGAAGTATTATCCCTTGATTGCTTTAAGTGTAGGTTAGACACGTAGGTTAGAATGAGTTTGGGTGGTTATAAATAGGAGCTGCCTCGTATGGGCCAACAGGCCATCTCCAGTTACCTTTATTCATATGATCTTATAAGGTTTTTGCACCAACAATTTTGCAAGATATCTGAACATTTTCATATCCAGCTAAATGCTAAGGAAATTACTAACCAGATAAATTTAAATAGTTTTGGCAACTGCTCGCCACCTCACCTCAGTCCACATAAAAGAAAGGTAGCGTTCAATTATCATCCAGTACAACCAACGAAACCTCTAGAGCGAAGTTGTGACATCCAAAGTTCAACAATGGCAATCAGGAGCTCAACAATATTCACTGTCTTGTCAGTGTTTACAATTGTTTATTTGCTGTTTTCAACGATAGTACCTAATGAGGCCACGAAAACCGAAAAAAGAAAAGGCAGGTTTGTTAAACGGGAAATTGAATTATCTGAAGACCCAAACTCTTTTTTCAAGTTACATGCTGAATTGAAGGAAACATTCCAGCCGCAATTGCAGCTCTTGCTCCCCAACATTCCTACTGAGGTTATGAAGGGCGCTGACTCTTTCCAGATTCTCAACTACATGAGAATGAAAAATGAAGGGACCAAACTTCAACGCGAAATCGATTCTGGTGTTCTGGCCGATGAGAAGAATAGTATGCTGACTGATAAACCCATTAATATTCCAAATTTCATGACTGAAGAGCAACTAAAGAAATTAAAGACGCACGAAAGAGCTTTAATAAATATGCTCGTTAACACTCGGAATGAGTTTATGAAACACCCAGACTACAACCAGCAGTCGGTGGATACAATTACAGATATGCTGCATAAGTATGTGCCGATTAAGGATCAATTTGGTCGCTCGATGAGACTTACTGAAATACTGAACATTGTGAAACATGGTGCCAAACGTACGCTGCCAAACTAATTTTAAACGAATTTAAAATAATCCTTTCGCTATTATTATTAAAAAGTGCTAATCGTGCAAACAACCCGGCTTTGTTAAATATTTTAAGCATGATGTACTTACAAAGTGAGTAAGAGAAGAATAGTATGCTGACTGATAAACCCATTAATATTCCAAATTTCATGACTGAAGAGCAACTAAAGAAATTAAAGACGCACGAAAGAGCTTTAATAAATATGCTCGTTAACACTCGGAATGAGTTTATGAAACACCCAGACTACAACCAGCAGTCGGTGGATACAATTACAGATATGCTGCATAAGTATGTGCCGATTAAGGATCAATTTGGTCGCTCGATGAGACTTACTGAAATACTGAACATTGTGAAACATGGTGCCAAACGTACGCTGCCAAACTAATTTTAAACGAATTTAAAATAATCCTTTCGCTATTATTATTAAAAAGTGCTAATCGTGCAAACAACCCGGCTTTGTTAAATATTTTAAGCATGATGTACTTACAAAGTGATACGAAGATACCGAGAATTAGTTTGCAATTAATGAAAATAATTTTGGAACCTGACAGTGGGTTCCAACTGGAGCCACGAAAACCTGGTGGATAGCGCGCAGGACTCGTAATTCTGTGGCTCGGGTTCGATTCCCGCACGAGGCAGAAACAAATGGGCAAAGTTTCTTTCACCCTGAATGCCCCTGTTACCTAGCAGTAAATAGGTACTCGGGAGTTAGTCAGCTGTCACGGGCTGCTTCCTGGGGGTGGAGGCCTGGTCGACACTAAAAAGCCCCGAAATCATCTCAAGATAACCTCAAGAATCATGTATTTGCAATTACTATGTTATGTTTCTTATGTTCTTCAAATTGCATTAAAGTTATTTGTCCTTAATTATTTTGTAAAGTGTTCTTTGGTTATATATATTAAATAAAACTTAATATTCTTCCAGTTTATTATTTGTTCCTACAATATGGCAAATTGGATGCAGTGTAATTCATTAATAAGCTCGAAAACTTAATAGACACGAAAAAATACAAATTTAAGCTCGGGTCGGGGTTCACTTATATATGAATGCCATTGTATATTCTATGAAATCTGTCCTTGGAACTGTTTGTGTGGATTGAAATCTTTAGATGATTGAGCTGTAGGAATGAGTCAATAAAAGCGTGTGTTAACAGGGAAATAGATAAGGTGCGGCAAGTCTCCCTACAACACACACCTCTGTTCTAATCACCGTTCCTTTATCTACAGCACAACGCAACAAGCACCTTGGTAGCTCCGATCATCCTCAACATAAACGCGTCCACCAACATCAGCACTGGTGCAGTCATCGGGAGGTATTGGGGGTGCACTGAATAAAAAAATAGATTGGGCACTGATTAAAAAAATAGAGACTCACCCAATAGAGTATTGGGGGTGCTATATTAAGTTGGATTAGAGCATGGCTATTCCAAAGGAAACAGAGAGTTAGTATAAATGGGGTTAAGTCAGAGTGGGATAATGTTGTTAGTAGAGTGCCTCAGTGCTCTGTCCTGGGACCTCTTTTAATTATAATATATATAAATGATTTAGATTCAGGTTTGAGTTGCAACATCTGCAAATTTGCCGAGGATACAAAAATCGGTTGGAAATTTAACAAGGAAGACGACTCACTATCATTCAAGTTGATCTAAATAGGGTTTTGAAATGGTCAAAAGATTGGCAGATGCAGTATAATGCTGATAAATGTAAAGTTCTGAGGCTAGGTAATGATGATAGAATTACAAGATACGAGCTAGATGGTGTTGAGATTGCGAAAGAGATCTGGGAGTTATGATTAGTAAGAATTTAAAACCAAAGGATATATGCATGAATGTTCGTAATAAGAGAAATAGGACACTGGGATTTATTAATCGAAGAATGATTAACAAGAGACCTGTTGTTGTTCTTCAGCTATATTGCTCTGGTTAGACCCCATTTAGATTATACAGTTCAGTTTTGGTCGTTGTATTATAGAATAGATAAAAATTCAGTGTCTAGCGTAGGATGACTAAGTTAATTCCCCCAATTAGATGTCTTTTATATGAAGAAAGATTAACAAAGCTTAACGTGCATTCACTGGAAAGGCGAAGAGTTAGGAGTGACATAATAGAGGTTTACAAGTGGATGAATGTACACAACATAGGGGATATTGATAAGGTATTAAAAGTATCAATACAAGTCAGAACACGAAACAATGGGTAAAAATTGGATAAATTTTGATTTAAGAAAGACTTGGGTAAATACTGATTCAGTAATAGGGTTGTTGATTTGTGGAACCAATTACCGCGTAACGTGGTTGAGGTGGGGTCCCCTCGATTGTTTCAAGCGTGGGTTGGACATGTATATGAGTGGGATTCGGTGGTTCTAAATAGGAGCTGCCTCGGATGGGCCAATAGGCCTTCTGCAGTTGCCTTTGTTCTTATGATACAGGTTTGCAAGTGGATGAATAGATATAACAAAAGGGATATTAGTTGGGTATTAGAGGTATCAACATAAGACAGAACACGAAACAATGAGTATAAATTGTATATGTTTAGATTTAGGAAAGACCTGGGTAAATACTGTTATGGTAACCGGTTTGTTGAGTTGTGGAACCAATTACCGCATAACGTATTGGAGGTGGGATCCCTCGATTGGTTCAAGCGTGGGTCAGACATGTATATGAATGGGATTGGGGGATTATAAATAGGAGCTGCCTTTTATGGGCCAATATGCCTTCTGCAGTTACCTTTATAATTATGATTTTTATTATGTTATAACTAGGTGGCAATGAATAGGAACTGCTTCGTATAGGCTTTCTGCAGTTACCTTTATTCTTATGTTCTTTTCTGGGAACATCCCGTGCGTAGGTTCGAACCCTCATTACGGCCTTTGTGGTTTTGTTCATATCATAATTATGTTATGTCCGTTCATCACTTGTATACCTCTTACCTCATCGACGTTGATAACAAATGCGATATCAATAAGGTAATAAAAACACCAACACAAGACAGAACACGAAACAATTGGTATAAATTGTATAAGTTTAGGTTTGGCAAAGACCTGGGTAAATACTGGTAATACATTGTTGTTTATTTGTTGAACAAATTACCGCGTAACGTAATAGAAGTATTATCCATTGATTGCTTCAAGTGTAGGTTAGACACGTAGGTTAGAATGAGTTTGGGTGGTTATAAATAGGAGCTGCCTCGTATGGGCCAACAGGCCATCTCCAGTTACCTTTATTCATATGATCTTATAAGGTTTTTGCACCAACAATTTTGCAAGATATCTGAACATTTTCATATCCAGCTAAATGCTAAGGAAATTACTAACCAGATAAATTTAAATAGTTTTGGCAACTGCTCGCCACCTCACCTCAGTCCACATAAAAGAAAGGTAGCGTTCAATTATCATCCAGTACAACCGACGAAACCTCTAGAGCGAAGTTGTGACATCCAAAGTTCAACAATGGCAATCAGGAGCTCAACAATATTCACTGTCTTGTCAGTGTTTACAATTGTTTATTTGCTGTTTTCAACGATAGTACCTAATGAGGCCACGAAAACCGAAAAAAGAAAAGGCAGGTTTGTTAAACGGGAAATTGAATTATCTGAAGACCCAAACTCTTTTTTCAAGTTACATGCTGAATTGAAGGAAACATTCCAGCCGCAATTGCAGCTCTTGCTCCCCAACATTCCTACTGAGGTTATGAAGGGCGCTGACTCTTTCCAGATTCTCAACTACATGAGAATGAAAAATGAAGGGACCAAACTTCAACGCGAAATCGATTCTGGTGTTCTGGCCGATGAGAAGAATAGTATGCTGACTGATAAACCCATTAATATTCCAAATTTCATGACTGAAGAGCAACTAAAGAAATTAAAGACGCACGAAAGAGCTTTAATAAATATGCTCGTTAACACTCGGAATGAGTTTATGAAACACCCAGACTACAACCAGCAGTCGGTGGATACAATTACAGATATGCTGCATAAGTATGTGCCGATTAAGGATCAATTTGGTCGCTCGATGAGACTTACTGAAATACTGAACATTGTGAAACATGGTGCCAAACGTACGCTGCCAAACTAATTTTAAACGAATTTAAAATAATCCTTTCGCTATTATTATTAAAAAGTGCTAATCGTGCAAACAACCCGGCTTTGTTAAATATTTTAAGCATGATGTACTTACAAAGTGAGTAAGAGAAGAATAGTATGCTGACTGATAAACCCATTAATATTCCAAATTTCATGACTGAAGAGCAACTAAAGAAATTAAAGACGCACGAAAGAGCTTTAATAAATATGCTCGTTAACACTCGGAATGAGTTTATGAAACACCCAGACTACAACCAGCAGTCGGTGGATACAATTACAGATATGCTGCATAAGTATGTGCCGATTAAGGATCAATTTGGTCGCTCGATGAGACTTACTGAAATACTGAACATTGTGAAACATGGTGCCAAACGTACGCTGCCAAACTAATTTTAAACGAATTTAAAATAATCCTTTCGCTATTATTATTAAAAAGTGCTAATCGTGCAAACAACCCGGCTTTGTTAAATATTTTAAGCATGATGTACTTACAAAGTGATACGAAGATACCGAGAATTAGTTTGCAATTAATGAAAATAATTTTGGAACCTGACAGTGGGTTCCAACTGGAGCCACGAAAACCTGGTGGATAGCGCGCAGGACTCGTAATTCTGTGGCTCGGGTTCGATTCCCGCACGAGGCAGAAACAAATGGGCAAAGTTTCTTTCACCCTGAATGCCCCTGTTACCTAGCAGTAAATAGGTACTCGGGAGTTAGTCAGCTGTCACGGGCTGCTTCCTGGGGGTGGAGGCCTGGTCGACACTAAAAAGCCCCGAAATCATCTCAAGATAACCTCAAGAATCATGTATTTGCAATTACTATGTTATGTTTCTTATGTTCTTCAAATTGCATTAAAGTTATTTGTCCTTAATTATTTTGTAAAGTGTTCTTTGGTTATATATATTAAATAAAACTTAATATTCTTCCAGTTTATTATTTGTTCCTACAATATGGCAAATTGGATGCAGTGTAATTCATTAATAAGCTCGAAAACTTAATAGACACGAAAAAATACAAATTTAAGCTCGGGTCGGGGTTCACTTATATATGAATGCCATTGTATATTCTATGAAATCTGTCCTTGGAACTGTTTGTGTGGATTGAAATCTTTAGATGATTGAGCTGTAGGAATGAGTCAATAAAAGCGTGTGTTAACAGGGAAATAGATAAGGTGCGGCAAGTCTCCCTACAACACACACCTCTGTTCTAATCACCGTTCCTTTATCTACAGCACAACGCAACAAGCACCTTGGTAGCTCCGATCATCCTCAACATAAACGCGTCCACCAACATCAGCACTGGTGCAGTCATCGGGAGGTATTGGGGGTGCACTGAATAAAAAAATAGATTGGGCACTGATTAAAAAAATAGAGACTCACCCAATAGAGTATTGGGGGTGCTATATTAAGTTGGATTAGAGCATGGCTATTCCAAAGGAAACAGAGAGTTAGTATAAATGGGGTTAAGTCAGAGTGGGATAATGTTGTTAGTAGAGTGCCTCAGTGCTCTGTCCTGGGACCTCTTTTAATTATAATATATATAAATGATTTAGATTCAGGTTTGAGTTGCAACATCTGCAAATTTGCCGAGGATACAAAAATCGGTTGGAAATTTAACAAGGAAGACGACTCACTATCATTCAAGTTGATCTAAATAGGGTTTTGAAATGGTCAAAAGATTGGCAGATGCAGTATAATGCTGATAAATGTAAAGTTCTGAGGCTAGGTAATGATGATAGAATTACAAGATACGAGCTAGATGGTGTTGAGATTGCGAAAGAGATCTGGGAGTTATGATTAGTAAGAATTTAAAACCAAAGGATATATGCATGAATGTTCGTAATAAGAGAAATAGGACACTGGGATTTATTAATCGAAGAATGATTAACAAGAGACCTGTTGTTGTTCTTCAGCTATATTGCTCTGGTTAGACCCCATTTAGATTATACAGTTCAGTTTTGGTCGTTGTATTATAGAATAGATAAAAATTCAGTGTCTAGCGTAGGATGACTAAGTTAATTCCCCCAATTAGATGTCTTTTATATGAAGAAAGATTAACAAAGCTTAACGTGCATTCACTGGAAAGGCGAAGAGTTAGGAGTGACATAATAGAGGTTTACAAGTGGATGAATGTACACAACATAGGGGATATTGATAAGGTATTAAAAGTATCAATACAAGTCAGAACACGAAACAATGGGTAAAAATTGGATAAATTTTGATTTAAGAAAGACTTGGGTAAATACTGATTCAGTAATAGGGTTGTTGATTTGTGGAACCAATTACCGCGTAACGTGGTTGAGGTGGGGTCCCCTCGATTGTTTCAAGCGTGGGTTGGACATGTATATGAGTGGGATTCGGTGGTTCTAAATAGGAGCTGCCTCGGATGGGCCAATAGGCCTTCTGCAGTTGCCTTTGTTCTTATGATACAGGTTTGCAAGTGGATGAATAGATATAACAAAAGGGATATTAGTTGGGTATTAGAGGTATCAACATAAGACAGAACACGAAACAATGAGTATAAATTGTATATGTTTAGATTTAGGAAAGACCTGGGTAAATACTGTTATGGTAACCGGTTTGTTGAGTTGTGGAACCAATTACCGCATAACGTATTGGAGGTGGGATCCCTCGATTGGTTAAAGCGTGGGTTAGACATGTATATGAATGGGATTGGGGGATTATAAATAGGAGCTGCCTTTTATGGGCCAATAGGCCTTCTGCAGTTACCTTTATAATTATGATTTTTATTATGTTATAACTGGGTGGCAATGAATAGGAACTGCTTCGTATAGGCTTTCTGCAGTTACCTTTATTCTTATGTTCTTTTCTGGGAACATCCCGTGCGTAGGTTCGAACCCTCATTACGGCCTTTGTGGATTTGTTCATATCATAATTATGTTATGTCCGTTCATCACTTGTATACCTCTTACCTCATCGACGTTGATAACAAATGCGATATCAATAAGGTAATAAAAACACCAACACAAAACGGAACACGAAACAATTGGTACAAATTGTATAAGTTTAGGTTTGGCAAAGACCTGGGTAAATACTGGTAATACATTGTTGTTTATTTGTTGAACAAATTACCGCGTAACGTAATAGAAGTATTATCCCTTGATTGCTTTAAGTGTAGGTTAGACACGTAGGTTAGAATGAGTTTGGGTGGTTATAAATAGGAGCTGCCTCGTATGGGCCAACAGGCCATCTCCAGTTACCTTTATTCATATGATCTTATAAGGTTTTTGCACCAACAATTTTGCAAGATATCTGAACATTTTCATATCCAGCTAAATGCTAAGGAAATTACTAACCAGATAAATTTAAATAGTTTTGGCAACTGCTCGCCACCTCACCTCAGTCCACATAAAAGAAAGGTAGCGTTCAATTATCATCCAGTACAACCGACGAAACCTCTAGAGCGAAGTTGTGACATCCAAAGTTCAACAATGGCAATCAGGAGCTCAACAATATTCACTGTCTTGTCAGTGTTTACAATTGTTTATTTGCTGTTTTCAACGATAGTACCTAATGAGGCCACGAAAACCGAAAAAAGAAAAGGCAGGTTTGTTAAACGGGAAATTGAATTATCTGAAGACCCAAACTCTTTTTTCAAGTTACATGCTGAATTGAAGGAAACATTCCAGCCGCAATTGCAGCTCTTGCTCCCCAACATTCCTACTGAGGTTATGAAGGGCGCTGACTCTTTCCAGATTCTCAACTACATGAGAATGAAAAATGAAGGGACCAAACTTCAACGCGAAATCGATTCTGGTGTTCTGGCCGATGAGAAGAATAGTATGCTGACTGATAAACCCATTAATATTCCAAATTTCATGACTGAAGAGCAACTAAAGAAATTAAAGACGCACGAAAGAGCTTTAATAAATATGCTCGTTAACACTCGGAATGAGTTTATGAAACACCCAGACTACAACCAGCAGTCGGTGGATACAATTACAGATATGCTGCATAAGTATGTGCCGATTAAGGATCAATTTGGTCGCTCGATGAGACTTACTGAAATACTGAACATTGTGAAACATGGTGCCAAACGTACGCTGCCAAACTAATTTTAAACGAATTTAAAATAATCCTTTCGCTATTATTATTAAAAAGTGCTAATCGTGCAAACAACCCGGCTTTGTTAAATATTTTAAGCATGATGTACTTACAAAGTGAGTAAGAGAAGAATAGTATGCTGACTGATAAACCCATTAATATTCCAAATTTCATGACTGAAGAGCAACTAAAGAAATTAAAGACGCACGAAAGAGCTTTAATAAATATGCTCGTTAACACTCGGAATGAGTTTATGAAACACCCAGACTACAACCAGCAGTCGGTGGATACAATTACAGATATGCTGCATAAGTATGTGCCGATTAAGGATCAATTTGGTCGCTCGATGAGACTTACTGAAATACTGAACATTGTGAAACATGGTGCCAAACGTACGCTGCCAAACTAATTTTAAACGAATTTAAAATAATCCTTTCGCTATTATTATTAAAAAGTGCTAATCGTGCAAACAACCCGGCTTTGTTAAATATTTTAAGCATGATGTACTTACAAAGTGATACGAAGATACCGAGAATTAGTTTGCAATTAATGAAAATAATTTTGGAACCTGACAGTGGGTTCCAACTGGAGCCACGAAAACCTGGTGGATAGCGCGCAGGACTCGTAATTCTGTGGCTCGGGTTCGATTCCCGCACGAGGCAGAAACAAATGGGCAAAGTTTCTTTCACCCTGAATGCCCCTGTTACCTAGCAGTAAATAGGTACTCGGGAGTTAGTCAGCTGTCACGGGCTGCTTCCTGGGGGTGGAGGCCTGGTCGACACTAAAAAGCCCCGAAATCATCTCAAGATAACCTCAAGAATCATGTATTTGCAATTACTATGTTATGTTTCTTATGTTCTTCAAATTGCATTAAAGTTATTTGTCCTTAATTATTTTGTAAAGTGTTCTTTGGTTATATATATTAAATAAAACTTAATATTCTTCCAGTTTATTATTTGTTCCTACAATATGGCAAATTGGATGCAGTGTAATTCATTAATAAGCTCGAAAACTTAATAGACACGAAAAAATACAAATTTAAGCTCGGGTCGGGGTTCACTTATATATGAATGCCATTGTATATTCTATGAAATCTGTCCTTGGAACTGTTTGTGTGGATTGAAATCTTTAGATGATTGAGCTGTAGGAATGAGTCAATAAAAGCGTGTGTTAACAGGGAAATAGATAAGGTGCGGCAAGTCTCCCTACAACACACACCTCTGTTCTAATCACCGTTCCTTTATCTACAGCACAACGCAACAAGCACCTTGGTAGCTCCGATCATCCTCAACATAAACGCGTCCACCAACATCAGCACTGGTGCAGTCATCGGGAGGTATTGGGGGTGCACTGAATAAAAAAATAGATTGGGCACTGATTAAAAAAATAGAGACTCACCCAATAGAGTATTGGGGGTGCTATATTAAGTTGGATTAGAGCATGGCTATTCCAAAGGAAACAGAGAGTTAGTATAAATGGGGTTAAGTCAGAGTGGGATAATGTTGTTAGTAGAGTGCCTCAGTGCTCTGTCCTGGGACCTCTTTTAATTATAATATATATAAATGATTTAGATTCAGGTTTGAGTTGCAACATCTGCAAATTTGCCGAGGATACAAAAATCGGTTGGAAATTTAACAAGGAAGACGACTCACTATCATTCAAGTTGATCTAAATAGGGTTTTGAAATGGTCAAAAGATTGGCAGATGCAGTATAATGCTGATAAATGTAAAGTTCTGAGGCTAGGTAATGATGATAGAATTACAAGATACGAGCTAGATGGTGTTGAGATTGCGAAAGAGATCTGGGAGTTATGATTAGTAAGAATTTAAAACCAAAGGATATATGCATGAATGTTCGTAATAAGAGAAATAGGACACTGGGATTTATTAATCGAAGAATGATTAACAAGAGACCTGTTGTTGTTCTTCAGCTATATTGCTCTGGTTAGACCCCATTTAGATTATACAGTTCAGTTTTGGTCGTTGTATTATAGAATAGATAAAAATTCAGTGTCTAGCGTAGGATGACTAAGTTAATTCCCCCAATTAGATGTCTTTTATATGAAGAAAGATTAACAAAGCTTAACGTGCATTCACTGGAAAGGCGAAGAGTTAGGAGTGACATAATAGAGGTTTACAAGTGGATGAATGTACACAACATAGGGGATATTGATAAGGTATTAAAAGTATCAATACAAGTCAGAACACGAAACAATGGGTAAAAATTGGATAAATTTTGATTTAAGAAAGACTTGGGTAAATACTGATTCAGTAATAGGGTTGTTGATTTGTGGAACCAATTACCGCGTAACGTGGTTGAGGTGGGGTCCCCTCGATTGTTTCAAGCGTGGGTTGGACATGTATATGAGTGGGATTCGGTGGTTCTAAATAGGAGCTGCCTCGGATGGGCCAATAGGCCTTCTGCAGTTGCCTTTGTTCTTATGATACAGGTTTGCAAGTGGATGAATAGATATAACAAAAGGGATATTAGTTGGGTATTAGAGGTATCAACATAAGACAGAACACGAAACAATGAGTATAAATTGTATATGTTTAGATTTAGGAAAGACCTGGGTAAATACTGTTATGGTAACCGGTTTGTTGAGTTGTGGAACCAATTACCGCATAACGTATTGGAGGTGGGATCCCTCGATTGGTTCAAGCGTGGGTCAGACATGTATATGAATGGGATTGGGGGATTATAAATAGGAGCTGCCTTTTATGGGCCAATATGCCTTCTGCAGTTACCTTTATAATTATGATTTTTATTATGTTATAACTAGGTGGCAATGAATAGGAACTGCTTCGTATAGGCTTTCTGCAGTTACCTTTATTCTTATGTTCTTTTCTGGGAACATCCCGTGCGTAGGTTCGAACCCTCATTACGGCCTTTGTGGTTTTGTTCATATCATAATTATGTTATGTCCGTTCATCACTTGTATACCTCTTACCTCATCGACGTTGATAACAAATGCGATATCAATAAGGTAATAAAAACACCAACACAAGACAGAACACGAAACAATTGGTATAAATTGTATAAGTTTAGGTTTGGCAAAGACCTGGGTAAATACTGATAATACATTGTTGTTTATTTGTTGAACAAATTACCGCGTAACGTAATAGAAGTATTATCCATTGATTGCTTCAAGTGTAGGTTAGACACGTAGGTTAGAATGAGTTTGGGTGGTTATAAATAGGAGCTGCCTCGTATGGGCCAACAGGCCATCTCCAGTTACCTTTATTCATATGATCTTATAAGGTTTTTGCACCAACAATTTTGCAAGATATCTGAACATTTTCATATCCAGCTAAATGCTAAGGAAATTACTAACCAGATAAATTTAAATAGTTTTGGCAACTGCTCGCCACCTCACCTCAGTCCACATAAAAGAAAGGTAGCGTTCAATTATCATCCAGTACAACCGACGAAACCTCTAGAGCGAAGTTGTGACATCCAAAGTTCAACAATGGCAATCAGGAGCTCAACAATATTCACTGTCTTGTCAGTGTTTACAATTGTTTATTTGCTGTTTTCAACGATAGTACCTAATGAGGCCACGAAAACCGAAAAAAGAAAAGGCAGGTTTGTTAAACGGGAAATTGAATTATCTGAAGACCCAAACTTTTTTTTCAAGTTACATGCTGAATTGAAGGAAACATTCCAGCCGCAATTGCAGCTCTTGCTCCCCAACATTCCTACTGAGGTTATGAAGGGCGCTGACTCTTTCCAGATTCTCAACTACATGAGAATGAAAAATGAAGGGACCAAACTTCAACGCGAAATCGATTCTGGTGTTCTGGCCGATGAGAAGAATAGTATGCTGACTGATAAACCCATTAATATTCCAAATTTCATGACTGAAGAGCAACTAAAGAAATTAAAGACGCACGAAAGAGCTTTAATAAATATGCTCGTTAACACTCGGAATGAGTTTATGAAACACCCAGACTACAACCAGCAGTCGGTGGATACAATTACAGATATGCTGCATAAGTATGTGCCGATTAAGGATCAATTTGGTCGCTCGATGAGACTTACTGAAATACTGAACATTGTGAAACATGGTGCCAAACGTACGCTGCCAAACTAATTTTAAACGAATTTAAAATAATCCTTTCGCTATTATTATTAAAAAGTGCTAATCGTGCAAACAACCCGGCTTTGTTAAATATTTTAAGCATGATGTACTTACAAAGTGAGTAAGAGAAGAATAGTATGCTGACTGATAAACCCATTAATATTCCAAATTTCATGACTGAAGAGCAACTAAAGAAATTAAAGACGCACGAAAGAGCTTTAATAAATATGCTCGTTAACACTCGGAATGAGTTTATGAAACACCCAGACTACAACCAGCAGTCGGTGGATACAATTACAGATATGCTGCATAAGTATGTGCCGATTAAGGATCAATTTGGTCGCTCGATGAGACTTACTGAAATACTGAACATTGTGAAACATGGTGCCAAACGTACGCTGCCAAACTAATTTTAAACGAATTTAAAATAATCCTTTCGCTATTATTATTAAAAAGTGCTAATCGTGCAAACAACCCGGCTTTGTTAAATATTTTAAGCATGATGTACTTACAAAGTGATACGAAGATACCGAGAATTAGTTTGCAATTAATGAAAATAATTTTGGAACCTGACAGTGGGTTCCAACTGGAGCCACGAAAACCTGGTGGATAGCGCGCAGGACTCGTAATTCTGTGGCTCGGGTTCGATTCCCGCACGAGGCAGAAACAAATGGGCAAAGTTTCTTTCACCCTGAATGCCCCTGTTACCTAGCAGTAAATAGGTACTCGGGAGTTAGTCAGCTGTCACGGGCTGCTTCCTGGGGGTGGAGGCCTGGTCGACACTAAAAAGCCCCGAAATCATCTCAAGATAACCTCAAGAATCATGTATTTGCAATTACTATGTTATGTTTCTTATGTTCTTCAAATTGCATTAAAGTTATTTGTCCTTAATTATTTTGTAAAGTGTTCTTTGGTTATATATATTAAATAAAACTTAATATTCTTCCAGTTTATTATTTGTTCCTACAATATGGCAAATTGGATGCAGTGTAATTCATTAATAAGCTCGAAAACTTAATAGACACGAAAAAATACAAATTTAAGCTCGGGTCGGGGTTCACTTATATATGAATGCCATTGTATATTCTATGAAATCTGTCCTTGGAACTGTTTGTGTGGATTGAAATCTTTAGATGATTGAGCTGTAGGAATGAGTCAATAAAAGCGTGTGTTAACAGGGAAATAGATAAGGTGCGGCAAGTCTCCCTACAACACACACCTCTGTTCTAATCACCGTTCCTTTATCTACAGCACAACGCAACAAGCACCTTGGTAGCTCCGATCATCCTCAACATAAACGCGTCCACCAACATCAGCACTGGTGCAGTCATCGGGAGGTATTGGGGGTGCACTGAATAAAAAAATAGATTGGGCACTGATTAAAAAAATAGAGACTCACCCAATAGAGTATTGGGGGTGCTATATTAAGTTGGATTAGAGCATGGCTATTCCAAAGGAAACAGAGAGTTAGTATAAATGGGGTTAAGTCAGAGTGGGATAATGTTGTTAGTAGAGTGCCTCAGTGCTCTGTCCTGGGACCTCTTTTAATTATAATATATATAAATGATTTAGATTCAGGTTTGAGTTGCAACATCTGCAAATTTGCCGAGGATACAAAAATCGGTTGGAAATTTAACAAGGAAGACGACTCACTATCATTCAAGTTGATCTAAATAGGGTTTTGAAATGGTCAAAAGATTGGCAGATGCAGTATAATGCTGATAAATGTAAAGTTCTGAGGCTAGGTAATGATGATAGAATTACAAGATACGAGCTAGATGGTGTTGAGATTGCGAAAGAGATCTGGGAGTTATGATTAGTAAGAATTTAAAACCAAAGGATATATGCATGAATGTTCGTAATAAGAGAAATAGGACACTGGGATTTATTAATCGAAGAATGATTAACAAGAGACCTGTTGTTGTTCTTCAGCTATATTGCTCTGGTTAGACCCCATTTAGATTATACAGTTCAGTTTTGGTCGTTGTATTATAGAATAGATAAAAATTCAGTGTCTAGCGTAGGATGACTAAGTTAATTCCCCCAATTAGATGTCTTTTATATGAAGAAAGATTAACAAAGCTTAACGTGCATTCACTGGAAAGGCGAAGAGTTAGGAGTGACATAATAGAGGTTTACAAGTGGATGAATGTACACAACATAGGGGATATTGATAAGGTATTAAAAGTATCAATACAAGTCAGAACACGAAACAATGGGTAAAAATTGGATAAATTTTGATTTAAGAAAGACTTGGGTAAATACTGATTCAGTAATAGGGTTGTTGATTTGTGGAACCAATTACCGCGTAACGTGGTTGAGGTGGGGTCCCCTCGATTGTTTCAAGCGTGGGTTGGACATGTATATGAGTGGGATTCGGTGGTTCTAAATAGGAGCTGCCTCGGATGGGCCAATAGGCCTTCTGCAGTTGCCTTTGTTCTTATGATACAGGTTTGCAAGTGGATGAATAGATATAACAAAAGGGATATTAGTTGGGTATTAGAGGTATCAACATAAGACAGAACACGAAACAATGAGTATAAATTGTATATGTTTAGATTTAGGAAAGACCTGGGTAAATACTGTTATGGTAACCGGTTTGTTGAGTTGTGGAACCAATTACCGCATAACGTATTGGAGGTGGGATCCCTCGATTGGTTAAAGCGTGGGTTAGACATGTATATGAATGGGATTGGGGGATTATAAATAGGAGCTGCCTTTTATGGGCCAATAGGCCTTCTGCAGTTACCTTTATAATTATGATTTTTATTATGTTATAACTGGGTGGCAATGAATAGGAACTGCTTCGTATAGGCTTTCTGCAGTTACCTTTATTCTTATGTTCTTTTCTGGGAACATCCCGTGCGTAGGTTCGAACCCTCATTACGGCCTTTGTGGATTTGTTCATATCATAATTATGTTATGTCCGTTCATCACTTGTATACCTCTTACCTCATCGACGTTGATAACAAATGCGATATCAATAAGGTAATAAAAACACCAACACAAAACGGAACACGAAACAATTGGTATAAATTGTATAAGTTTAGGTTTGGCAAAGACCTGGGTAAATACTGGTAATACATTGTTGTTTATTTGTTGAACAAATTACCGCGTAACGTAATAGAAGTATTATCCCTTGATTGCTTTAAGTGTAGGTTAGACACGTAGGTTAGAATGAGTTTGGGTGGTTATAAATAGGAGCTGCCTCGTATGGGCCAACAGGCCATCTCCAGTTACCTTTATTCATATGATCTTATAAGGTTTTTGCACCAACAATTTTGCAAGATATCTGAACATTTTCATATCCAGCTAAATGCTAAGGAAATTACTAACCAGATAAATTTAAATAGTTTTGGCAACTGCTCGCCACCTCACCTCAGTCCACATAAAAGAAAGGTAGCGTTCAATTATCATCCAGTACAACCGACGAAACCTCTAGAGCGAAGTTGTGACATCCAAAGTTCAACAATGGCAATCAGGAGCTCAACAATATTCACTGTCTTGTCAGTGTTTACAATTGTTTATTTGCTGTTTTCAACGATAGTACCTAATGAGGCCACGAAAACCGAAAAAAGAAAAGGCAGGTTTGTTAAACGGGAAATTGAATTATCTGAAGACCCAAACTCTTTTTTCAAGTTACATGCTGAATTGAAGGAAACATTCCAGCCGCAATTGCAGCTCTTGCTCCCCAACATTCCTACTGAGGTTATGAAGGGCGCTGACTCTTTCCAGATTCTCAACTACATGAGAATGAAAAATGAAGGGACCAAACTTCAACGCGAAATCGATTCTGGTGTTCTGGCCGATGAGAAGAATAGTATGCTGACTGATAAACCCATTAATATTCCAAATTTCATGACTGAAGAGCAACTAAAGAAATTAAAGACGCACGAAAGAGCTTTAATAAATATGTTCGTTAACACTCGGAATGAGTTTATGAAACACCCAGACTACAACCAGCAGTCGGTGGATACAATTACAGATATGCTGCATAAGTATGTGCCGATTAAGGATCAATTTGGTCGCTCGATGAGACTTACTGAAATACTGAACATTGTGAAACATGGTGCCAAACGTACGCTGCCAAACTAATTTTAAACGAATTTAAAATAATCCTTTCGCTATTATTATTAAAAAGTGCTAATCGTGCAAACAACCCGGCTTTGTTAAATATTTTAAGCATGATGTACTTACAAAGTGATACGAAGATACCGAGAATTAGTTTACAATTAATGAAAATAATTTTGGAACCTGACAGTGGGTTCCAACTGGAGCCACGAAAACCTGGTGGATAGCGCGCAGGACTCGTAATTCTGTGGCTCGGGTTCGATTCCCGCACGAGGCAGAAACAAATGGGCAAAGTTTCTTTCACCCTGAATGCCCCTGTTACCTAGCAGTAAATAGGTACTCGGGAGTTAGTCAGCTGTCACGGGCTGCTTCCTGGGGGTGGAGGCCTGGTCGACACTAAAAAGCCCCGAAATCATCTCAAGATAACCTCAAGAATCATGTATTTGCAATTACTATGTTATGTTTCTTATGTTCTTCAAATTGCATTAAAGTTATTTGTCCTTAATTATTTTGTAAAGTGTTCTTTGGTTATATATATTAAATAAAACTTAATATTCTTCCAGTTTATTATTTGTTCCTACAATATGGCAAATTGGATGCAGTGTAATTCATTAATAAGCTCGAAAACTTAATAGACATGAAAAAATACAAATTTAAGCTCGGGTCGGGGTTCACTTATATATGAATGCCATTGTATATTCTATGAAATCTGTCCTTGGAACTGTTTGTGTGGATTGAAACCTTTAGATGATTGAGCTGTAGGAATGAGTCAATAAAAGCGTGTGTTAACAGGGAAATAGATAAGGTGCGGCAAGTCTCCCTACAACACACACCTCTGTTCTAATCACCGTTCCTCTATCTACAGCACAACGCAACAAGCACCTTGGTAGCTCCGATCATCCTCAACATAAACGCGTCCACCAACATCAGCACTGGTGCAGTCATCGGGAGGTATTGGGGGTGCACTGAATAAAAAAATAGATTGGGCACTGATTAAAAAAATAGAGACTCAGAGTATTGGGGGTGCTATATTAAGTTGGATTAGAGCATGGCTATTCCAAAGGAAACAGAGAGTTAGTATAAATGGGGTTAAGTCAGAGTGGGATAATGTTGTTAGTAGAGTGCCTCAGTGCTCTGTCCTGGGACCTCTTTTAATTATAATATATATAAATGATTTAGATTCAGGTTTGAGTTGCAACATCTGCAAATTTGCCGAGGATACAAAAATCGGTTGAAAATTTAACAAGGAAGACGACTCACTATCATTCAAGTTGATCTAAATAGGGTTTTGAAATGGTCAAAAGATTGGCAGATGCAGTATAATGCTGATAAATGTAAAGTTCTGAGGCTAGGTAATGATGATAGAATTACAAGATACGAGCTAGATGGTGTTGAGATTGCGAAAGAGATCTGGGAGTTATGATTAGTAAGAATTTAAAACCAAAGGATATATGTATGAATGTTCGTAATAAGAGAAATAGGACACTGGGATTTATTAATCGAAGAATGATTAACAAGAGACCTGTTGTTGTTCTTCAGCTATATTGCTCTGGTTAGACCCCATTTAGATTATACAGTTCAGTTTTGGTCGTTGTATTATAGAATAGATAAAAATTCAGTGTCTAGCGTAGGATGACTAAGTTAATTCCCCCAATTAGATGTCTTTTATATGAAGAAAGATTAACAAAGCTTAACGTGCATTCACTGGAAAGGCGAAGAGTTAGGAGTGACATAATAGAGGTTTACAAGTGGATGAATGTACACAACATAGGGGATATTGATAAGGTATTAAAAGTATCAATACAAGTCAGAACACGAAACAATGGGTAAAAATTGGATAAATTTTGATTTAAGAAAGACTTGGGTAAATACTGATTCAGTAATAGGGTTGTTGATTTGTGGAACCAATTACCGCGTAACGTGGTTGAGGTGGGGTCCCCTCGATTGTTTCAAGCGTGGGTTGGACATGTATATGAGTGGGATTCGGTGGTTCTAAATAGGAGCTGCCTCGGATGGGCCAATAGGCCTTCTGCAGTTGCCTTTGTTCTTATGATACAGGTTTGCAAGTGGATGAATAGATATAACAAAAGGGATATTAGTTGGGTATTAGAGGTATCAACATAAGACAGAACACGAAACAATGAGTATAAATTGTATATGTTTAGATTTAGGAAAGACCTGGGTAAATACTGTTATGGTAACCGGTTTGTTGAGTTGTGGAACCAATTACCGCATAACGTATTGGAGGTGGGATCCCTCGATTGGTTAAAGCGTGGGTTAGACATGTATATGAATGGGATTGGGGGATTATAAATAGGAGCTGCCTTTTATGGGCCAATAGGCCTTCTGCAGTTACCTTTATAATTATGATTTTTATTATGTTATAACTGGGTGGCAATGAATAGGAACTGCTTCGTATAGGCTTTCTGCAGTTACCTTTATTCTTATGTTCTTTTCTGGGAACATCCCGTGCGTAGGTTCGAACCCTCATTACGGCCTTTGTGGATTTGTTCATATCATAATTATGTTATGAACAATGTTTATGTTTATGTCCGTTCATCACTTGTATACCTCTTACCTCATCGACGTTGATAACAAATGCGATATCAATAATGTAATAAAAACACCAACACAAAACGGAACACGAAACAATTGGTATAAATTGTATAAGTTTAGGTTTGGCAAAGACCTGGGTAAATACTGGTAATACATTGTTGTTTATTTGTTGAACAAATTACCGCGTAACGTAATAGAAGTATTATCCCTTGATTGCTTCAAGTGTAGGTTAGACACGTAGGTTAGAATGAGTTTGGGTGGTTATAAATAGGAGCTGCCTCGTATGGGCCAACAGGCCATCTCCAGTTACCTTTATTCATATGATCTTATAAGGTTTTTGCACCAACAATTTTGCAAGATATCTGAACATTTTCATATCCAGCTAAATGCTAAGGAAATTACTAACCAGATAAATTTAAATAGTTTTGGCAACTGCTTGCCACCTCACCTCAGTCCACATAAAAGAAAGGTAGCGTTCAATTATCATCCAGTACAACCGACGAAACCTCTAGAGCGAAGTTGTGACATCCAAAGTTCAACAATGGCAATCAGGAGCTCAACAATATTCACTGTCTTGTCAGTGTTTACAATTGTTTATTTGCCGTTTTCAACGATAGTACCTAATGAGGCCACGAAAACCGAAAAAAGAAAAGGCAGGTTTGTTAAACGGGAAATTGAATTATCTGAAGACCCAAACTCTTTTTTCAAGTTACATGCTGAATTGAAGGAAACATTCCAGCCGCAATTGCAGCTCTTGCTCCCCAACATTCCTACTGAGGTTATGAAGGGCGCTGACTCTTTCCAGATTCTCAACTACATGAGAATGAAAAATGAAGGGACCAAACTTCAACGCGAAATCGATTCTGGTGTTCTGGCCGATGAGAAGAATAGTATGCTGACTGATAAACCCATTAATATTCCAAATTTCATGACTGAAGAGCAACTAAAGAAATTAAAGACGCACGAAAGAGCTTTAATAAATATGCTCGTTAACACTCGGAATGAGTTTATGAAACACCCAGACTACAACCAG
The DNA here is from genome assembly GCF_040958095.1 of Procambarus clarkii. Taxonomy (NCBI): domain Eukaryota; kingdom Metazoa; phylum Arthropoda; class Malacostraca; order Decapoda; family Cambaridae; genus Procambarus; species Procambarus clarkii. Next base: position 23,109,050 of record NC_091206.1, read on the forward strand.
CAGTCGGTGGATACAATTACAGATATGCTGCATAAGTATGTGCCGATTAAGGATCAATTTGGTCGCTCGATGAGACTTACTGAAATACTGAACATTGTGAAACATGGTGCCAAACGTACGCTGCCAAACTAATTTTAAACGAATTTAAAATAATCCTTTCGCTATTATTATTAAAAAGTGCTAATCGTGCAAACAACCCGGCTTTGTTAAATATTTTAAGCATGATGTACTTACAAAGTGATACGAAGATACCGAGAATTAGTTTACAATTAATGAAAATAATTTTGGAACCTGACAGTGGGTTCCAACTGGAGCCACGAAAACCTGGTGGATAGCGCGCAGGACTCGTAATTCTGTGGCTCGGGTTCGATTCCCGCACGAGGCAGAAACAAATGGGCAAAGTTTCTTTCACCCTGAATGCCCCTGTTACCTAGCAGTAAATAGGTACTCGGGAGTTAGTCAGCTGTCACGGGCTGCTTCCTGGGGGTGGAGGCCTGGTCGACACTAAAAAGCCCCGAAATCATCTCAAGATAACCTCAAGAATCATGTATTTGCAATTACTATGTTATGTTTCTTATGTTCTTCAAATTGCATTAAAGTTATTTGTCCTTAATTATTTTGTAAAGTGTTCTTTGGTTATATATATTAAATAAAACTTAATATTCTTCCAGTTTATTATTTGTTCCTACAATATGGCAAATTGGATGCAGTGTAATTCATTAATAAGCTCGAAAACTTAATAGACATGAAAAAATACAAATTTAAGCTCGGGTCGGGGTTCACTTATATATGAATGCCATTGTATATTCTATGAAATCTGTCCTTGGAACTGTTTGTGTGGATTGAAACCTTTAGATGATTGAGCTGTAGGAATGAGTCAATAAAAGCGTGTGTTAACAGGGAAATAGATAAGGTGCGGCAAGTCTCCCTACAACACACACCTCTGTTCTAATCACCGTTCCTCTATCTACAGCACAACGCAACAAGCACCTTGGTAGCTCCGATCATCCTCAACATAAACGCGTCCACCAACATCAGCACTGGTGCAGTCATCGGGAGGTATTGGGGGTGCACTGAATAAAAAAATAGATTGGGCACTGATTAAAAAAATAGAGACTCACCCAATAGAGTATTGGGGGTGCTATATTAAGTTGGATTAGAGCATGGCTATTCCAAAGGAAACAGAGAGTTAGTATAAATGGGGTTAAGTCAGAGTGGGATAATGTTGTTAGTAGAGTGCCTCAGTGCTCTGTCCTGGGACCTCTTTTAATTATAATATATATAAATGATTTAGATTCAGGTTTGAGTTGCAACATCTGCAAATTTGCCGAGGATACAAAAATCGGTTGGAAATTTAACAAGGAAGACGACTCACTATCATTCAAGTTGATCTAAATAGGGTTTTGAAATGGTCAAAAGATTGGCAGATGCAGTATAATGCTGATAAATGTAAAGTTCTGAGGCTAGGTAATGATGATAGAATTACAAGATACGAGCTAGATGGTGTTGAGATTGCGAAAGAGATCTGGGAGTTATGATTAGTAAGAATTTAAAACCAAAGGATATATGCATGAATGTTCGTAATAAGAGAAATAGGACACTGGGATTTATTAATCGAAGAATGATTAACAAGAGACCTGTTGTTGTTCTTCAGCTATATTGCTCTGGTTAGACCCCATTTAGATTATACAGTTCAGTTTTGGTCGTTGTATTATAGAATAGATAAAAATTCAGTGTCTAGCGTAGGATGACTAAGTTAATTCCCCCAATTAGATGTCTTTTATATGAAGAAAGATTAACAAAGCTTAACGTGCATTCACTGGAAAGGCGAAGAGTTAGGAGTGACATAATAGAGGTTTACAAGTGGATGAATGTACACAACATAGGGGATATTGATAAGGTATTAAAAGTATCAATACAAGTCAGAACACGAAACAATGGGTAAAAATTGGATAAATTTTGATTTAAGAAAGACTTGGGTAAATACTGATTCAGTAATAGGGTTGTTGATTTGTGGAACCAATTACCGCGTAACGTGGTTGAGGTGGGGTCCCCTCGATTGTTTCAAGCGTGGGTTGGACATGTATATGAGTGGGATTCGGTGGTTCTAAATAGGAGCTGCCTCGGATGGGCCAATAGGCCTTCTGCAGTTGCCTTTGTTCTTATGATACAGGTTTGCAAGTGGATGAATAGATATAACAAAAGGGATATTAGTTGGGTATTAGAGGTATCAACATAAGACAGAACACGAAACAATGAGTATAAATTGTATATGTTTAGATTTAGGAAAGACCTGGGTAAATACTGTTATGGTAACCGGTTTGTTGAGTTGTGGAACCAATTACCGCATAACGTATTGGAGGTGGGATCCCTCGATTGGTTAAAGCGTGGGTTAGACATGTATATGAATGGGATTGGGGGATTATAAATAGGAGCTGCCTTTTATGGGCCAATAGGCCTTCTGCAGTTACCTTTATAATTATGATTTTTATTATGTTATAACTGGGTGGCAATGAATAGGAACTGCTTCGTATAGGCTTTCTGCAGTTACCTTTATTCTTATGTTCTTTTCTGGGAACATCCCGTGCGTAGGTTCGAACCCTCATTACGGCCTTTGTGGATTTGTTCATATCATAATTATGTTATGTCCGTTCATCACTTGTATACCTCTTACCTCATCGACGTTGATAACAAATGCGATATCAATAAGGTAATAAAAACACCAACACAAAACGGAACACGAAACAATTGGTATAAATTGTATAAGTTTAGGTTTGGCAAAGACCTGGGTAAATACTGGTAATACATTGTTGTTTATTTGTTGAACAAATTACCGCGTAACGTAATAGAAGTATTATCCCTTGATTGCTTCAAGTGTAGGTTAGACACGTAGGTTAGAATGAGTTTGGGTGGTTATAAATAGGAGCTGCCTCGTATGGGCCAACAGGCCATCTCCAGTTACCTTTATTCATATGATCTTATAAGGTTTTTGCACCAACAATTTTGCAAGATATCTGAACATTTTCATATCCAGCTAAATGCTAAGGAAATTACTAACCAGATAAATTTAAATAGTTTTGGCAACTGCTCGCCACCTCACCTCAGTCCACATAAAAGAAAGGTAGCGTTCAATTATCATCCAGTACAACCGACGAAACCTCTAGAGCGAAGTTGTGACATCCAAAGTTCAACAATGGCAATCAGGAGCTCAACAATATTCACTGTCTTGTCAGTGTTTACAATTGTTTATTTGCTGTTTTCAACGATAGTACCTAATGAGGCCACGAAAACCGAAAAAAGAAAAGGCAGGTTTGTTAAACGGGAAATTGAATTATCTGAAGACCCAAACTCTTTTTTCAAGTTACATGCTGAATTGAAGGAAACATTCCAGCCGCAATTGCAGCTCTTGCTCCCCAACATTCCTACTGAGGTTATGAAGGGCGCTGACTCTTTCCAGATTCTCAACTACATGAGAATGAAAAATGAAGGGACCAAACTTCAACGCGAAATCGATTCTGGTGTTCTGGCCGATGAGAAGAATAGTATGCTGACTGATAAACCCATTAATATTCCAAATTTCATGACTGAAGAGCAACTAAAGAAATTAAAGACGCACGAAAGAGCTTTAATAAATATGTTCGTTAACACTCGGAATGAGTTTATGAAACACCCAGACTACAACCAGCAGTCGGTGGATACAATTACAGATATGCTGCATAAGTATGTGCCGATTAAGGATCAATTTGGTCGCTCGATGAGACTTACTGAAATACTGAACATTGTGAAACATGGTGCCAAACGTACGCTGCCAAACTAATTTTAAACGAATTTAAAATAATCCTTTCGCTATTATTATTAAAAAGTGCTAATCGTGCAAACAACCCGGCTTTGTTAAATATTTTAAGCATGATGTACTTACAAAGTGATACGAAGATACCGAGAATTAGTTTACAATTAATGAAAATAATTTTGGAACCTGACAGTGGGTTCCAACTGGAGCCACGAAAACCTGGTGGATAGCGCGCAGGACTCGTAATTCTGTGGCTCGGGTTCGATTCCCGCACGAGGCAGAAACAAATGGGCAAAGTTTCTTTCACCCTGAATGCCCCTGTTACCTAGCAGTAAATAGGTACTCGGGAGTTAGTCAGCTGTCACGGGCTGCTTCCTGGGGGTGGAGGCCTGGTCGACACTAAAAAGCCCCGAAATCATCTCAAGATAACCTCAAGAATCATGTATTTGCAATTACTATGTTATGTTTCTTATGTTCTTCAAATTGCATTAAAGTTATTTGTCCTTAATTATTTTGTAAAGTGTTCTTTGGTTATATATATTAAATAAAACTTAATATTCTTCCAGTTTATTATTTGTTCCTACAATATGGCAAATTGGATGCAGTGTAATTCATTAATAAGCTCGAAAACTTAATAGACATGAAAAAAATACAAATTTAAGCTCGGGTCGGGGTTCACTTATATATGAATGCCATTGTATATTCTATGAAATCTGTCCTTGGAACTGTTTGTGTGGATTGAAACCTTTAGATGATTGAGCTGTAGGAATGAGTCAATAAAAGCGTGTGTTAACAGGGAAATAGATAAGGTGCGGCAAGTCTCCCTACAACACACACCTCTGTTCTAATCACCGTTCCTTTATCTACAGCACAACGCAACAAGCACCTTGGTAGCTCCGATCATCCTCAACATAAACGCGTCCACCAACATCAGCACTGGTGCAGTCATCGGGAGGTATTGGGGGTGCACTGAATAAAAAAATAGATTGGGCACTGATTAAAAAAATAGAGACTCAGAGTATTGGGGGTGCTATATTAAGTTGGATAAGAGCATGGATATTCCAAAGGAAACAGAGAGTTAGTATAAATGGGGTTAAGTCAGAGTGGGATAATGTTGTTAGTAGAGTGCCTCAGTGCTCTGTCCTGGGACCTCTTTTAATTATAATATATATAAATGATTTAGATTCAGGTTTGAGTTGCAACATCTGTAAATTTGCCGAGGATACAAAAATCGGTTGGAAAATTAACAAGGAAGACGACTCACTATCATTCAAGTTGATCTAAATAGGGGTTTGAAATGGTCAAAAGATTGGCAGATGCAGTATAATGCTGATAAATGTAAAGTTCTGAGGCTAGGTAATGATGATAGAATTACAAGATACGAGCTAGATGGTGTTGAGATTGCGAAAGAGATCTGGGAGTTATGATTAGTAAGAATTTAAAACCAAAGGATATATGCATGAATGTTCGTAATAAGAGAAATAGGACACTGGGATTTATTAATCGAAGAATGATTAACAAGAGACCTGTTGTTGTTCTTCAGCTATATTGCTCTGGTTAGACCCCATTTAGATTATACAGTTCAGTTTTGGTCGTTGTATTATAGAATAGATAAAAATTCAGTGTCTAGCGTAGGATGACTAAGTTAATTCCCCCAATTAGATGTCTTTTATATGAAGAAAGATTAACAAAGCTTAACGTGCATTTACTGGAAAGGCGAAGAGTTAGGAGTGACATAATAGAGGTTTACAAGTGGATGAATGTACACAACATAGGGGATATTGATAAGGTATTAAAAGTATCAATACAAGTCAGAACACGAAACAATGGGTAAAAATTGGATAAATTTTGATTTAAGAAAGACTTGGGTAAATACTGATTCAGTAATAGGGTTGTTGATTTGTGGAACCAATTACCGCGTAACGTGGTTGAGGTGGGGTCCCCTTGATTGTTTCAAGCGTGGGTTGGACATGTATATGAGTGGGATTCGGTGGTTCTAAATAGGAGCTGCCTCGGATGGGCCAATAGGCCTTCTGCAGTTGCCTTTGTTCTTATGATACAGGTTTGCAAGTGGATGAATAGATATAACAAAAGGGATATTAGTTGGGTATTAGAGGTATCAACATAAGACAGAACACGAAACAATGAGTATAAATTGTATATGTTTAGATTTAGGAAAGACCTGGGTAAATACTGTTATGGTAACCGGTTTGTTGAGTTGTGGAACCAATTACCGCATAACGTATTGGAGGTGGGATCCCTCGATTGGTTCAAGCGTGGGTTAGACATGTATATGAATGGGATTGGGGGATTATAAATAGGAGCTGCCTTTTATGGGCCAATAGGCCTTCTGCAGTTACCTTTATAATTATGATTTTTATTATGTTATAACTGGGTGGCAATGAATAGGAACTGCTTCGTATAGGCTTTCTGCAGTTACCTTTATTCTTATGTTCTTTTCTGGGAACATCCCGTGCGTAGGTTCGAACCCTCATTACGGCCTTTGTGGATTTGTTCATATCATAATTATGTTATGTCCGTTCATCACTTGTATACCTCTTACCTCATCGACGTTGATAACAAATGCGATATCAATAAGGTAATAAAAACACCAACACAAGACAGAACACGAAACAATTGGTATAAATTGTATAAGTTTAGGTTTGGCAAAGACCTGGGTAAATACTGGTAATACATTGTTGTTTATTTGTTGAACAAATTACCGCGTAACGTAATAGAAGTATTATCCCTTGATTGCTTCAAGTGTTGGTTAGACACGTAGGTTAGAATGAGTTTGGGTGGTTATAAATAGGAGCTGCCTCGTATGGGCCAACAGGCCATCTCCAGTTACCTTTATTCATATGATCTTATAAGGTTTTTGCACCAACAATTTTGCAAGATATCTGAACATTTTCATATCCAGCTAAATGCTAAGGAAATTACTAACCAGATAAATTTAAATAGTTTTTAATAGTTTGCAGTTTTCATAATATCACAAACATCCCAGTGTCGAGGCCTGAACCATATTTTGGAGCCAAATTCTGACTCTCTGCACGTATTCGCAGTTTGATATTACGACTTTTTATACCCAACATATGCTAAGTACTGAAAGCGGCGTTTGGCGGCAAAATATCCCAAACATCCCAATTTCGATGCCTGAGCCATATTTTGGTGCTAAATTCTGGCTCTATGCACGTATTTGCAGTTTAAAGTTACGAATTTTTATACCCAACATATGCCAAGTCCTGATAGCGGCAGTGAGTCATATTTTGCACAAACTCCCCTGCAGTTTTATATATATCCCAAATATCCCAATTTCGAGGCCTGAGCCATATTTTGGAGTCAAATTCTGGCTCTCTGCACGTATTCGCAGTTTGAAATTACGACTTTTTTATACCCAACATATGCGAAGAACTGAAAGCGGCGTTTGGTCACATTTGTCCCAAACCCCCCTGCAGTTTTCAAAATATCCCAAACATCCCAATTTCGAGGCCTGAACCATATTTTGAAGCCAAATTCTGGCTCTCTGCGCGTATTCGCAGTTTGATATTATGACATTTTATACCCAACATATGCCAAGTACTGAAAGCGGCAGTGAGTCACATTTTGAACAAACTCCTCTGCAGTTTTCAAAATATCCTAAACATCCCAATTTCGAGGTCTGGGTCATATTTTGGAGTCAAATTCTGGCTCTCTGCACGTATTCGCAGTTTAAAATTACGACTTTTTATACCCAACATATGCCAAGTCCTGATAACGGCAGTGAGTCACATTTTGCACAAACTCCCCTGCAGTTTTTGAAATATCCCAAATATCCCAATTTCGAGGCCTGAGCCATATTTTGAAGCCAAATTCTCTCTGCACGTATTCGCAGTTTGAAATTACGACTTTTTATACCCAACATATGCCAAGTACTGAAAGCGGCAGTGAGTCACATTTTGCACAAACTCCCCGGCAGTTTTCAAAATATCCCAAATATCCCAATTTCGAGGCCTGAGCTTTATTTTGGAGCCAAATTCTTGCTCTCTGTACGTATTCGTAGTTTGAAATTACGACCTTTTATACCCAACATATGCCAAGTACTGAAAGTGGCGTTTGGTCGCATTTGTCCCAAACCCCCCTACAGTTTTCAAAATATCCCAAACATCCCAATTTCAAGGCCTGATCCATATTTTGGAGCCAAATTCTGGCTCTATGCACGTATTCGCAGTTTAAAATTATGACTTTTTATACCCAACATATGCCAAGTCCTGATAGCGGCAGTGAGTCACATTTTGCACAAACTCCTCTGCAGTTTGTGAAATATCCCAAATATCCCAATTTCGATGCCCGAGCCAGATTTTGGAGTTAAATTCTGGCTCTCTGCACGTATTCGCAGTTTGAAACTACGATTTTTCATATCCAACATATGCGAAGTACTGAAAGCGGCGTTTGGTCACATTTGTCCCAAACCCCCCTGCAGTTTTCAAAATATCACAAACATTACAATTTCGAGGCCTGAGCCATATTTTGGAGCCAAATTCTGGCTCTCTGCACGTATTCGCAGTTTGATATTACGACTTTTTATACCCAACTTATGCCAAGTACTGAAAGTGGCAGTGAGTCACATTTTGCACAAACTCCCTTGCAGTTTTCAAAATATCCCAAACATCCCAATTTCGAGGCCTGATCCATATTTTGAAGCAAAATTCTCGCTCTTTGCACGTATTCGCAGTTTGAAATTACGACTTTTTTATACCCAACATATGCGAAGAACTGAAAGCGGCGTTTGGTCACATTTGTCCCAAACCCCCCTGCAGTTTTCAAAATATCCCAAACATCCCAATTTCGAGGCCTGAGCCATATTTTAGAGACAAATTCTGGCTCTATGCCCGTATTCGCAGTTTAAAATTACGACTTTTTATACCCAACATATGCCAAGTCCTGATAGCGGCAGTGAGTCACATTTTGCACAAACTCCTCTGCAGTTTTTGAAATATCCCAAATATCCCAATTTCGAGGCCTGAGCCATATTTTGGAGCCAAATTCTGGCTCTCTGCACGTATTCGCAGTTTGAAATTACGAATTTTTATACCCAACATATGCCAAGTACTGAAAGCGGCAGTGAGTCACATTTTGCACAAAATCTACTGCAGTTTTCAAAATATCCCAAATATCCCAATTTCGAGGCCTGAGCTATATTTTGGAGCCAAATTCCGGCTTTCTGTACGTATTCGCAGTTTGAAATTACGATTTTTCATACCCAACATATGCGAAGTACTGAAAGCGGCGTTTGGTCACATTTGTCCCAAACCCCCCTGCAGTTTTCAAAATATCACAAACATTACAATTTCGAGGCCTGAGCCATATTTTGGAGCCAAATTCTGGCTCTATGCACGTATTCGCAGTTTAAAATAACGACTTTTTATACCCAACATATGCCAAGTCCTGATAGCGGCAGTAAGTCACATTTTGAACAAACTCCTCTGCAGTTTTTGAAATATCCCAAATATCCCAATTTCGAGGCCCGAGCCATATTTTGGAGCCAAATTCTGGCTCTCTGCACGTATTCGCAGATTGAAATTACGACTTTTTATGCCCAACATATGCCAAGTACTGAATGCGGCAGTGAGTCACATTTTGCACAAACTCCCTTGCAGTTTTCAAAATATCCCAAACATCCCAATCTCGAGGCCTGATCCATATTTTGAAGCCAAATTCTCGCTCTCTGCACGTATTCGCAGTTTGAAATTACGACTTTTTTATACCCAACATATGAGAAGAACTGAAAGCGGCGTTTTCTCACATTTGTCCCAAACCCCCCTGCAGTTTTCAAAATATCCCAAACATCCCAATTTCGAGGCCTGAGCCATATTTTAGAGACAAACTCTGGCTCTATGCATGTATTCGCAGTTTAAAATTACGACTTTTTTTACCCAACATTGGCCAAGTCCTGATAGCGGCAGTGAGTCACATTTTGAACAAACTCCCCAGCAGTTTTTGAAATATCCAAAATATCCCAATTTCGAGGCCTGAGCCATATTTTGGAGCCAAATTCTGGCTTTCTGCACGTATTCGCATTTTGAAAATACGACTTTTATACCCAACATATGCGAAGTACTGAAAGCGGCGTTTGGTCACATTTGTCCCAAACCCCCCTGCAGTTTTCAAAATATCCCAAACATCCCAATTTCGAGGCCTGATCCATATTTTGGAGCCAAATTCTGGCTCTCTACACGTATTCGCAGTTTGAAATTTCGACTTTTTTATACCCAACATGTGCGAAGTACTGAAAGCGGCGTTCGGTCACATTTGTCTCAAATCCCTCTGCAGTTTTCAAAATATCCCAAACATCCCAATTTCGAGGCCTGAGCCTTATTTTGGTGCCAAATTCTGGCTCTATGCACGTATTTGCAGTTTAAAGTTACGAATTTTTATACCCAACATATGCCAAGTCCTGATAGCGGCAGTGAGTCATATTTTCACAACCTCCCTTGCAGTTTTCAAAATATCCCAAACATCCCAATTTCGAGGCCTGATCCATATTTTGAAGCCAAATTCTCGCTCTTTGCACGTATTCGCAGTTTGAAATTACGACTTTTTTATACCCAACATATGCGAAGAACTGAAAGCGGCGTTTGGTCACATTTGTCCCAAACCCCCCTGCAGTTTTCAAAATATCCCAAACATCCCAATTTCGAGGCCTGAGCCATATTTTAGAGACAAATTCTGGCTCTATGCACGTATTCGCAGTTTAAAATTACGACTTTTTATACCCAACATATGCCAAGTCCTGATAGCGGCAGTGAGTCACATTTTGCACAAAATCCCCTGCAGTTTTTGAAATATCCCAAATATCCCAATTTCGAGGCCTGAGCCATATTTTGGAGCCAAATTCTGGCTCTCTGCACGTATTCGCAGTTTGAAATTACGAATTTTTATACCCAACATATGCCAAGTACTGAAAGCAACAGTGAGTCACATTTTGCACAAACTCTACTGCAGTTTTCAAAATATCCCAAATATCCCAATTTCGAGGCCTGAGCTATATTTTGGAGCCAAATTCCGGCTCTCTGTATGTATTCGCAGTTTCAAATTACGACTTTTTATACCCAACATATGCCAAGTACTGAAAGCGGCGTTTAGTCACATTTGTCCCAAAGCCCCCTGCACTTTTCAAAATATCCCAAACATCCCAATTTCAAGGCCTGATCCATATTTTGGAGTCAAATTCTGGCTCTATGCACGTATTCGCAGTTTAAAAATACGACTTTTTATACCCAACATATGCCAAGTCCTGATAGGGCAGTGAGTAACATTTTGCACAAACTCCTCTGCAGTTTTTGAAATATCCCAAATATCCCAATTTCGAGGCCCGAGCCATATTTTGGAGCCAAATTCTGGCTCTCTGCACGTATTCGCAGATAGAAATTACGATTTTTCATACCCATCATATGCGAAGTACTGAAAGCGGCGTTTGGTCACATTTGTCCCAAACCCCTCTGCAGTTTTAAAAATATCACAAACATTACAATTTCAAGGCCTGAGCCATATTTTGGAGCCAAATTCTGACTCTCTGCACGTATTCGCAGTTTGATATTACGACTTTTTATGCCCAACATATGCCAAGTACTGAAAGCGGCAGTGAGTCACATTTTGCACAAACTCCCTTGCAGTTTTCAAAATATCCAAAACATCCCAATTTCGAGGCCTGATCCATATTTTGAAGCCAAATTCTCGCTCTTTGCACGTATTCGCAGTTTGAAATTACGACTTTTTTATCCCCAACATATGCGAAGAACTGAAAGCGGCGTTTGTTCACATTTGTCCCAAACCCCCCTGCAGTTTTCAAAATATCACAAACATTACAATTTCGAGGCCTGAGCCATATTTTTGAGCCAAATTCTGGCTCTCTGCACGTATTCGCAGTTTGATATTACGACTTTTTATACCCAACATATGCCAAGTACTGAAAGCGGCAGTGAGTCACATTTTGCACAACCTCCCTTGCAGTTTTCAAAATATCCCAAACATCCCAATTTCGAGGCCTGATCCATATTTTGAAGCCAAATTCTCGCTCTTTGCACGTATTCGCAGTTTGAAATTACGACTTTTTTATACCCAACATATGCGAAGAACTGAAAGCGGCGTTTGGTCACATTTGTCCCAAACCCCCCTGCAGTTTTCAAAATATCCCAAACATCCCAATTTCGAGGCCTGAGCCATAATTTAGAGAAAAATTCTGGCTCTATGCACGTATTCGCAGTTTAAAATTACGACTTTTTATACCCAACATATGCCAAGTCCTGATAGCGGCAGTTAGTCACATTTTGCACAAAATCCCCTGCAGTTTTTGAAATATCCCAAATATCCCAATTTCGAGGCCTGAGCCATATTTTGGAGCCAAATTCTGACTCTCTGCACGTATTCGCAATTTGATATTACGACTTTTTATGCCCAACATATGCCAAGTACTGAAAGCGGCAGTGAGTCACATTTTGCACAAACTCCCTTGCAGTTTTCAAAATATCCCAAACATCCCAATTTCGAGGCCTGATCCATATTTTGAAGCCAAATTCTCGCTCTCTGCGCGTATTCGCAGTTTGAAATTACGACTTTTTTATACCCAACATATGCGAAGAACAGAAAGCGGAGTTTTCTCACATTTGTCCCAAACCCCCCTGCAGTTTTCAAAATATCACAAACATTACAATTTCGAGGCCTGAGCCATATTTTAGAGACAAACTCTGGCTCTATGCATGTATTCGCAGTTTAAAATTACGACTTTTTTTACCCAGCATATGCCAAGTCCTAATAGCGGCAGTGAGTCACATTTTGCACAAACTCCCCAGCAGTTTTTGAAATATCCCAAATATCCCAATTTCGAGGCCTGAGCCATATTTTAGAGCCAAATTCTGGCTTTCTGCACGTATTCGCATTTTGAAAATACGACTTTTATACCCAACATATGCCAAGTACTGAAAGCGGCGTTTGGTCACATTTGGCCCAAACCCCCCTGCAGTTTTCAAAATATCCCAAACATCCATATTTCAAGGCCTGATCCATATTTTGGAGTCAAATTCTGGCTCTATGCACGTATTCGCAGTTTAAAATTATGACTTTTCATACCCAACATATGCGAAGTCCTGATAGTGGCAGTGAGTCACATTTTGCACAAACTCCTCTGCAGTTTTTGAAATATCCCAAATATCCCAATTTCGAGGCCCGAGCCATATTTTGGAGCTAAATTCTGGCTCTCTGCACGTATTCGCAGTTTGAAACTATGATTTTTCATACCCAACATATGCGAAGTACTGAAAGCGGCGTTTGGTCACATTTTTCCCAAACCCCCCTGCAGTTTTCAAAATATCACAAACATTACAATTTCGAGGCCTGAGCCATATTTTTGAGCCAAATTCTGGCTCTCTGCACGTATTCGCAGTTTGATATTACGACTTTTTATACCCAACATATGCCAAGTACTGAAAGCGGCAGTGAGTCACATTTTGCACAACCTCCCTTGCAGTTTTCAAAATATCCCAAACATCCCAATTTCGAGGCCTGATCCATATTTTGAAGCCAAATTCTCGCTCTTTGCACGTATTCGCAGTTTGAAATTACGACTTTTTTATACCCAACATATGCGAAGAACTGAAAGCGGCGTTTGGTCACATTTGTCCCAAACCCCCCTGCAGTTTTCAAAATATCCCAAACATCCCAATTTCGAGGCCTGAGCCATATTTTAGAGACAAATTCTGGCTCTATCCACGTATTCGCAGTTTAAAATTACGACTTTTTATACCCAACATATGCCAAGTCCTGATAGCAGCAGTTAGTCACATTTTGCACAAAATCCCCTGCAGTTTTTGAAATATCCCAAATATCCCAATTTCGAGGCCTGAGCCATATTTTGGAGCCAAATTCTGGCTCTATGCACGTATTCGCAGTTTAAAATAACGACTTTTTATACCCAACATATGCCAAGTCCTGATAGCGGCAGTAAGTCACATTTTGAACAAACTCCTCTGCAGTTTTTGAAATATCCCAAATATCCCAATTTCGAGGCCCGAGCCATATTTTGGAGCCAAATTCTGGCTCTCTGCACGTATTCGCAGATTGAAATTACGACTTTTTATGCCCAACATATGCCAAGTACTGAATGCGGCAGTGAGTCACATTTTGCACAAACTCCCTTGCAGTTTTCAAAATATCCCAAACATCCCAATCTCGAGGCCTGATCCATATTTTGAAGCCAAATTCTCGCTCTCTGCACGTATTCGCAGTTTGAAATTACGACTTTTTTATACCCAACATATGAGAAGAACTGAAAGCGGCGTTTTCTCACATTTGTCCCAAACCCCCCTGCAGTTTTCAAAATATCCCAAACATCCCAATTTCGAGGCCTGAGCCATATTTTAGAGACAAACTCTGGCTCTATGCATGTATTCGCAGTTTAAAATTACGACTTTTTTTACCCAACATTGGCCAAGTCCTGATAGCGGCAGTGAGTCACATTTTGAACAAACTCCCCAGCAGTTTTTGAAATATCCAAAATATCCCAATTTCGAGGCCTGAGCCATATTTTGGAGCCAAATTCTGGCTTTCTGCACGTATTCGCATTTTGAAAATACGACTTTTATACCCAACATATGCGAAGTACTGAAAGCGGCGTTTGGTCACATTTGTCCCAAACCCCCCTGCAGTTTTCAAAATATCCCAAACATCCCAATTTCGAGGCCTGATCCATATTTTGGAGCCAAATTCTGGCTCTCTACACGTATTCGCAGTTTGAAATTTCGACTTTTTTATACCCAACATGTGCGAAGTACTGAAAGCGGCGTTCGGTCACATTTGTCTCAAATCCCTCTGCAGTTTTCAAAATATCCCAAACATCCCAATTTCGAGGCCTGAGCCTTATTTTGGTGCCAAATTCTGGCTCTATGCACGTATTTGCAGTTTAAAGTTACGAATTTTTATACCCAACATATGCCAAGTCCTGATAGCGGCAGTGAGTCATATTTTCACAACCTCCCTTGCAGTTTTCAAAATATCCCAAACATCCCAATTTCGAGGCCTGATCCATATTTTGAAGCCAAATTCTCGCTCTTTGCACGTATTCGCAGTTTGAAATTACGACTTTTTTATACCCAACATATGCGAAGAACTGAAAGCGGCGTTTGGTCACATTTGTCCCAAACCCCCCTGCAGTTTTCAAAATATCCCAAACATCCCAATTTCGAGGCCTGAGCCATATTTTAGAGACAAATTCTGGCTCTATGCACGTATTCGCAGTTTAAAATTACGACTTTTTATACCCAACATATGCCAAGTCCTGATAGCGGCAGTGAGTCACATTTTGCACAAAATCCCCTGCAGTTTTTGAAATATCCCAAATATCCCAATTTCGAGGCCTGAGCCATATTTTGGAGCCAAATTCTGGCTCTCTGCACGTATTCGCAGTTTGAAATTACGAATTTTTATACCCAACATATGCCAAGTACTGAAAGCAACAGTGAGTCACATTTTGCACAAACTCTACTGCAGTTTTCAAAATATCCCAAATATCCCAATTTCGAGGCCTGAGCTATATTTTGGAGCCAAATTCCGGCTCTCTGTATGTATTCGCAGTTTCAAATTACGACTTTTTATACCCAACATATGCCAAGTACTGAAAGCGGCGTTTAGTCACATTTGTCCCAAAGCCCCCTGCACTTTTCAAAATATCCCAAACATCCCAATTTCAAGGCCTGATCCATATTTTGGAGTCAAATTCTGGCTCTATGCACGTATTCGCAGTTTAAAAATACGACTTTTTATACCCAACATATGCCAAGTCCTGATAGGGCAGTGAGTAACATTTTGCACAAACTCCTCTGCAGTTTTTGAAATATCCCAAATATCCCAATTTCGAGGCCCGAGCCATATTTTGGAGCCAAATTCTGGCTCTCTGCACGTATTCGCAGATAGAAATTACGATTTTTCATACCCATCATATGCGAAGTACTGAAAGCGGCGTTTGGTCACATTTGTCCCAAACCCCTCTGCAGTTTTAAAAATATCACAAACATTACAATTTCAAGGCCTGAGCCATATTTTGGAGCCAAATTCTGACTCTCTGCACGTATTCGCAGTTTGATATTACGACTTTTTATGCCCAACATATGCCAAGTACTGAAAGCGGCAGTGAGTCACATTTTGCACAAACTCCCTTGCAGTTTTCAAAATATCCAAAACATCCCAATTTCGAGGCCTGATCCATATTTTGAAGCCAAATTCTCGCTCTTTGCACGTATTCGCAGTTTGAAATTACGACTTTTTTATCCCCAACATATGCGAAGAACTGAAAGCGGCGTTTGTTCACATTTGTCCCAAACCCCCCTGCAGTTTTCAAAATATCACAAACATTACAATTTCGAGGCCTGAGCCATATTTTTGAGCCAAATTCTGGCTCTCTGCACGTATTCGCAGTTTGATATTACGACTTTTTATACCCAACATATGCCAAGTACTGAAAGCGGCAGTGAGTCACATTTTGCACAACCTCCCTTGCAGTTTTCAAAATATCCCAAACATCCCAATTTCGAGGCCTGATCCATATTTTGAAGCCAAATTCTCGCTCTTTGCACGTATTCGCAGTTTGAAATTACGACTTTTTTATACCCAACATATGCGAAGAACTGAAAGCGGCGTTTGGTCACATTTGTCCCAAACCCCCCTGCAGTTTTCAAAATATCCCAAACATCCCAATTTCGAGGCCTGAGCCATATTTTAGAGAAAAATTCTGGCTCTATGCACGTATTCGCAGTTTAAAATTACGACTTTTTATACCCAACATATGCCAAGTCCTGATAGCGGCAGTTAGTCACATTTTGCACAAAATCCCCTGCAGTTTTTGAAATATCCCAAATATCCCAATTTCGAGGCCTGAGCCATATTTTGGAGCCAAATTCTGACTCTGCACGTATTCGCAATTTGATATTACGACTTTTTATGCCCAACATATGCCAAGTACTGAAAGCGGCAGTGAGTCACATTTTGCACAAACTCCCTTGCAGTTTTCAAAATATCCCAAACATCCCAATTTCGAGGCCTGATCCATATTTTGAAGCCAAATTCTCGCTCTCTGCGCGTATTCGCAGTTTGAAATTACGACTTTTTTATACCCAACATATGCGAAGAACAGAAAGCGGAGTTTTCTCACATTTGTCCCAAACCCCCCTGCAGTTTTCAAAATATCACAAACATTACAATTTCGAGGCCTGAGCCATATTTTAGAGACAAACTCTGGCTCTATGCATGTATTCGCAGTTTAAAATTACGACTTTTTTTACCCAGCATATGCCAAGTCCTAATAGCGGCAGTGAGTCACATTTTGCACAAACTCCCCAGCAGTTTTTGAAATATCCCAAATATCCCAATTTCGAGGCCTGAGCCATATTTTAGAGCCAAATTCTGGCTTTCTGCACGTATTCGCATTTTGAAAATACGACTTTTATACCCAACATATGCCAAGTACTGAAAGCGGCGTTTGGTCACATTTGTCCCAAACCCCCCTGCAGTTTTCAAAATATCCCAAACATCCATATTTCAAGGCCTGATCCATATTTTGGAGTCAAATTCTGGCTCTATGCACGTATTCGCAGTTTAAAATTATGACTTTTCATACCCAACATATGCGAAGTCCTGATAGTGGCAGTGAGTCACATTTTTCACAAACTCCTCTGCAGTTTTTGAAATATCCCAAATATCCCAATTTCGAGGCCCGAGCCATATTTTGGAGCTAAATTCTGGCTCTCTGCACGTATTCGCAGTTTGAAACTATGATTTTTCATACCCAACATATGCAAAGTACTGAAAGCGGCGTTTGGTCACATTTTTCCCAAACCCCCCTGCAGTTTTCAAAATATCACAAACATTACAATTTCGAGGCCTGAGCCATATTTTTGAGCCAAATTCTGGCTCTCTGCACGTATTCGCAGTTTGATATTACGACTTTTTATACCCAACATATGCCAAGTACTGAAAGCGGCAGTGAGTCACATTTTGCACAACCTCCCTTGCAGTTTTCAAAATATCCCAAACATCCCAATTTCGAGGCCTGATCCATATTTTGAAGCCAAATTCTCGCTCTTTGCACGTATTCGCAGTTTGAAATTACGACTTTTTTATACCCAACATATGCGAAGAACTGAAAGCGGCGTTTGGTCACATTTGTCCCAAACCCCCCTGCAGTTTTCAAAATATCCCAAACATCCCAATTTCGAGGCCTGAGCCATATTTTAGAGACAAATTCTGGCTCTATCCACGTATTCGCAGTTTAAAATTACGACTTTTTATACCCAACATATGCCAAGTCCTGATAGCAGCAGTTAGTCACATTTTGCACAAAATCCCCTGCAGTTTTTGAAATATCCCAAATATCCCAATTTCGAGGCCTGAGCCATATTTTGGAGCCAAATTCTGGCTCTTTGCACGTATTCGCAGTTTGAAATTACGACTTTTTATACCCAACATATGCCAAGTACTGAAAGCGGCAGTGAGTCACATTTTGCACAAACTCTACTGCAGTTTTCAAAATACCCTAAACATCACAATTTCGAGGCCTGAGCTATATTTTGGAGCCAAATTCTGGCTCTCTATACGTATTCGCAGTTTGAAATTACGACTTTTTATACCCAACATATGCCAAGTACTGAAAGCGGCGTTTGGTCACATTTGTCCCTAACCCCCCTGCAGTTTTCAAAATATCCCAAACATCCCAATTTCAAGGCCTGATCCATATTTTGGAGCCAAATTCTGGCTCTATGCACGTATTCGCAGTTTAAAATTACGACTTTTTATACCCAACATATGCCAAGTCCTGATAGCAGCAGTGAGTCACATTTTGCACAAACTCCTCTGCAGTTTTTGAAATATCCCAAATATCCCAATTTCGAGGCCCAAGCCATATTTTAGAGCCAAATTCTGGCTCTCTGCACGTATTCGCAGATTGAAATTACGATTTTTCATACCCAACATATGCGAAGTACTGAAAGCGGCGTTTGGTCACATTTGTCCCAAACTCCCCTGCAGTTTTCAAAATATCACAAACATTACAATTTCGAGGCCTGAGCCATATTTTGGAGCCAAATTCTGACTCTCTGCACGTATTCGCAATTTGATATTACGACTTTTTTATACCCAACATATGAGAAGAACTGAAAGCGGCTTTTGGTCACATTTGTCCCAAACCCCCCTGCAGTTTTCAAAATATCCCAAACATCCCAATTTCGAGGCCTGAGCCATATTTTAGAGACAAACTCTGCCTCTATGCATGTATTCGCAGTTTAAAATTACGACTTTTTTACCCAACATATGCCAAGTCCTGATAGCGGCAGTGAGTCACATTTTGCACAAACTCCCCAGCAGTTTTTGAAATATCCCAAATATCACAATTTCGAGGCCTGAGCCATATTTTGGAGCCAAATTCTGGCTCTTTGCACGTATTCGCAGTTTGAAACTACGACTTTTTATACCCAACATATGCCAAGTGCTGAAAGCGGCAGTGAGTCACATTTTGCACAAACTCTACTGCAGTTTTTAAAATATCCCAAATATCCCAATTTTGAGGCCTGAGCTATATTTTAGAGCCAAATTCTGGCTCTCTGTACGTATTCGCAGTTTGAAACTACGACTTTTTATACCCAACATATGCCAAGTGCTGAAAGCGGCAGTGAGTCACATTTTGCACAAACTCTACTGCAGTTTTCAAAATATCCCAAGTATCCCAATTTCGAGGCCTGAGCCATATTTTGGAGGCAAAATTCTGGCTCTCTGCACGTATTCGCAGTATGATATTATGACTTTTTATACCCAACATATGCCAAGTACTGAAAGCGGCAGTGAGTCACATTTTGCACAAACTCCCCTGCAGTTTTCAAAATATGCCAAACATCCCAATTTCGAGGCCTGAGCCATATTTTGGAGCCAATTTCTGGCTCTCTGCACGTATTCGCATTTTGAAATTACGATTTTTCATACCCAACATATGCGAAGTACTGAAAGCGGCGTTTGGTCACATTTGTCCCAAACCCCCCTGCAGTTTTCAAAATATCACAAACATTACAATTTCGAGGCCTGAGCCATATTTTGGAGCCAAATTCTAGCTCTCTGCACGTATTCGCAGTTTGATATTACGACTTTTTATACCCAACATATGCCAAGTCCTGATAGCGGCAGTGAGTCACATTTTGCACAAACTCCCCTGCAGTTTTCAAAATATCCCAAACATCCCAATTTCGAGGCCTGATCCATATTTTGAAGCCAAGTTCTGGCTCTGTGCACGTATTCGCTGTATGAAATTACGACTTTTTTATACCCAACATATTCGAAGAACTGAAAGCGGCGTTTGGTCACATTTGTCCCAAACCCCCCTGCAGTTTTCAAAATATCCCAAACATCCCAATTTCGAGGCCTGAGCCATATTTTAGAGAGAAATTCTGGCTCTATGCACGTATTCGCAGTTTAAAGTTACGACTTTTTTACCCAACATATGCCAAGTCCTGATAGCGGCAGTGAGTCACATTTTGCACAAACTCCCCAGCAGTTTTTGAAATATCCCAAATATCACAATTTCGAGGCCTGAGCCATATTTTGGAGCCAAATTCTGGCTCTTTGCACGTATTCGCAGTTTGAAACTACGACTTTTTATACCCAACATATGCCAAGTGCTGAAAGCGGCAGTGAGTCACATTTTGCACAAACTCTACTGCAGTTTTTAAAATATCCCAAATATCCCAATTTTGAGGCCTGAGCTATATTTTGGAGCCAAATTCTGGCTCTCTGTACGTATTCGCAGTTTGAAACTACGACTTTTTATACCCAACATATGCCAAGTGCTGAAAGCGGCAGTGAGTCACATTTTGCACAAACTCTACTGCAGTTTTCAAAATATCCCAAGTATCCCAATTTCGAGGCCTGAGCCATATTTTGGAGGCAAAATTCTGGCTCTCTGCACGTATTCGCAGTATGATATTATGACTTTTTATACCCAACATATGCCAAGTACTGAAAGCGGCAGTGAGTCACATTTTGCACAAACTCCCCTGCAGTTTTCAAAATATGCCAAACATCCCAATTTCGAGGCCTGAGCCATATTTTGGAGCCAATTTCTGGCTCTCTGCACGTATTCGCATTTTGAAATTACGATTTTTCATACCCAACATATGCGAAGTACTGAAAGCGGCGTTTGGTCACATTTGTCCCAAACCCCCCTGCAGTTTTCAAAATATCACAAACATTACAATTTCGAGGCCTGAGCCATATTTTGGAGCCAAATTCTAGCTCTCTGCACGTATTCGCAGTTTGATATTACGACTTTTTATACCCAACATATGCCAAGTCCTGATAGCGGCAGTGAGTCACATTTTGCACAAACTCCCCTGCAGTTTTCAAAATATCCCAAACATCCCAATTTCGAGGCCTGATCCATATTTTGAAGCCAAGTTCTGGCTCTGTGCACGTATTCGCTGTATGAAATTACGACTTTTTTATACCCAACATATTCGAAGAACTGAAAGCGGCGTTTGGTCACATTTGTCCCAAACCCCCCTGCAGTTTTCAAAATATCCCAAACATCCCAATTTCGAGGCCTGAGCCATATTTTAGAGAGAAATTCTGGCTCTATGCACGTATTCGCAGTTTAAAGTTACGACTTTTTATACCCAACATATGCCAAGTCCTGATAGCGGCAGTGAGTCACATTTTGCACAAACTCCCCTGCAGTTTTTGAAATATCTCAAATATCCCAATTTCGAGGCCTGAGCCATATTTTGGCTCTCTGCACGTATTCGCAGTTTGAAATTACGAATTTTTATACCCAACATATGCCAAGTACTTAAAGCGGCAGTGAGTCACATTTTGCACAAACTCCCCTGCAGTTTTCAAAATATCCCAAATATCCCAATTTCGAGGCCTGAGCTATATTTT
This sequence comes from Procambarus clarkii, assembly GCF_040958095.1. Lineage (NCBI taxonomy): Eukaryota > Metazoa > Arthropoda > Malacostraca > Decapoda > Cambaridae > Procambarus > Procambarus clarkii. Next base: position 23,130,786 of record NC_091206.1, read on the forward strand.
GGAGCCAAATTCAGGCTCTCTGCACGTATTCGCAGTTTGAAATTACGACTTTTTTACACCCAACATATGCGAAGAACTGAAAGCGGCGTTTGGTCACATTTGTCCCAAATTCCCCTGCAGTTTTCAAAATATCCCAAACATCCCAATTTCGAAGCCTGAGCCATATTTTACAGACAAAATCTGGCTCTATGCACGTATTCGCAGTTTAAAATTACGACTTTTTATACCCAACATATGCCAAGTCCTGATAGCGGCAGTGAGTCACATTTTGCACAAAATCCCCTGCAGTTTTTGAAATATCCCAAATATCCCAATATCGAGGCCTGAGCCATATTTTGGAGCCAAATTCTAGCTCTCTGCACGTATTCGCAGTTTGAAATTACGACTTTTTATACCCAACATATGCCAAGTACTGAAAGCGGCGTTTGGTCACATTTGTCCCAAACCCCCCTGCAGTTTTCAAAATATCCCAAACATCCCAATTTCAAGGCCTGATCCATATTTTGGAGCCAAAATCTGGCTCTATGCACGTATTCGCAGTTTAAAATTACGACTTTTTATACCCAACATATGCCAAGTCCTGATAGCGGCAGTGAGTCACATTTTGCACAAACTCCCCTGCAGTTTTTGAAATATCCCAAATATCCCAATTTCGAGGCCTGAGCCATATTTTGGAGCCAAATTCTCTCTTTCTGCACGTATTCGCAGTTTGAAATTACGACTTTTTATACCCAACATATGCCAAGTACTGAAAGCGGCAGTGAGTCACATTTTGCACAAACTCCCCTGCAGTTTTCAAAATATCCTAAATATCCCAATTTCGAGGCCAGAGCTTTATTTTGGAGCCAAATTCTTGCTCTCTGTACGTATTCGTAGTTTGAAATTACGACCTTTTATACCCAACATATGCCAAGAACTGAAAGCGGCGTTTGGTCACATTTGTCCCAAACCCCCCTGCAGTTTTCAAAATATCCCAAACATCCATATTTCAAGGCCTGATCCATATTTTGGAGTCAAATTCTGGCTCTATGCACGTATTCGCAGTTTAAAATTATGACTTTTCATACCCAACATATGCAAAGTCCTGATAGCGGCAGTGAGTCACATTTTGCACAAACTCCTCTGCAGTTGTTGAAATATCCCAAATATCCCAATTTCGAGGCCCGAGCCATATTTTGGAGCTAAATTCTGGCTCTCTGCACGTATTCGCAGTTTGAAACTACAATTTTTCATACCCAACATATGCGAAGTACTGAAAGCGGCGTATGGTCATATTTATCCCAAACCCCCCTGCAGTTTTCAAATTATCACAAACATTACAATTTCGAGGCCTGACCCATATTTTGGAGCAAAATTCTGGCTCTCTGCACGTATTCGCAGTTTGATATTACGACATTTTATACCCAACATATGCCAAGTACTGAAAGCGGCAGTGAGTCACATTTTGCACAAACTCCCTTGCAGTTTTCAAAATATCCCAAACATCCCAATTTCGAGGCCTGATCCATATTTTGAAGCCAAATTCTCGCTCTTTGCACGTATTCGCAGTTTCAAATTACGACTTTTTTATACCCAACATATGCGAAGAACTGAAAGCGGCGTTTGGTCACATTTTTCCCAAACACCCCTGCAGTTTTCAAAATATGACAAACATTACAATTTCGAGGCCTGAGCCATATTTTTGAGCCAAATTCTGGCTCTCTGCACGTATTCGCAGTTTGATATTACGACTTTTTATACCCAACATATGCCAAGTACTGAAAGCGGCAGTGTCGAGTCACATTTTGCACAACCTCCCTTGAAGTTTTCAAAATATCCCAAACATCCCAATTTCGAGGCCTGATCCATATTTTGAAGCCAAATTCTCGCTCTTTGCACGTATTCGCAGTTTGAAATTACGACTTTTTTATACCCAACATATGCGAAGAACTGAAAGCGGCGTTTGCTCACATTTGTCCCAAACCCCCCTGCAGTTTTCAAAATATCCCAAACATCCCAATTTCGAGGCCTGAGCCATATTTTAGAGACAAACTCTGCCTCTATGCATGTATTCGCAGTTTAAAATTACGACTTTTTTTACCCAACATATGCCAAGTCCTGATAGCGGCAGTGAGTCACATTTTGCACAAACTCCCCAGCAGTTTTTGAAATATCCCAATTTCGAGGCCTGAGCCATATTTTGGAGCCAAATTCTGGCTTTCTGCACGTATTCGCATTTTGAAATTACGACTTTTATACCCAACATATGCCAAGTACTGAAAGCGGCGTTTGGTCACATTTGTCCCAAACCCCCCTGCAGTTTTCAAAATATCCCAAACATCCCAATTTCGAGGCCTGAGCCATATTTTAGAGACAAATTCTGGCTCTATCCACGTATTCGCAGTATAAAATTACGACTTTTTATACCCAACATATGCCAAGTCCTGATAGCAGCAGTGAGTCACATTTTGCACAAAATCCCCTGCAGTTTTTGAAATATCCCAAATATCACAATTTCGAGGCCTGAGCCATATTTTGGAGCCAAATTCTGGCTCTTTGCACGTATTCGCAGTTTGAAACTACGACTTTTTATACCCAACATATGCCAAGTGCTGAAAGCGGCAGTGAGTCACATTTTGCACAAACTCTACTGCAGTTTTTAAAATATCCCAAGTATCCCAATTTCGAGGCCTGAGCCATATTTTGGAGGCAAAATTCTGGCTCTCTGCACGTATTCGCAGTATGATATAATAACTTTTTATACCCAACATATGCCAAGTACTGAAAGCGGCAGTGAGTCACATTTTGCACAAACTCCCCTGCAGTTTTCAAAATATGCCAAACATCCCAATTTCGAGGCCTGAGCCATATTTTGGAGCCAATTTCTGGCTCTCTGCACGTATTCGCATTTTGAAATTACGATTTTATATACCCAACATATGCGAAGTACTGAAAGCGGCGTTTGGTCACATTTGTCCCAAACCCCCCTGCAGTTTTCAAAATATCACAAACATTACAATTTCGAGGCCTGAGCCATATTTTGGAGCCAAATTCTGGCTCTCTGCACGTATTCGCAGTTTGATATTACGACTTTTTATACCCAACATATGCCAAGTCCTGATAGCGGCAGTGAGTCACATTTTGCACAAACTCCCCAGCAGTTTTTGAAATATCCCAAATATCCCAATTTCGAGGCCTGAGCCATATTTTGGAGCCAAATTCTGGCTTTCTGCACGTATTCGCATTTTGAAATTACGACTTTTATACCCAACATATGCCAAGTACTGAAAGCGGCGTTTGGTCACATTTGTCCCAAACCCCCCTGCAGTTTTCAAAATATCCCAAACATCCCAATTTCGAGGCCTGAGCCATATTTTAGAGACAAATTCTGGCTCTATCCACGTATTCGCAGTATAAAATTACGACTTTTTATACCCAACATATGCCAAGTCCTGATAGCAGCAGTGAGTCACATTTAGCACAAAATCCCCTGCAGTTTTTGAAATATCCCAAATATCACAATTTCGAGGCCTGAGCCATATTTTGGAGCCAAATTCTGGCTCTTTGCACGTATTCGCAGTTTGAAACTACGACTTTTTATACCCAACATATGCCAAGTGCTGAAAGCGGCAGTGAGTCACATTTTGCACAAACTCTACTGCAGTTTTTAAAATATCCCAAATATCCCAATTTTGAGGCCTGAGCTATATTTTGGAGCCAAAATCTGGCTCTCTGTACGTATTCGCAGTTTGAAACTACGACTTTTTATACCCAACATATGCCAAGTGCTGAAAGCGGCAGTGAGTCACATTTTGCACAAACTCTACTGCAGTTTTCAAAATATCCCAAGTATCCCAATTTCGAGGCCTGAGCCATATTTTGGAGGCAAAATTCTGGCTCTCTGCACGTATTCGCAGTATGATATTATGACTTTTTATACCCAATATATGCCAAGTACTGAAAGCGGCAGTGAGTCACATTTTGCACAAACTCCCCTGCAGTTTTCAAAATATGCCAAACATCCCAATTTCGAGGCCTGAGCCATATTTTGGAGCCAATTTCTGGCTCTCTGCACGTATTCGCATTTTGAAATTACGATTTTTCATACCCAACATATGCGAAGTACTGAAAGCGGCGTTTGGTCACATTTGTCCCAAACCCCCCTGCAGTTTTCAAAATATCACAAACATTACAATTTCGAGGCCTGAGCCATATTTTGGAGCCAAATTCTGGCTCTCTGCACGTATTCGCAGTTTGATATTACGACTTTTTATACCCAACATATGCCAAGTCCTGATAGCGGCAGTGAGTCACATTTTGCACAAACTCCCCTGCAGTTTTCAAAATATCCCAAACATCCCAATTTCGAGGCCTGATCCATATTTTGAAGCCAAGTTCTGGCTCTGTGCACGTATTCGCTGTATGAAATTACGACTTTTTTATACCCAACATATTCGAAGAACTGAAAGCGGCGTTTGGTCACATTTGTCCCAAACCCCCCTGCAGTTTTCAAAATATCCCAAACATCCCAATTTCGAGGCCTGAGCCATATTTTAGAGAGAAATTCTGGCTCTATGCACGTATTCGCAGTTTAAAGTTATGACTTTTTATACCCAACATATGCCAAGTCCTGATAGCGGCAGTGAGTCACATTTTGCACAAACTCCCCTGCAGTTTTTGAAATATCTCAAATATCCCAATTTCGAGGCCTGAGCCATATTTTGGCTCTCTGCACGTATTCGCAGTTTGAAATTACGAATTTTTATACCCAACATATGCCAAGTACTTAAAGCGGCAGTGAGTCACATTTTGCACAAACTCCCCTGCAGTTTTCAAAATATCCCAAATATCCCAATTTCGAGGCCTGAGCTATATTTTGGAGCCAAATTCAGGCTCTCTGCACGTATTCGCAGTTTGAAATTACGACTTTTTTACACCCAACATATGCGAAGAACTGAAAGCGGCGTTTGGTCACATTTGTCCCAAATTCCCCTGCAGTTTTCAAAATATCCCAAACATCCCAATTTCGAAGCCTGAGCCATATTTTACAGACAAAATCTGGCTCTATGCACGTATTCGCAGTTTAAAATTACGACTTTTTATACCCAACATATGCCAAGTCCTGATAGCGGCAGTGAGTCACATTTTGCACAAAATCCCCTGCAGTTTTTGAAATATCCCAAATATCCCAATATCGAGGCCTGAGCCATATTTTGGAGCCAAATTCTAGCTCTCTGCACGTATTCGCAGTTTGAAATTACGACTTTTTATACCCAACATATGCCAAGTACTGAAAGCGGCGTTTGGTCACATTTGTCCCAAACCCCCCTGCAGTTTTCAAAATATCCCAAACATCCCAATTTCAAGGCCTGATCCATATTTTGGAGCCAAATTCTGGCTCTATGCACGTATTCGCAGTTTAAAATTACGACTTTTTATACCCAACATATGCCAAGTCCTGATAGCGGCAGTGAGTCACATTTTGCACAAACTCCCCTGCAGTTTTTGAAATATCCCAAATATCCCAATTTCGAGGCCTGAGCCATATTTTGGAGCCAAATTCTCTCTTTCTGCACGTATTCGCAGTTTGAAATTACGACTTTTTATACCCAACATATGCCAAGTACTGAAAGCGGCAGTGAGTCACATTTTGCACAAACTCCCCTGCAGTTTTCAAAATATGCCAAACATCCCAATTTCGAGGCCTGAGCCATATTTTGGAGGCAAAATTCTGGCTCTCTGCACGTATTCGCAGTATGATATTATAACTTTTTATACCCAACATATGCCAAGTACTGAAAGCGGCAGTGAGTCACATTTTGCACAAACTCCCCTGCAGTTTTCAAAATATGCCAAACATCCCAATTTCGAGGCCTGAGGCATATTTTGGAGCCAATTTCTGGCTCTCTGCACGTATTCGCATTTTGAAATTACGATTTTTCATACCCAACATATGCGAAGTACTGAAAGCGGCGTTTGGTCACATTTGTCCCAAACCCCCCTGCAGTTTTCAAAATATCACAAACATTACAATTTCGAGGCCTGAGCCATATTTTGGAGCCAAATTCTGGCTCCCTGCACGTATTCGCAGTTTGATATTACGACTTTTTATACCCAACATATGCCAAGTCCTGATAGCGGCAGTGAGTCACATTTTGCACAAACTCCCCTGCAGTTTTCAAAATATCCCAAACATCCCAATTTCGAGGCCTGATCCATATTTTGAAGCCAAGTTCTGGCTCTGTGCACGTATTCGCTGTATGAAATTACGACTTTTTTATACCCAACATATTCGAAGAACTGAAAGCGGCGTTTGGTCACATTTGTCCCAAACCCCCCTGCAGTTTTCAAAACATCCCAAACATCCCAATTTCGAGGCCTGAGCCATATTTTAGAGAGAAATTCTGGCTCTATGCACGTATTCGCAGTTTAAAGTTACGACTTTTTATACCCAACATATGCCAAGTCCTGATAGCGGCAGTGAGTCACATTTTGCACAAACTCCCCTGCAGTTTTTGAAATATCTCAAATATCCCAATTTCGAGGCCTGAGCCATATTTTGGAGCCAAATTCTGGCTCTCTGCACGTATTCGCAGTTTGAAATTACGACTTTTTATACCCAACATATGCCAAGTACTTAAAGCGGCAGTGAGTCACATTTTGCACAAACTCCCCTGCAGTTTTCAAAATATCCCAAATATCCCAATTTCGAGGCCTGAGCTATATTTTGGAGCCAAATTCAGGCACTCTGCACGTATTCGCAGTTTGAAATTACGACTTTTTTACACCCAACATATGCGAAGAACTGAAAGCGGCGTTTGGTCACATTTGTCCCAAATTCCCCTGCAGTTTTCAAAATATCCCAAACATCCCAATTTCGAAGCCTGAGCCATATTTTACAGACAAAATCTGGCTCTATGCGTGTATTCGTAGTTTAAAATTACGACTTTTTATACCCAACATATGCCAAGTCCTGATAGCGGCAGTGAATCACATTTTGCACAAAATCCCGTGCAGTTTTTGAAATATCCCAAATATCCCAATTTCGAGGCCTGAGCCATATTTTGGAGCCAAATTCTAGCTCTCTGCACGTATTCGCAGTTTGAAATTACGACTTTTTATACCCAACATATGCCAAGTACTGAAAGCGGCGTTTGGTCACATTTGTCCCAAACCCCCCTGCAGTTTTCAAAATATCCCAAACATCCCAATTTCAAGGCCTGATCCATATTTTGGAGCCAAATTCTGGCTCTATGCACGTATTCGCAGTTTAAAATTACGACTTTTTATACCCAACATATGCCAAGTCCTGATAGCGGCAGTGAGTCACATTTTGCACAAACTCCCCTGCAGTTTTTGAAATATCCCAAATATCCCAATTTCGAGGCCTGAGCCATATTTTGGAGCCAAATTCTCTCTTTCTGCACGTATTCGCAGTTTGAAATTACGACTTTTTATACCCAACATATGCCAAGTACTGAAAGCGGCAGTGAGTCACATTTTGCACAAACTCCCCTGCAGTTTCCAAAATATCCCAAATATCCAAATTTCGAGGCCAGAGCTTTATTTTGGAGCCAAATTCTTGCTCTCTGTACGTATTCGTAGTTTGAAATTACGACCTTTTATACCCAACATATGCCAAGAACTGAAAGCGGCGTTTGGTCACATTTGTCCCAAACCCCCCTGCAGTTTTCAAAATATCCCAAACATCCATATTTCAAGGCCTGATCCATATTTTGGAGTCAAATTCTGGCTCTATGCACGTATTCGCAGTTTAAAATTATGACTTTTCATACCCAACATATGCAAAGTCCTGATAGCGGCAGTGAGTCACATTTTGCACAAACTCCTCTGCAGTTTTTGAAATATCCCAAATATCCCAATTTCGAGGCCCGAGCCATATTTTGGAGCTAAATTCTGGCTCTCTGCACGTATTCGCAGTTTGAAACTACAATTTTTCATACCCAACATATGCGAAGTACTGAAAGCGGCGTATGGTCACATTTATCCCAAACCCCCCTGCAGTTTTCAAATTATCACAAACATTACAATTTCGAGGCCTGACCCATATTTTGGAGCCAAATTCTGGCTCTCTGCACGTATTCGCAGTTTGATATTACGACATTTTATACCCAACATATGCCAAGTACTGAAAGCGGCAGTGAGTCACATTTTGCACAAACTCCCTTGCAGTTTTCAAAATATCCCAAACATCCCAATTTCGAGGCCTGATCCATATTTTGAAGCCAAATTCTCGCTCTTTGCACGTATTCGCAGTTTGAAATTACGACTTTTTTATACCCAACATATGCGAAGAACTGAAAGCGGCGTTTGGTCACATTTTTCCCAAACCCCCCTGCAGTTTTCAAAATATGACAAACATTACAATTTCGAGGCCTGAGCCATATTTTTGAGCCAAATTCTGGCTCTCTGCACGTATTCGCAGTTTGATATTACGACTTTTTATACCCAACATATGCCAAGTACTGAAAGCGGCAGTGTCGAGTCACATTTTGCACAACCTCCCTTGAAGTTTTCAAAATATCCCAAACATCCCAATTTCGAGGCCTGATCCATATTTTGAAGCCAAATTCTCGCTCTTTGCACGTATTCGCAGTTTGAAATTACGACTTTTTTATACCCAACATATGCGAAGAACTGAAAGCGGCGTTTGGTCACATTTGTCCCAAACCCCCCTGCAGTTTTCAAAATATCCCAAACATCCCAATTTCGAGGCCTGAGCCATATTTTAGAGACAAACTCTGCCTCTATGCATGTATTCGCAGTTTAAAATTACGACTTTTTTTACCCAACATATGCCAAGTCCTGATAGCGGCAGTGAGTCACATTTTGCACAAACTCCCCAGCAGTTTTTGAAATATCCCAATTTCGAGGCCTGAGCCATATTTTGGAGCCAAATTCTGGCTTTCTGCACGTATTCGCATTTTGAAATTACGACCTTTATACCCAACATATGCCAAGTACTGAAAGCGGCGTTTGGTCACATTTGTCCCAAACCCCCCTGCAGTTTTCAAAATATCCCAAACATCCCAATTTCGAGGCCTGAGCCATATTTTAGAGACAAATTCTGGCTCTATCCACGTATTCGCAGTTTAAAATTACGACTTTTTATACCCAACATATGCCAAGTCCTGATAGCAGCAGTGAGTCACATTTTGCACAAAATCCCCTGCAGTTTTTGAAATATCCCAAATATCACAATTTCGAGGCCTGAGCCATATTTTGGAGCCAAATTCTGGCTCTTTGCACGTATTCGTAGTTTGAAACTACGACTTTTTATACCCAACATATGCCAAGTGCTGAAAGCGGCAGTGAGTCACATTTTGCACAAACTCTACTGCAGTTTTTAAAATATCCCAAGTATCCCAATTTCGAGGCCTGAGCCATATTTTGGAGGCAAAATTCTGGCTCTCTGCACGTATTCGCAGTATGATATTATAACTTTTTATACCCAACATATGCCAAGTACTGAAAGTGGCAGTGAGTCACATTTTGCACAAACTCCCCTGCAGTTTTCAAAATATGCCAAACATCCCAATTTCGAGGCCTGAGCCATATTTTGGAGCCAATTTCTGGCTCTCTGCACGTATTCGCATTTTGAAATTACGATTTTTCATACCCAACATATGCGAAGTACTGAAAGCGGCGTTTGGTCACATTTGTCCCAAACCCCCCTGCAGTTTTCAAAATATCACAAACATTACAATTTCGAGGCCTGAGCCATATTTTGGAGCCAAATTCTGGCTCCCTGCACGTATTCGCAGTTTGATATTACGACTTTTTATACCCAACATATGCCAAGTCCTGATAGCGGCAGTGAGTCACATTTTGCACAAACTCCCCTGCAGTTTTCAAAATATCCCAAACATCCCAATTTCGAGGCCTGATCCATATTTTGAAGCCAAGTTCTGGCTCTGTGCACGTATTCGCTGTATGAAATTACGACTTTTTTATACCCAACATATTCGAAGAACTGAAAGCGGCGTTTGGTCACATTTGTCCCAAACCCCCCTGCAGTTTTCAAAACATCCCAAACATCCCAATTTCGAGGCCTGAGCCATATTTTAGAGAGAAATTCTGGCTCTATGCACGTATTCGCAGTTTAAAGTTACGACTTTTTATACCCAACATATGCCAAGTCCTGATAGCGGCAGTGAGTCACATTTTGCACAAACTCCCCTGCAGTTTTTGAAATATCTCAAATATCCCAATTTCGAGGCCTGAGCCATATTTTGGAGCCAAATTCTGGCTCTCTGCACGTATTCGCAGTTTGAAATTACGACTTTTTATACCCAACATATGCCAAGTACTTAAAGCGGCAGTCAGTCACATTTTGCACAAACTCCCCTGCAGTTTTCAAAATATCCCAAATATCCCAATTTCGAGGCCTGAGCTATATTTTGGAGCCAAATTCAGGCTCTCTGCACGTATTCGCAGTTTGAAATTACGACTTTTTTACACCCAACATATGCGAAGAACTGAAAGCGGCGTTTGGTCACATTTGTCCCAAATTCCCCTGCAGTTTTCAAAATATCCCAAACATCCCAATTTCGAAGCCTGAGCCATATTTTACAGACAAAATCTGGCTCTATGCGTGTATTCGCAGTTTAAAATTACGACTTTTTATACCCAACATATGCCAAGTCCTGATAGCGGCAGTGAATCACATTTTGCACAAAATCCCCTGCAGTTTTTGAAATATCCCAAATATCCCAATTTCGAGGCCTGAGCCATATTTTGGAGCCAAATTCTAGCTCTCTGCACGTATTCGCAGTTTGAAATTACGACTTTTTATACCCAACATATGCCAAGTACTGAAAGCGGCGTTTGGTCACATTTGTCCCAAACCCCCCTGCAGTTTTCAAAATATCCCAAACATCCCAATTTCAAGGCCTGATCCATATTTTGGAGCCAAATTCTGGCTCTATGCACGTATTCGCAGTTTAAAATTACGACTTTTTATACCCAACATATGCCAAGTCCTGATAGCGGCAGTGAGTCACATTTTGCACAAACTCCCCTGCAGTTTTTGAAATATCCCAAATATCCCAATTTCGAGGCCTGAGCCATATTTTGGAGCCAAATTCTCTCTTTCTGCACGTATTCGCAGTTTGAAATTACGACTTTTTATACCCAACATATGCCAAGTACTGAAAGCGGCAGTGAGTCACATTTTGCACAAACTCCCCTGCAGTTTCCAAAATATCCCAAATATCCAAATTTCGAGGCCAGAGCTTTATTTTGGAGCCAAATTCTTGCTCTCTGTACGTATTCGTAGTTTGAAATTACGACCTTTTATACCCATTATATGCCAAGAACTGAAAGCGGCGTTTGGTCACATTTGTCCCAAACCCCCCTGCAGTTTTCAAAATATCCCAAACATCCATATTTCAAGGCCTGATCCATATTTTGGAGTCAAATTCTGGCTCTATGCACGTATTCGCAGTTTAAAATTATGACTTTTCATACCCAACATATGCGAAGTACTGATAGCGGCAGTGAGTCACATTTTGCACAAACTCCTCTGCAGTTTTTGAAATATCCCAAATATCCCAATTTCGAGGCCCGAGCCATATTTTGGAGCTAAATTCTGGCTCTCTGCACGTATTCGCAGTTTGAAACTACAATTTTTCATACCCAACATATGCGAAGTACTGAAAGCGGCGTATGGTCACATTTATCCCAAACCCCCCTGCAGTTTTCAAATTATCACAAACATTACAATTTCGAGGCCTGACCCATATTTTGGAGCCAAATTCTGGCTCTCTGCACGTATTCGCAGTTTGATATTACGACATTTTATACCCAACATATGCCAAGTACTGAAAGCGGCAGTGAGTCACATTTTGCACAAACTCCCTTGCAGTTTTCAAAATATCCCAAACATCCCAATTTCGAGGCCTGATCCATATTTTGAAGCCAAATTCTCGCTCTTTGCACGTATTCGCAGTTTGAAATTACGACTTTTTTATACCCAACATATGCGAAGAACTGAAAGCGGCGTTTGGTCACATTTTTCCCAAACCCCCCTGCAGTTTTCAAAATATGACAAACATTACAATTTCGAGGCCTGAGCCATATTTTTGAGCCAAATTCTGGCTCTCTGCACGTATTCGCAGTTTGATATTACGACTTTTTATACCCAACATATGCCAAGTACTGAAAGCGGCAGTGAGTCACATTTTGCACAACCTCCCTTGAAGTTTTCAAAATATCCCAAACATCCCAATTTCGAGGCCTGATCCATATTTTGAAGCCAAATTCTCGCTCTTTGCACGTATTCGCAGTTTGAAATTACGACTTTTTTATACCCAACATATGCGAAGAACTGAAAGCGGCGTTTGGTCACATTTGTCCCAAACCCCCCTGCAGTTTTCAAAATATCCCAAACATCCCAATTTCGAGGCCCAAGCCATATTTTAGAGCCAAATTCTGGCTCTCTGCACGTATTCGCAGATTGAAATTACGATTTTTCATACCCAACATATGCGAAGTACTGAAAGCGGCGTTTGGTCACATTTGTCCCAAACCCCCCTGCAGTTTTCAAAATATCCCAAACATCCCAATTTCGAGGCCTGAGCCATATTTTAGAGACAAATTCTGGCTCTATCCACGTATTCGCAGTTTAAAATTACGACTTTTTATACCCAACATATGCCAAGTCCTGATAGCAGCAGTGAGTCACATTTTGCACAAACTCTACTGCAGTTTTCAAAATATCCCAAATATCCCAATTTCTAGGCCTGAGCTATATTTTGGAGCCAAATTCTGGCTCTCTGTACGTATTCGCAGTTTGAAATTACGACCTTTTATACCCAACATATGCCAAGTACTGAAAGCGGCGTTTGGTCACATTTGTCCCAAACCCCCCTGCAGTTTTCAAAATATCCCAAACATCCCAATTTCAAGGCCTGATCCATATTTTGGAGCCAAATTCTGGCTCTATGCACGTATTCGCAGTTTAAAATTACGACTTTTTATACCCAACATATGCCAAGTCCTGATAGCGGCAGTGAGTCACATTTTGCACAAACTCCTCTGCAGTTTTAGAAATATCCCAAATATCCCAATTTCGAGGCCCGAGCCATATTTTGGAGCCAAATTCTGGCTCTCTGCACGTATTCGCAGTTTGAAATTACGACTTTTTATACCCATCATATGCCAAGTACTGAAAGCGGCGTTTGGTCACATTTGTCCCAAACCTCCCTGCAGTTTTCAAAATATCCCAAGTATCCCAATTTCGAGGCCTGAGCCATATTTTGGAGGCAAAATTCTGGCTCTCTGCACGTATTCGCAGTATAATATTACGACTTTTTATACCCAACATATGCCAAGTACTGAAAGCGGCAGTGAGTCACATTTTGCACAAACTCCCCTGCAGTTTTCAAAATATGCCAAACATCCCAATTTCGAGGCCTGATCCATATTTTGAAGCCAATTTCTGGCTCTGTGCACGTATTCGCTGTATGAAATTACGACTTTTTTATACCCAACATATTCGAAAAACTGAAAGCGGCGTTTGGTCACATTTGTCCCAAACCCCCCTGCAGTTTTCAAAATATCCCAAACATCCCAATTTCGAGGCCTGAGCCATATTTTAGAGAGAAATTCTGGCTCTATGCACGTATTCGCAGTTTAAAGTTACGACTTTTTATACCCAACATATGCCAAGTCCTGATAGCGGCAGTGAGTCACATTTTGCACAAACTCCCCTGCAGTTTTTGAAATATCTCAAATATCCCAATTTCGAGGCCTCAGCCATATTTTGGAGCCAAATTCTGGCTCTCTGCACGTATTCGCAGTTTGAAATTACGACTTTTTATACCCAACATATGCCAAGTACTTAAAGCGGCAGTGAGTCACATTTTGCACAAACTCCCCTGCAGTTTTCAAAATATCCCAAATATCCCAATTTCGAGGCCTGAGCTATATTTTGGAGCCAAATTCAGGCTCTCTGCACGTATTCGCAGTTTGAAATTACGACTTTTTTATACCCAACATATGCGAAGAACTGAAAGCGGCGTTTGGTCACATTTGTCCCAAATTCCCCCTGCAGTTTTCAAAATATCCCAAACATCCCAATATCGAAGCCTGAGCCATATTTTACAGACAAAATCTGGCTCTATGCACGTATTCGCAGTTTAAAATTACGACTTTTTATACCCAACAAATGCCAAGTCCTGATAGCGGCAGTGAGTCACATTTTGCACAAAATCCCCTGCAGTTTTTGAAATATCCCAAATATCCCAATTTCGAGGCCTGAGCCATATTTTGGAGCCAAATTCTGGCTCTCTGCACGTATTCGCAGTTTGAAATTACGACTTTTTATACCCAACATATGCCAAGAACTGAAAGCAGCGTTTGGTCACATTTGTCCCAAACCCCCCTGCAGTTTTCAAAATATCCCAAACATCCCAATTTCAAGGCCTGATCCATATTTTGGAGCCAAATTCTGGCTCTATGCACGTATTCGCAGTTTAAAATTACGACTTTTTATACCCAACATATGCCAAGTCCTGATAGCGGCAGTGAGTCACATTTTGCACAAACTCCTCTGCAGTTTTAGAAATATCCCAAATATCCCAATTTCGAGGCCCGAGCCATATTTTGGAGCCAAATTCTGGCTCTCTGCACGTATTCGCAGTTTGAAATTACTACTTTTTATACCCATCATATGCCAAGTACTGAAAGCGGCGTTTGGTCACATTTGTCCCAAACCTCCCTGCAGTTTTCAAAATATCCCAAGTATCCCAATTTCGAGGCCTGAGCCATATTTTGGAGGCAAAATTCTGGCTCTCTGCACGTATTCGCAGTATGATATTACGACTTTTTATACCCAACATATGCCAAGTACTGAAAGCAGCAGTGAGTCACATTTTGCACAAACTCCCCTGCAGTTTTCAAAATATGCCAAACATCCCAATTTCGAGGCCTGAGCCATATTTTGGAGCCAATTTCTGGCTCTCTGCACGTATTCGCATTTTGAAATTACGATTTTTCATACCCAACATATGCGAAGTACTGAAAGCGGCGTTTGGTCACATTTGTCCCAAACCCCCCTGCAGTTTTCAAAATATCACAAACATTACAATTTCGAGGCCTGAGCCATATTTTGGAGCGAAATTCTGGCTCTCTGCACGTATTCGCAGTTTGAAATTACGACGTTTTATACCCAACATATGCCAAGTACTGAAAGCGGCAGTGAGTCACATTTTGCACAAACTCCCCTGCAGTTTTCAAAATATCCCAAACATCCCAATTTCGAGGCCTGATCCATATTTTGAAGCCAAGTTCTGGCTCTCTGCACGTATTCGCTGTATGAAATTACGACTTTTTTATACCCAACATATTCGAAGAACTGTAAGCGGCGTTTGGTCACATTTGTCCCAAACCCCCCTGCAGTTTTCAAAATATCCCAAACATCCCAATTTCGAGGCTTGAGCCATATTTTAGAGAGAAATTCTGGCTCTATGCACGTATTCGCAGTTTAAAGTTACGACTTTTTATACCCAACATATGCCAAGTCCTGATAGCGGCAGTGAGTCACATTTTGCACAAACTCCCCTGCAGTTTTTGAAATATCTCAAATATCCCAATTTCGAGGCCTGAGTCATATTTTGGAGCCAAATTCTGGCTCTCTGCACGTATTCGCAGTTTGAAATTACGACTTTTTATACCCAACATATGCCAAGTACTTAAAGCGGCAGTGAGTCACATTTTGCACAAACTCCCCTGCAGTTTTCAAAATATCCCAAATATCCCAATTTCGAGGCCTGAGCTATATTTTGGAGCCAAATTCAGGCTCTCTGCACGTATTCGCAGTTTGAAATTACGACTTTTTTACACCCAACATATGCGAAGAACTGAAAGCGGCGTTTGGTCACATTTGTCCCAAATTCCCCTGCAGTTTTCAAAATATCCCAAACATCCCAATTTCGAAGCCTGAGCCATATTTTACAGACAAAATCTGGCTCTATGCGTGTATTCGCAGTTTAAAATTACGACTTTTTATACCCAACATATGCCAAGTCCTGATAGCGGCAGTGAATCACATTTTGCACAAAATCCCCTGCAGTTTTTGAAATATCCCAAATATCCCAATTTCGAGGCCTGAGCCATATTTTGGAGCCAAATTCTAGCTCTCTGCACGTATTCGCAGTTTGAAATTACGACTTTTTATACCCAACATATGCCAAGTACTGAAAGCGGCGTTTGGTTACATTTGTCCCAAACCCCCCTGCAGTTTTCAAAATATCCCAAACATCCCAATTTCAAGGCCTGATCCATATTTTGGAGCCAAATTCTGGCTCTATGCACGTATTCGCAGTTTAAAATTACGACTTTTTATACCTAACATATGCCAAGTCCTGATAGCGGCAGTGAGTCACATTTTGCACAAACTCCCCTGCAGTTTTTGAAATATCCCAAATATCCCAATTTCGAGGCCTGAGCCATATTTTGGATCCAAATTCTCTCTTTCTGCACGTATTCGCAGTTTGAAATTACGACTTTTTATACCCAACATATGCCAAGTACTGAAAGCAGGCAGTGAGTCACATTTTGCACAAACTCCCCTGCAGTTTCCAAAATATCCCAAATATCCCAATTTCGAGGTCAGAGCTATTATTTTGGAGCCAAATTCTGGCTCTCTGTACGTAATTCGTAGTTTGAAATTACGACCTTTTATACCCAACATATGCCAAGTACTGAAAGCGGCGTTTGGTCACATATGTCCCAAACCCCTCTGCTAGTTTTCAAAATATCCCAAACATCCATATTTCAAGGCCTGATCCATATTTTGGAGTCAAATTCATGGCTCTATGCACGTATTCGCAGTTTGAAATTACGAATTTTTATACCCAACATATGCCAAGTACTGAAAGCGGCAGTGAGTCACATTTTGCACAAACTCCCCTGCAGTTTTCAAAATATCCCAAATATCCCAATTTCGACGCCTGAGCTATATTTTGGAGCCAAATTCAGGCTCTATGCACTTATTCGCAGTTTAAAATTACGACTTTTTATAATCAACATATGCCAAGTCCTGATAGAGGCAGTGAGTCACATTTTGCACAAACTCCTCTGCAGTTTTTGAAATATCCCAAATATCCCAATTTCGAGGCCTGAGCCATATTTTGGAGTCAAATTCTGGCTCTCTGCACGCATTCGCAGTTTGAAATTACGACTTTTTATACCCAACATATGCCAAATACTGAAAGCGGCAGTAAGTCACATTTTGCACAAACTCCCCTGCAGTTTTCAAAATGTCCAAAATATCCCAATTTCGAGGCCTGAGCTATATTTTGGAGCCAAATTCAGGCTCTCTGCACGTATTCACAGTTTGAATTTACGACTTTTTCATACCTAACATATGTCAAGTACTGAAAGTGGCGTTTGGTCACATTTGTCCCAAACCCCACTGCAGTTTTCAAAATATCCCAAACATCCCAATTTCAAGGCCTGAGCCGTATTTTGGAGCCATATTCTGGCTCTATCCACGTATTCGCAGTTTAAAATTACCACTTTTTATACAAAACATATGCCAAGTCCTGATAGCGGCAGTGAGTCACATTTTGCACAAACTCCCCTGCAGTTTTTGAAATATCCCAAATATCCCAATTTCGAGGCCTGAGCCATATTTTGGAGCCAAATTCTGGCTCTCTGCACGTATTTGCAGTTTGAAATTACGACTTTTTATACCCATCATATGCCAAGTAATGAAAGCGGCATTTGGTCACATTTGTCCTAAACCCCCCTGCAGTTTTCAAGATATCCCAAACATCCCAATTTCGAGGCCTGAGCCATATTTTGGAGCCAAATTCTGGCTCTATGCACGTATTCGCAGTTTAAAATTACGACTTTTTATACAAAACATATGCCAAGTCCTGATAGCGGCAGTGAGTCACATTTTGCACAAACTCCCCTGCAATTTTGAAATATCCCAAATATCCCAATTTCGAGGCCTGAGCCATATTTTGGAGCCAAATTCTGGCTCTCTGCACGTATTCGCAGTTTGATATTACGACTTTTTATACCCAACATATGCCAAGTACTGAAAGCGGCAGTGAGTCACATTTTGCACAAACTCCCCTGCAGTTTTCAAAATATCCTAAACATCCCTATTTTGAGGTCTGGGCCATATTTTGGAGCCAAATTCTGGCTCTCTGCACGTATTCGCAGTTTGAAATTACGACTTTTTATACCCATCATATGCCAAGTACTGAAAGCGGCAGTGTGTCACATTTTGCACAAACTCCCCTTCAGTTTTCAAAATATGCCAAACATCCCAATTTCGAGGTTTGATCCATATTTTGAAGCCAAGTTCTGGCTCTCTGCACGTATTCGCATTTTGAAATTACGACTTTTTTATACCCAACATATGCGAAGAACTGCAAGAGGCGTTTGGTCACATTTGTCCCAAACCCCCCTGCAGTTTTCAAAATATCCCAAACATCCCAATTTCGAGGCCTGAGCCATATTTTAGAGACAAATTTTGGCTCTATGCACGTATTCGCAGAATAAATTACGACTTTTTATACCCAATATATGACAAGTCCTGATAGCGGCAGTGAGTCACATTTTCCACAAACTCCCCTTCAGTTTTCGAAATATCCCAAATATCCCAATTTCGAGGCCTGAGCCATATTTTGGAGCCAAATTCTGGCTCTCTGCACGTATTCGCAGTTTGAAATTACGACTTTTTATACCCAACATATGCCTACAGTACTGAAAGCGGCAGTGAGTAACATTTTGCACAAACTCCCCTGCAGTTTTCAAAATATCCTAAATATCCCAATTTCGAGGCCTGAGCTATATTTTGGAGCCAAATTCAGGCTCTCTGCACGAATTCGCAGTTTGAAATTACGACCTTTTATACCCAACATATCCCAAGTACTGAAAGCGGCGTTTGGTCACATTTGTCCCAAACCCCCCTGCAGTTTTCAAAATATCCCAAATATCCCAATTTCGAGGCCTGAGCTATATTTTGGAGCCAAATTCTGGCTCTCTGTACGAATTCGCAGTTTGAAATTACGACTTTTTATACCTATCATATGCCAAGTACTGAAAGCGGCGTTTGGTCACATTTGTCTCAAACCCCCCTGCAGTTTTCAAAATATCCCAAACATCCCAATTTGGAGGCCTGAACCATATTTTATTGCCAAATTTTGGCTCTCTGCACGTATTCGCAGTTTGATATTATGACTTTTTATACCCAACATATGCCAAGTACTGAAAGCGGCAGTGAGTCACATTTTGCACAAACTCCCCTGCAGTTTTCAAAATATCCTAAACATCCCAATTTCGAGGTCTGGGCAATATTTTGGAGCCAAATTCTGGCTCTCTGCACGTATTCGCAGTTTGAAATTTCAAATTTTTTATACCCAACATATGCGAAGTACTGAAAGCGGCGTTTGGTCACATTTGTCACAAACCCCTCTGCAGTTTTCAAAATATCCCAAATATCCCAATTTCGAGGCCTGAGCTATATTTTGGAGCCAAATTCTGGCTCTCTGTACGAATTCGCAGTTTGAAATTACGACTTTTTATACCCAACATATGCCAAGTACTGAATGCGGCGTTTGGTCACATTTGTCCCAAACCCACCTGCAGTTTTCAAAATATCCCAAACATCCCAATTTCAAGGCCTGAGCCATATTTTCGAGCCAAATTCTGGCTCTATGCAAGTATTCGCAGTATGATATCACTACTTTTTATACCCAACATATGCGAAGTACTGAAAGCGGCGTTTGGTCACATTTGTCACAAACCCCTCTGCAGTTTTCAAAATATCCCAAACATCTCAATTTCGAGGCCTGAGCCATATTTTGGAGCTAAATTCTGGCTCTCTGCATGTATTCGCAGTTTGAAATTACGACTTTTTATACCCAACATATGCCAAGTACTGAAAGCGGCGTTTGGTCACATTTGTCCCAAACCCCCCTGCAGTTTTCAAAATATCCCAAACATCCCAATTTCAAGGCCTGAGCCATATTTTGGAGCCAAATTCTGGCTCTATGCAAGTATTCGCAGTTTAAAATTACGACTTTTTATACAAAACATATGCCAAGTCCTGATAGCGGCAGTGAGTCACATTTTGCACAAACTCCCCTGCAGTTTTTTAAATATCCCAAACATCCCAATTTCGAGGCCTGAGCCATATTTTGGAGCCAATTTCTGGCTCTGTGCACGTATTCGCAGTTTAAAATTACGACTTTTTATACCCAACATATGCCAAGTACTGAAAGCGGCAGTGAGTCACATTTTGCACAAACTCCCCTGCAGTTTTCAAAATATCCTAAACATCTCAATTTCGAGGTCTGGGCCATATTTTGGAGCCAAATTCTGGCTCTCTGCACGTATTCGCAGTTTGAAATTTCGACTTTTTTATACCCAACATATGCGAAGTACTGAAAGCGGCATTTGGTCACATTTGTCACAAACCCCTCTGCAGTTTTCAAAATATCCCAAACATCCAAATTTCGAGGCCTGAGCCATATTTTGGTGCCAAATTATGGCTCTATGCACGTATTCGCAGTTTAAAATTACGACTTTTTATGCCCAACATATGCTAAGTCCTAATAGAGGCAGTGAGTCACATTTTGCTCAAACTCCCCTGCAGTTGTTGAAATATCCCAAATATCCCAATTTCGAGGCCTGAGCCATATTTTGGAGCCAAATTCTCTCTTTCTGCACGTATTCACAGTTTGAAATTACGACATTTTATACCCAACATATGCCAAGTACTGAAAGCGGCAGTGAGTCACATTTTGCACAAACTCCCCTGCAGTTTTCAAAATATCCCAAATATCCCAATTTCGAGGCCTGAGCTATATTTTGGAGCCAAATTCTGGCTCTCTGTACGAATTCGCAGTTTTAAATTACGAATTTTTATACCCAACATATGCCAAGTACTGAATGCGGCATTTGGTCACATTTGTCCCAAACCCCCCTGCAGTTTTTAAAATATCCCAAACATCCCAATTTCAAGGCCTGATCCATATTTTGGAGACAAATTCTAGCTCTATGCACGTATTCGCAGTTTAAAATTACGACTTTTTATACCCAACTTATGCCAAGTCCTGATAGCGGCAGTGAGTCACATTTTGCACAAACTCCTCTTAAATTTTCAAAATATCCGAAATATCCCAATTTCGAGGCCCGAGCCATATTTTGGAGCCAAATTAAGGCTCTCTGCACGTATTCGCAGTTTGAAATTACGATTTTTATACCTATCATATGCCAAGTACTGAAAGCGGCGTTTGGTCACATTTGTCCCAAACCTCCCTGCAGTTTTCAAAATATCCCAAACATCACAATTTCGAGGCCTGAGCCATATTTTGGAGCCAAATTCTGGCTCTCTGCACGTATTCGCAGTTTGATATTACGACTTTTTATGCCCAACATATGCCAAGTACTGAAAGCGGCAGTGAGTCACATTTTGCACAAACTCACCTACAGTTTTCAAAATATCCCAAACATCTCATTTTCTAGGTCTGGGCAATATTTTGGAGCCAAATTCTGGCTCTCTGCACGTATTCGCTGTTTGAAATTTCGACTCTTTTTATACCTAACATATGTGAAGTACTGAAAACGGCGTTTGGTCACATTTGTCACAAACCCCTCTGCAGTTTTCAAAATATCCCAAACATCCAAATTTCGAGGCCTGAGCCATATTTTGGTGCCAAATTCTGGCTCTATGCACGTATTCGCAGTTTAAAATTACGACTTTTTATACCCACCATATGCCAAGTCCTGATAGCGGCAGTGAGTCACATTTTGCACAAACTCCTCTGCAGTTATTGAAATATCCCAAATATCCCAATTTCGAGGCCCGAGCCATATTTAGGAGCCAAATTCTGGCTCTCTGCACGTATTCGCAGTTTGAAATTACGACTTTTTATACCCAACATATGCAAAGTACTGAAAGCGGCAGTGAGTCACATTTTGCACAAACTCCCCTGCAGTTTTCAAAATATGCCAAACATCCATATTTCGTGGCCTGAGCCATATTTTGGAGCCAATTTCTGGCTCTCTGCACGTATTCGCAGTTTGAAATTACGATTTTTCATACCCAACATATGCGAAGTACTGAAAGCGGCGTTTGGTCACATTTGTCCCAAACCCCCCTGCAGTTTTCAAAATATCCCAAACATTACAATTTCGAGGCCTGAGCCATATTTTGGAGCCAAATTCTGGCTCTCTGCACGTATTCGCAGTTTGATATTACGAATTTTTATACCCAACATATGCCAAGTACTGAAAGCGGCAGTGAGTCACTTTTTTCACAAACTCCCCTGCAGTTTTCAAAATATCCCAAATATCCCAATTTCGAGGCCTGAGCCATATTTTGGAGCCAAATTCTGACTCTCTGCACATATTCGCAGTTTGAAATTACCACTTTTTATACCCAACATATGTCAAATACTGAAAGCTGCGTTTGGTCACATTTGTCCCAAACCCCCCTGCAGTTTTCAAAATATCCCAAACATCCCAATTTCAAGGCCTGATCCATATTTTGGAGCCAAATTCTGGCTCTATGCACGTATTCGCAGTTTAAAATTACGACTTTTTATACAAAACATACGCCAAGTCCTGATAGCGGCAGTGAGTCACATTTTGCACAAACTCCCTTTGCAGTTTTTGAAATATCCCAAATATCCCAATTTCGAGGCCTGAGCCATATTTTGGAGCCAAATTCTGGCTCTCTGCACGTATTCGCAGTTTGAAATTACGACTTTTTATACCCAACATATGCCAAGTACTGAAAGCGGCGTTTGGTCACATTTGTCCCAAACCTCCCTGCAGTTTTCAAAATATCCCAAATATCCCAATTTCGAGGCCTGAGCCATATTTTGGAGCCAAATTCTGGCTCTCTGCACGTATTCGCAGTATGATATTACGACTTATTATACCCAACATATGCCAAGTACTGAAAGCGGCAGTGAGTCACATTTTGCATAAACTCCCCTGCAGTTTTCAAATTATGCCAAACATCCCAATTTCGAGGCCTGAGCCATATTTTGGAGCCAATTTCTTGCTCTCTGCACGTATTCGCAGTTTGAAATTACGATTTTTCATACCCAACATATGCGATGTACTGAGAGCGGCGTTTGATCACATTTGTCCCAAACCCCCCTGCAGTTTTCAAAATATCCCAAACATTACAATTTCGAGGCCTGAGCCATATTTTGGAGCCAAATTCTGGCTCTCTGCACGTATTCGCAGTTTGATATTACGACTTTTTATACCCAACATATGCCAAGTACTGAAAGCGGCAGTGAGTCACATTTTGCACAAACTCACCTGCAGTTTTCAAAATATCCCAAACATCTCAATTTCGAGGCCTGAGCTATATTTTGGAGCTAAATTCTGGCTCTCTGCACGTATTCGCAGTTTGAAATTACGACTTTTTATACCCAACATATGCCAAGTACTGAAAACGGAGTTTGGTCACATTTGTCCCAAACCCCCCAGCAGTTTTCAAAATATCCCAAACATCCCAATTTCAAGGCCTGAGCCATATTTTGGAGCCAAATTCTGGCTCTGTGCACGTATTCGCAGTTTAAAATTACGACTTTTTATACAAAACATATGCCAAGTCCTGATTGCGGCAGTGAGTCACATTTTGCACAAACTCCCCTGCAGTTTTTGAAATATCCCAAAAATCCCAATTTCTAGGCCTGAGCCATATTTTGGAGCCAAATTCTGGCTCTATGCACGTATTCGCAGTTTGAAATTACCACTTTTATACCCAACATATGCCAAGTACTGAAAGCGGCAGTGAGTCACATTTTGAACAAACTCCCATGCAGTTTTCAAAATATCCCAAACATCCCAATTTCGAGGTCTGGGCAATATTTTGGAGCCAAATTCTGGCTCTCTGCACGTATTCGCTGTTTGAAATTTCGACTCTTTTATACCTAACATATGCGAAGTACTGAAAGCGGCGTTTGGTCACATTTGTCACAAACCCCTCTGCAGTTTTCAAAATATCCCAAACATCCAAATTTCGAGGCATGAGCCATATTTTGGTGCCAAATTCTGGCTCTATGCACGTATTCGCAGTTTAAAATTACGACTTTTTATACCCAACATATGCCAAGTACTGAAAGCGGCAGTGAGTCACATTTTGCACAAACTCCCCTGCAGTTTTCAAAATATCCCAAATATCCCAATTTCGAGGCCAAAGCTATATTTTGGAGCCAAATTCTGGCTCTCTGTACGAATTCGCAGTTTGAAATTACGACTTTTTATACCCAACATATGCCAAGTACTGAAAGCGGCGTTTGGTCACATTTGTCCCAAACCCCCCTGCAGTTTTCAAAATATCCCAAACATCCGTATTTCAAGGCCTGATCCATATTTTGGAGCCAAATTCTGGCTCTATGCACGTATTCGCAGTTTAAAATTACGACTTTTTATACCCAACATATGCCAAGTCCTGATAGCGGCAGTGAGTCACATTTTGCACAAACTCCTCTGCAGTTTTTGAAATATCCCAAATATCCCAATTTCGAGGACCGAGCCATATTTTGGAGCCAAATTCTGGCTCTCTGCACGTATTCGCAGTTTGAAATTACGACTTTTTATACCCAACATATGCAAAGTACTGAAAGCGGCAGTGAGTCACATTTTGCACAAACTCCCCTGCAGTTTTCAAAATATGCCAAACATCCATATTTCGAGGCCTGAGCCATATTTTGGAGCCAAATTCTGGCTCTCTGCACGTATTCGCAGTATGATATTACGACTTTTTATACCCAACATATGCGAAGTACTGAAAGCGGAGTTTGCTCACATTTGTCCCAAACCCTCCTGCAGTTTTCAAAATATCCCAAACATTACAATTTCGAGGCCTGAAGCATATTTTGGAGCCAAATTCTGGCTCTCTGCACGTATTCGCAGTTTGATATTACGACTTTTTATACCCAACATATGCCACGTACTGAAAGCGGCAGTGAGTCATATTTTGCACAAACTCACCTGCAGTTTTCAAAATATCCCAAACATCTCAATTTCGAGGCCTGAGCTATATTTTGGAGCTAAATTCTGGCTCTCTGCACGTATTCGCAGTTTGAAATTACGACTTTTTATACCCAACATATGCCAAGTACTGAAAGAGGCGTTTGGTCACATTTGTCCCAAACCCCCCTGCAGTTTTCAAAATATCCCAAACATTACAATTTCGAGGCCTGAGCCATATTTTGGAGCTAAATTCTGGCTCTCTGCACGTATTCGCAGTTTGATATTACGACTTTTTATACCCAACATATGCCAAGTACTGAAAGCGGCAGTGAGTCACTTTTTTCACAAACTCCCCTGCAGTTTTCAAAATATCCCAAATATCCCAATTTCGAGGCCTGAGCCATATTTTGGAGCCAAATTCTAACTCTCTGCACATATTCGCAGTTTGAAATTACCACTTTGTGTACCCAACATATGTCAAATACTGAAAGCTGCGTTTGGTCACATTTGTCCCAAACCCCCCTGCAGTTTTCAAAATATCCCAAACATCCCAATTTCAAGCCCTGATCCATATTTTGGAGCCAAATTCTGGCTCTCTGCACGTATTCACAGTTTGAAATTACGAATTTATATACCCAACATATGCCAAGTACTGAAAGCGGCCTTTGGTCTTATTTGTCCCAAACCTCCCTGCAGTTTTCAAAATATCCCAAACATCCCAATTTCGAGGACTGAGCCATATTTTGGAGCCAAATTCTGGCTCTATGCACGTATTCGTAGTTTAAAATTACGACTTTTTATACAAAACATATGCCAAGTCCTGATAGTGGCAGTGAGTCACATTTTGCACAAACTCCCTTTGCAGTTTTTGAAATATCCCAAATATCCCAATTTCGAGGCCTGAGCCATATTTTGGAGCCAAATTCTCTCTTTCTGCACGTATTCGCAGTTTGAAATTACGACTTTTTATACCCAACATATGCCAAGTACTGAAAGAGGCAGTGTGTCACATTTGTCCCAAACTCCCTTGCAGTTTTCAAAATATCCCAAATATCCCAATTTCGAGGCCTGAGCTATATTTTGGAGCCAAATTCTGGCTCTCTGTACGAATTCGCAGTTTGAAATTACGACTTTTTATACCCAACATATGCCAAGTCCTGATAGCGGCAGTGAGTCACATTTTGTACAAACTCCTCTGCAGTTTTTTAAATATCCCAAATATCCCAATTTCGAGGCCCGAGCCATATTTTGGAGCCAAATTAAGGCTCTCTGCACGTATTCGCAGTTTGAAATTACGACTTTTTATACCTATCATCATAGGCCTAGTACTGAATGCGGCGTTTGGTCACATTTGTCCCAAACATCCCTGCAGTTTTCAAAATATCCCAAATATCCCAATTTCGAGGCCTGAGCCATATTTTGGAGCCAAATTCTGGCTCTCTGCACGTATTCGCAGTATGATATTACGAATTTTATACCCAACATATGCCAAGAACTGTAAGCGGCAGTGAGTCACATTTTGCATAAACTCCCCTGCAGTTTTCAAAATATGCCAAACATCCCAATTTCGAGGCCTGAGCCATATTTTGGAGCCAATTTCTCTCTCTCCGCACGTATTCGCAGTTTGAAATTACGATTTTTCATTCCCAACATATGCGATGTACTGAGAGCGGCGTTTGATCACATTTGTCCCAAACCCCCCTGCAGTTTTCAAAATATCCCAAACATTACAATTTCGAGGCCTGAGCCATATTTTGGAGCCAAATTCTGGCTCTCTGCACGTATTCGCAGTTTGATATTACGACTTTTTATACCCAACATATGCCAAGTACTGAAAGCGGCAGTGAGTCACATTTTGCACAAACTCACCTGCAGTTTTCAAAATATCCCAATCATCTCAATTTCGAGGCCTGAGCTATATTTTGGAGCTAAATTCTGGCTCTCTGCACATATTCGCAGTTTGAAATTACGACTTTTTATACCCAACATATGCCAAGTACTGAAAACGGCGTTTGGTCACATTTGTCCCAAACCCCCCAGCAGTTTTCAAAATATCCCAAACATCCCAATTTCAAGGCCTGATCCATATTTTGGAGCCAAATTCTGGGTCTATGCACGTATTCGCAGTTTAAAATTACGACTTTTTATACCTAACATATGCCAAGTCCTGAAAGCGGCAGTGAGTCACATTTTGCACAAACTCCCCTGCAGTTTTCAAAATATCCCAAATATCCCAATTTCAAGGCCTGAGCTATATTTTGGAGCCAAATTCTGGCTCTCTGCACGTATTCGCAGTTTGAAATTACGATTTTTCATACCCAACATATGCGAAGTACTGAAAGAAGAGTTTGGTCACATTTGTCCCAAACCCCCCTGCAATTTTCAAAATATCTCAAACATTACAATTTCGAGGCCTGAGCCATATTTTGGAGCCAAATTCTGGCTCTCTGCACGTATTCGCAGTTTGAATATTACGAATTTTTATACCCAACATATGCCAAGTACTGAAAGCGGCAGTGAGTCACATTTTTGCACAAACTCCCCTGCAGTTTCAAAATATCCCAAATATCCCAATTTCGAGGCCTGAGCCATATTTTGGTGCTAAATTCTGGCTTCTATGCACGTATTCGCAGTTTGAAATTACGAATTTTTCATACCCAACATATGCCAAGTACTGAATGCGGCAGTTGAGTCACATTTGTCCCAAACCCCCCTACAGATTTCAAATATCCCAAACATCCCAATTTCGAGGCCTGAGCCATATTTTGGTAGCTAAATTCTGGCTCTATGCACGTATTCGCAGTTTGAAATTACGAATTTTTCATACCCAACATATGCCAAGTACTGAATGCGGCGTTTGGTCACATTTGTCCCAAACCCCCCTACAGATTTCAAATTATCCCAAACATCCCAATTTCGAGGCCTAGAGCCTTATTTTGGAGCCAAATTCTGGCTCTCTTCACGTATTCGCTAGTTTGGAAATTACGACTTTCTATACCCAACATATTCCAAGTCCTGAAAGCGGCAGTGAGTCACATTTTGCACAAACTCCCCTGCAGCTTTCGAAATATCCCAAATATCCAAATTTCGAGGCCTTGAGCCATATTTTGGAGCCAAATTCTGGCTCTCTGCACGTATTCGCAGTTTGAAATTACGAATTTTTTATACCCAAAATATGCCAAGTACTGAAGCGGCAGTGAGTCACATATTGCACAAACTCCCCTGCAGTTTTCAAAATATCCCAAATATCTCAATTTCGAGGCCTGAGCCATATTTTCGGAGCCAAATTCTAGCTCTCTGCATGTATTCGCAGTTTGAAATTACGAATTTTTTATACCCAACATATGCCAAGTACTGAAAGCGGCGTTTGGTCACATTTGTCCCAAACCTCCCTGCAGTTTTCAAAATATCCCAAACATCCCAATTTCGAGGCCTGAGCCATATTTTGGAGCCAAATCCTGTCTCTCTGAACGTATTCGCATTTGGAAATTACGACTTTTTATACCCAACATATGCGAAGTCCTGAAAGCGGCAGTGAGGCACATTTTGCACAAACTCCCCTGCAGATTTCGAAATATCCCAAATATCCCAATTTCGAGGCCTGAGCCTTATTTTGGAGCCAAATTCAGGCTCTCTGCACGTATTTGCAGTTTGAAATTACAACTTTTTATACCCAACATATGCCAAGTACTGAAAGCGGCATTTGGGCACATTTGTACCAAACCCCCCTGCAGTTTTTAAAATATCCCAAACATCCTAATTTTGAGGCCTGAGCCATATTTTGGAGCCAAATTCTCTCTTTCTGCACGTATTCGCAGTTTGAAATTACGAATTTTTTATACCCAACATATGCCAAGTACTGAAAGCAGCGTTTGGTCACATTTGTCTCAATCCCCCCTGCAGTTTTCAAAATATCCCAAACATCCCAATTTCGAGGCCTGAGCCATATTTTGGAGCCAATTTCTGGCTCTCTGCACGTATTCGCAGTGTGAAATTACGAATTTTTTATACCCATCATAGCCAAGTACTAAAAGCGGCGTTTGGTCACATTTGTCCCAAACCTCCCTGCAGTTTTCAAAATATCCCAAACATGCCAATTTCAAGGACCAGAGCCTTATTTTGGAGCCAAATTCTGGCTCTCTTCATGTATTCGCTGTTTGGAATTACAACTTCTTACACCCAACATATGCCAAGTCCTGAAAGCGGCAGTGAGTCACATTTTGCACAAACTCCCCTGCAGTTTTTCAAATATCCCAAATATGTTAATTTCGAGGCCTGGGCCATATTTTGGAGCCAAATTCTGGCTCTCTGCACGTATTCGCAGTTTGAAATTACGAATTTATATACCCAACATATGCCAAGTACTGAAAGAGGCCATTGGTCTTATTTGTCCCAAACCTCCCTGCAGTTTTCAAAATGTCCCAAACATCCCAATTTCGAGGCCTGAGCCATATTTTGGAGTCAAATTCTGGCTCTCTGCACGTATTCGCAGTTTGAAATTACGACTTTTTATACCCAACATATGCCAAGTACTGAAAGCGGCAGTGAGTCACATTTTACACAAACACCTCTGCAGTTTTTGAAATATCCCAAATAACCCAATTTCGAGGCCTGAGCCATATTTTGGAGCCAAATTCTGGCTCTCTGCATGTATTCGCAGTTTGAAATTACGACTTTTTTATACCCATCATATGCCAAGTACTGAAAGCGGCGTTTGGTCACATTTGTCCCAAACCTCCCTGCAGTTTTCAAAATATCCCAAACATCCCAATTTCGAGGCCTGAGCAATATTTTGGAGCCAAATTCTTGCTCTCTGCACGTATTCGCAGTTTGATATTACGACTTTTTATAAGCAACATATGCCAAGTACTGAAAGCGGCAGTGAGTCACATTTAGCACAAACTCCCCTGCAGTTTTCAAAATATCCCAAACATCCCAATTTCGAGGCCTGAGCCATATTTTGGAGCCAAATTCTGGCTCTCTGCACGTATTCGCAGTTTGAAATTACGACTTTTTCATACCCAACATATGCGAAGTACTGAAAGCAGCGTTTGGTAACATTTGTCCCAAACCCCCCTGCAGTTTTCAAAATATCCCAAACATCCCAATTTCGAGGCCTGAGCCATATTTTGGTGCTAAATTCTGGTTCTATGCACGTATTCGCAGTTTGAAATTACGAATTTTTCATACCCAACATATGCCAAGTACTGAAAGCGGCGTTTGGTCACATTTGTCCCAAACCCCCCTACAGATTTCAAAATATCCCAAACATCCCAATTTCGAGGCCTGAGCCATATTTTGGAGCCAAATTCTAGCTCTCTGCACGTATTCGCAGTTTGAAATTACGACTTTTTATACCCAACATATGCCAAGTACTGAAAGCGGCAGTGAGTCACATTTTGCACAAACTCACCTGCAGTTTTCAAAATATCCTAAACATCCCAATTTCGAGGTCTGGGCCATATTTTCGAGCGAAATTCTGGCTCTCTGCACGTATTCGCAGTTTGAAATTTCGACTTTTTTATACCCAACATATGCGAAGTACTGAAAGCGGCGTTTGGTCACATTTGTCACAAACCCCTCTGCAGTTTTCAAAATATCCCAAACATCCAAATTTCGAGGCCTGAGCCATATTTTGGTGCCAAATTCTGGCTCTATGCACGTATTCGCTGTTTAAAATTACGAATTTTTATACCCAACATATGCCAAGTCCTGATAGCGGCAGTGAGTCACATTTTGAACAAACTCCCCTGCAGTTTTCAAATTATCCCAAATATCCCAATTTCGAGGCTTGAGCTATATTTTGGAGCCAAATTCTGGCTCTCTGTACGAATTCGCAGTTTGAAATTACGACTTTTTATACCCAACATATTCCAAGTACTGAATGCGGCGTATGGTCACATTTGTCCCAAACCCCCCTGCAGTTTTCAAAATATCCAAAACATCCCAATTTCAAGGCTTGATACATATTTTGAAGCCAAATTCTGGCTCTATGCACGAATTCGCAGTTTAAAATTACAACTTTTTATACCCAACATATGCCAAGTACTGAAAGCGGCATTTGGGCACATTTGTACCAAACCCCCCTGCAGTTTTTAAAATATCCCAAACATCCTAATTTTGAGGCCTGAGCCATATTTTGGAGCCAAATTCTCTCTTTCTGCACGTATTCGCAGTTTGAAATTACGAATTTTTTATACCCAACATATGCCAAGTACTGAAAGCAGCGTTTGGTCACATTTGTCTCAATCCCCCCTGCAGTTTTCAAAATATCCCAAACATCCCAATTTCGAGGCCTGAGCCATATTTTGGTGCTAAATTCTGGTTCTATGCACGTATTCGCAGTTTGAAATTACGAATTTTTCATACCCAACATATGCCAAGTACTGAAAGCGGCGTTTGGTCACATTTGTCCCAAACCCCCCTACAGATTTCAAAATATCCCAAACATCCCAATTTCGAGGCCTGAGCCATATTTTGGAGCCAAATTCTAGCTCTCTGCACGTATTCGCAGTTTGAAATTACGACTTTTTATACCCAACATATGCCAAGTACTGAAAGCGGCAGCGAGTCACATTTTGCACAAACTCACCTGCAGTTTTCAAAATATCCTAAACATCCCAATTTCGAGGCTTGAGCTATATTTTGGAGCCAAATTCTGGCTCTCTGTACGAATTCGCAGTTTGAAATTACGACTTTTTATACCCAACATATGCCAAGTACTGAATGCGGCGTATGGTCACATTTGTCCCAAACCCCCCTGCAGTTTTCAAAATATCCAAAACATCCCAATTTCAAGGCTTGATACATATTTTGAAGCCAAATTCTGGCTCTATGCACGAATTCGCAGTTTAAAATTACGACTTTTTATACCCAACATATGCCAAGTCCTGATTGCGGCAGTGAGTCACATTTTGACACAAACTCCTCTGCAGTTTTTCGAAATATCCCAAATATGTCAATTTCGAGGCCTGAGCCATATTTTGGAGCCAAATTCTGGCTCTCTGCACGTATTCGCAGTTTGAAATTACGGCTTTTTATACCCAACATATGCAAAGTACTGAAAGCGGATTTGGGTCACATTTGTCCCAAACCTCCCTGCAGTTTTCAAAATATCCCAAACATCCCAAGTTTCGAGCCATGAGCCTTATTTTGGAGCCAAATTCTGGCTCTCTTCACGTATTCGCTGTTTGGAATTACGACTTTCCTATACCCAACATATGCCAAGTCCTGAAAGCGGCAGTTGAGTCACATCTTGCATCAAACTCCCCCTGCAGTTATCGAAATATCCCAAATATCCTAATTTCGAGCCTTGAGCCATATTTTGTAGCCAAATTCTGGCTCTATGCACGTATTCACAGATTGAAATTACGACTTTTTTATACCCAACATATCCAAGTCCTGAAAGCGGCAGTGAGTCACATTTTGCACAAACTCCCCTGCAGCTTTCGAAATATCCCAAATATCCCAATTTCGAGGCTTGAGCCATATTTTGGAGCCAAATTCTGGCTCTCTGCACGTATTCGCAGTTTGAAATTTCGAATTTTTTATACTTAACATATGCCAAGTACTTGAAGCGGCAGTGAGTCACATAATGCACAAACTCCCCTGCAGTTTTCAAAATATCCCAAATATCTCAATTTCGAGGCCTGAGCCATATTTTCGAGCCAAATTCTGGCTCCCTGCATGTATTCGCAGTTTGAAATTACGAATTTTTTATACCCAACATATGCCAAGTACTGAAAGCGGCGTTTGGTCACATTTGTCCCAAACCTCCCTGCAGTTTTCAAAATATCCCAAACATCCCAATTTCGAGGCCTGAGCCTTATTTTGGAGCCAAATTCAGGCTCTCTGCACGTATTTGCAGTTTGAAATTACAACTTTTTATACCCAACATATGCCAAGTACTAAAAGCGGCATTTGGGCACATTTGTACCAAACCCCCCTGCAGTTTTTAAAATATCCCAAACATCCTAATTTTGAGGCCTGAGCCATATTTTGGAGCCAAATTCTCTCTTTCTGCACGTATTGGCAGTTTGAAATTACGAATTTTTTATACCCAACATATGCCAAGTACTGAAAGCAGCGTTTGGTCACATTTGTCTCAATACCCCCTGCAGTTTTCAAAATATCCCAAACATCCCAATTTCGAGGCCTGAGCCATATTTTGGAGCCAATTTCTGGCTCTCTGCACGTATTCGCAGTGTGAAATTACGAATTTTTTATACCCAACATAGCCAAGTACTAAAAGCGGCGTTTGGTCACATTTGTCCCAAACCTCCCTGCAGTTTTCAAAATATCCCAAACATGCCAATTTCAAGGCCAGAGCCTTATTTTGGAGCCAAATTTTGGCTCTCTTCATGTATTCGCTGTTTGGAATTACAACTTCTTACACCCAACATATGCCAAGTCCTGAAAGCGGCAGTGAGTCACATTTTGCACAAACTCCCTGCAGTTTTTCAAATATCCCAAATATGTTAATTTCGAGGCCTGAGCCATATTTTGGAGCCAAATTCTGGCTCTCTGCACGTATTCGCAGTTTGAAATTACGACTTTTTATACCCAACATATGCCAAGTACTGAAAGCGGCGTTTGGTCACATTTGACCAAAACCTCCCTGCAGTTTTCAAAATATCCCAAACATCCCAGTTTCGAGCCCTGAGCCATATTTTGGAGCCAAATTCGGGCTCTCTGCACGTATTCGCAGTTTGAAATTACGACTTTTTTATACCCAACATATGCCAAATACTGAAAGCGGCGTTTGGTCACATTTGTCTCAATCCCCCCTGCAGTTATCAAAATATCCCAAACATTCTAATTTCTAGCTTTGAACCATATTTTGGAGCCAAATTCTGGCTCTCTGCACGTATTCGCAGATTGAAATTACGAATTTTTTTATACCCAACATAGCCAAGTACTAAAAGCGGCATTAGGTCACATTTCTCACAATCCCCCCCTGCAGTTTTCAAAATATCCCAAACATCCCAATTTTGAGGCCTGGACCATATTTTGGAGCCAAATTCTGGCTCTCTGCACGTATTCGCAGTTTGAAATTATGACTTTTTATACCCAACATATGCCAAGTCCTGAAAGCGGCAGTGAGTCACTTTTACACAAACTCCCCTGCAGTTTTCAAAATATCCCAAATATCCCAATTTGGAGGCCTAAGCCATATTTTGGAGTCAAATTCAGGCTCTCTGCACGTATTCGCAGTTTGAAATTACGACTTTTTATACCCAACATATGCAAAGTACTAAAAGCAGCGTTTGGTCACATTTGTCCCAAACCTCCCTGCAGTTTTCAAAATATCCCAAACATCCTAATTTCGAAGCCTGAGCCATATTTTGGAGCCAAATTCTGGCTCTCTAAACGTATTCGCAGTTTGAAATTACAAATGTTTTATACCCAACATATGCCAAGTACTGAAAGCGGCGTTTGGTCACATTTGTCTCAATCCCCCCTGCAGTTTTCAAAATATCCCAAACATCCCAATTTCGAGGCCTGAGCCATATTTTGGAGCCAAATTCATGCTCTCTGCACGTATTCGCAGTTTGAAATTACGACTTTATTATACCCAACATATGCCAAGTACTGAAAGCGGCATTTGGTCACATTTGTCTCAATCCCCCCTGCAGTTTTCAAAATATCCAAAACATCCCAATTTCGAGGCCTGAACCATATTTTGGAGCCAAATTCAGGCTCTCTGCAAGTATTCGCAGTTTGAAATTACGACTTTTATACCCAACATATGCCAAGTCATGAAAGCGGCAGTGAGTCACTTTTGCACAAACTCCCCTGCAGTTTTCAAAATATCCCAAATATCCCAATTTCGAGGTCTGAGCCATATTTTGGAGTCAAATTCTGGCTCTCTGCACGTATTCGCAGTTTGAAATTACGACATTTTATACTCAACATATGCCAAGTACTGAAAGCGGCGTTTGGTCACATTTGTCGCAAACCTCCCTGCAGTTTTCAAAATATCCCAAACATCCCAATTTCGAGGCCTGAGCCATATTTTGGAGCCAAATTCTGGCTCTCTGCACGTATTCGCAGTTTGAAATTACGACTTTTTATACCCAACATATGTGAAGTCCTGAAAGCGGCACTAAGGCACATTTTGCACAAACTCCCCTGCAGTTTTTGAAATATCCCAAATATTCCAAATTCGAGGCCTGAGCCCTATTTTGGAGCCAAATTCTGACTCTCTGCACGAATTCGCAGTTTGAAATTACGACTTTTTATACCCAACATATGCCAAGTACTGAAAGCGGCGTTTGGTCACACTTGTCCCAAACTCCCCTGCAGTTTTCAAAATATACCAAACATCCCAATTTCGAGGCCTCAGCCATATTTTTAAGCCAAATTCTGGTTCTCTGCACATATACGCAGTTTGAAATTACGATTTTTTATACCCAACATATGCCAAGTCCTGAAAGCAGCAGTGAGTCACATTTTGCACAAACTCCCCGTAGTTTTTATAATATCCCAAACATCCCCATTTCGAGGCCTGAGCCATATTTTGGAGCCAAATTCTGGCTCTCTGCACGTATTGGCAGTTTGAAATTACGACTTTTTTATACCCAACATATGCCAAGTACTGAAAGCGGCAGTGAGTCACATTTTGCACAAACTCCCCTGCAGTTTTAAAAATATCCCAAATATCCCAATTTCGAGGCCTGAGCCATATTTTCGAGCCAAATTCTGGCTCCCTGCACGTATTCGCAGTTTGAAATTACGAATTTTTTATACCCAACATATGCCAAATACTGTAAGCGGCGTTTGGTCACATTTGTCCCAAACCTCCCTCCAGTTTTCAAAATATCCCAAACATCCCAATTTCGAGGCTTGAGCCATATTTTAGAGCCTAATTCTGGCTCTATGCACGTATTCGCATTTGGAAATTACGACTTTTTATACACAACATATGCGAAGTCCTGAAAACGGCAGTGAGGCACATTTTGCACAAACTCCCGTGCAGTTTTAAAAATATCCCAAATATCCCAATTTCGAGGCCTGAGCCATATTTTGGAGCCAAATTCTGGCTCTATGCACGTATTCGCAGTTTGAAATTACGACTTTTTATACCCAAAATATGCCAAGTATTGAAAGCGGCAGTGAGTTACATTTTGCCCAAACTCCCCTGCTGTTTTCAAAATATTCCAAATATCCCAATTTGGAGGCCTAAGCTATATTTTGGAGCCATATTCTGGCTCTCTGCACGTATTCGCAGTTTGAAATTACAACTTTTTATGCCCAACATATGCCAAATACTGAAAGCGGCGTTTGGGCACATTTGTCCCAAACCCCCCTACAGTTTTCAAAATATCCCAAACATCCTAATTTCGAGGCCTGACCCATATTTTGGAGCCAAATTCTGGCTCTCTGCACGTATTCGCAGTTTGAAATTACGAATTTTTTATACCCAACATATGCCAAGTACTGAAAGCAGCGTTTGGTCACATTTGTCTCAATCCCCCCTGCAGTTTTTAAAATCTCCCAAACATCCCAATTTCGAGGCCTGAGCCATATTTTGGAGCCAAATTCTGGCTCTCTGCACGTATTCGCAGTTTGAAATTACTACTTTTTATACCTAACATATGCCAAGTACTGAAAGGGGCAGTGAGTCACATTTTGCACAGACTCCCCTGCAGTTTTCAAAATATCCCAAACATCCCGATTTCGAGGCCTAAGCCATATTTTGTAGCCAAATTCTGGCTCTCTGCACGTATTCCCAGTTTGAAATTACGACTTTTTTATACTCAACATATGCGAAGTACTGAAAGCGAAGATTGGTCACATTTGTCTCAAACCCCCCCTGCAGTTTTCAAAATAATCCAAATATCCCAATTTCGAGGCATGAACCATATTTAGGACCCAAATTCTGGTTCTCTGAACGTATTCGCCGTTTGAAATTACAACTCTTTTTACCCAGCATATGCCAAGTAATGAAAGCGGCGTATGGTCACATTTGTCCCAAATCCCCCTGCAGATTTCAAAATATCCCAAACATCCCAATTTCGAGGCCTGAGCCATATTTTGGAGCCAAATTCTGGCTCTCTGCACGTATTCGCAGTTTAAAATTACGACTTTTTTATACCCAACATATGCGAAGTACTGAAAGCGGCGTTTGGTCACATTTGTCCCAAACCCCCCTGCAGTTTTCAAAATATCCCAAACATCCCAATTTCGAATCCTGAGCCATATTTTGGTGCCAAATTCTGGCTCTATGCTCGTATTCGCAGTTTAAAATTACGACTTTTTATACCCAACATATGCCAAATCCTGATAGCGGCAGTGAGTCACATTTTGCACAAACTCCCCTGCAGTTTTTGAAATATCCCAAATATCCCAATTTCGAGGCCTGAGCCATATTTTGGAGTCAAATTCTGGCTCTCTGCACTTATTCGCAGTATGATATTACGACTTTTTATACCCAACATATGCCAAGTACTGAAAGCGGCAGTGAATCACATTTTGCACAAACTCCTCTGCAGTTTTCAAAATATCCCAGACATCCCAATTTCGAGGCCTGAGCCATATTTTGGAGCCAAATTCTGGCTCTCTGCACGTATTCCCAGTTTGAAATTACGACTTTTTCATACCCAACATATGGGAAGTACTGAAAGCGGTGTTTGGTCACATTTGTCCCAAACCCTCCTGCAGTTATCAAAATATACTAAACATCCCAATTTCGAGGCCTGAGCCATATTTTGGAGCCAAATTCTGGCTTTCTGCACGTATTCGCAGTTCGATACTACGACTTTTTATACCCAACATATGCCAAGTCCTGAAAGTGGCAGTGAGTCACATTTTGCACAAACTCCCCTGCAGTTTTTGAAATATCCCAAATATCCCAATTTCGAGGCCTGAGCCATATTTTGGAGCCAAATTCTGGCTCTCTGCACGTATTCGCAGTTTGAAATTACGATTTTTTATACCCAACATATGCCAAGTACTGAAAGCGGCAGTGAGTCACATTTTGCACAAATTCCCCTGAAGTTTTCAAAATATTTTAAATATCCCAATTTCGAGGCCTAAGCCATATTTTGGAGACAAGTTCTGGGTCTCTGCACGTATTCGCAGTTTGAAATAACGACTTTTTATACCCAACATATGCCAAGTATTGAAAGCGGAAGTGAGTCACATTTTGCACAAACTCTCGTGCTGTTTTCAAAATATCCCAAATTGGAGGCCTAAGCCATATTTTGGAGCCAAATTCTGGCTCTCTGCACGTATTCGCAGTTAGAAATTACGACTTTTTATACCCAACATATGCCAAGTAATGAAAGCAGCGTTTGGTCACATTTGTCCCAAACCTCCCTCAGTTTTCAAAATATCCCAAATATCCCAATTTCGAGGCATGAGCCATATTTTGGACCCAAATTCTGGCTCTCTGAACGTATTCGCCGTTTGAAATTACGACTTTTTTTACCCAGCATATGCCAAGTAATGAAAGCGGCGTTTGGTAACATTTGTCCCAAATCCCCCTGCAGATTTCAAAATATCCCAAACATCCCAATTCGAGGCCTGAGCCATATTTTGGAGCCAAATTCTGGCTCTCTGCACGTATTGGCAGTTTGATATTACGACATTTTATACCCAGCATATGCCAAGTAAAGAAAACGGCAGAGAGTCACATTTTGCACAAACTCCCCTGAAGTTTTCAAAATATTCCAAATATCCCAATTTCGAGGCCTGAGCCATATTTTGGAGCCAAGTTCTGGCTCTCTGCACGTATTTGCAGTTTGAAATTACGACTTTTTATACCCAACATATGCCAAGTATTGCAAGCGGCAGTGAGTCACATTTTGCACAAACTCCCCTGCTGTTTTCAAAATATTCCAAATATCCGAATTTGGAGGCCTAAGCTATATTTTGGAGCCATATTCTGGGTCTCTGCACGTATTCGCAGTTTGAAATTACAACTTTTTATACCCAACATATGCCAACTACTGAAAGCGGCGTTTGGGCACATTTGTCCCAAACCCCCCTTACAGTTTTCAAAATATCCCAAACATCCTAATTTCGAGGCCTGACCCATATTTTGGAGCCAAATTCTGGCTCTCTGCACGTATTCGCAGTTTGAAATTACGGCTTTTTTATGCCCAACATATGCCAACTACTGAAAGCTGAATTTGGTCACATTTTGTCCCAAACTCCCCTGCAGTTTTCGAAATATCCCAAATATCCCAATTTCGAGGCCTGAGCCATATTTTGGATCCAAATTCTGGCTCTCTGCACGTATTCGCAGTTTGAAATTACGAATTTTTATACCCAACATATGCCAAGTACTGAAAGCGGCGTTTGGTCAAATTTGACCAAAACCTCCCTGCACTTTTCAAAATATCCCCAACATCCCAATTTCGAGCCCTGAGCCATATTTTGGAGCCAAATTCTGGCTCTATGCACGTATTCGCAGTTTGATATTACGAATTTTTATAACCAACATATGCCTAGTACTGAAAGCGGCAGTGAGTCACATTTTGCACAAACTCCCCTGCAGTTTTCAAAATATCCCAAATATCCCAATTTCGAGGCCTGAGCTATATTTTGGAGCCAAATTCTGGCTCTCTGCACGTATTCGCAGTTTCAAATTACGACTTTTTACACCCAACATATGCCAAGTATTGAAAGCGGCAGTGAGTCACATTTTGAACAAACTCCCCTGCAGTTTTCAAAATATCCTAAATATCCCAATTTCGAGGCCTGAGCTATATTTTGGAGCCAAATTCTAGCTCTCTGTACGTATTCGCCGTTTGAAATTACAACTCTTTTTACCCAGCAAATGACAAGTAATGAAAGCGGCGTTTGGTCACATTTGTCCCAAATCCCCCTTCAGATTTCAAAATATCCCAAACATCCCAATTTCGAGGCCTGAGCCATATTTTGGAGCCAAATTCTGGCTCTCTGCACGTATTCGCAGTTTAAAATTACGACTTTTTTATACCCAACATATGCGAAGTACTGAAAGCGGCGTTTGGTCACATTTGTCCCAAACCCCCCTGCAGTTTTCAAAATATCCCAAATATCCTAATTTCGAGGCCTGAGCCATATTTTGGAGCTAAATTCTGGCTCTGTACGTATTCGCAGTATGATATTACGACTTTTTGTACCCAACATATGCCAGGTACTGAAAGCGGCAGTGAGTCACATTTTGCACAAACTCCCCTGCAGTTTTCAAAATATCCCAAACATCCCAATTTCGAGGCCTGAGCCATATTTTGGAGCCAAATTCTGGCTTTCTGCACGTATTCGCAGTTTGAAATTACGATTTTTTCATACCCAACATATGCGAAGTACTGAATGCGGCGTTTGGTCACATTTGACCCAAACACCTTTGCAGTTTTCAAAATATCCCAAACATCCCAATTTCGAGGCCTGAGCCATATTTTGGAGCAAAATTCTGGCTCTCTGCACGTATTCGCAGTTTGAAATTTCGAATTTTTTTATACCCAACATATGTGAAGTACTGAAAGCGGCATTTGGTCACATTTGTCCCAAACCCCTCTGCAGTTTTCAAAATATTCCAAACATCCCAATTTCAAAGCCTGACCCATATTTTGGAGCCAAATTCTGGCTCTCTGCACCTATTCGCAGTTTGAAATTTCGAATTTTTTATACCCAACATATGCGAAGTACTGAAAGCGGCGTTTGGTCACATTTGTCCCAAACCCCCCTGCAGTTTTCAAAATATCCCAAACATCCCAATTTCGAGGCCTGAGCCATATTTTGGTGATAAATTCTGGCTCTATGCACGTATTCGCAGTTTAAAATTACGACTTTTTATACCCAACATATGCCAAGTCCTGATAGCGGCAGTGAGTCACATTTTGCACAAACCCCCCTACAGTTTTTGAAATATCCCAAATATCCCAATTTCGAGGCCTGAGCCATATTTTGGAGCCAAATTCTGGCGCTCTGCACGAATTCGCAGTTTGAAATTACGGCTTTTTATACCCAACATATGCCAAGTACTGAAAACGGCAGTGAGTCACATTTTGCACAAACTCCCCTGCAGTTTTTAAAATATCCTAAATATCCCAATTTCGAGGCCTGAGCTATATTTTGGAGCCAAATTCTGGCTCTCTGCACGTATTCGCAGTTTGAAATTATGACTTTTTATACCCAACATATGCCAAGTACTGAATGCGGCGTTTGGTCACATTTGTCCCAAACCCCCCTGCAGTTTTCAAAATATCCCAAACATCCCAATTTCAAGGCCTGAGCAATATTTTGGAGCCAAATTCTGGCTCTATGCACGTATTCGCAGTTTAAAATTACGACTTTTTATACCCAACATATGCCAATTTCTGATAGCGGCAGTGAGTCACATTTTGCACAAACTCCCCTGCAGTTTTAGAAATATCCCAAATATCCCAATTTCGAGGCCCGAGTCATATTTTGGAGCCAAATTCTGGCTCTCTGCACGTATTCGCAGTTTGAAATTGCAACTTTTTTATACCCAACATATGCCAAGTAGTGAAAGATGCATTTGGTCACATTTGTCCCAATACCCCTTGCACTTTTCAAAATATCCCAAACATCTAAATTTCGAGGTCTGATCCATATTTTGGAGCCAAATTCTGGCTCTCTGCACGCATTCGCTTTTTGAAATTACGACTTTTTATACCCAAAATATGCTAAGTACTGAAAGGGCCAGTGAGTTATATTTTGCACAAACTCTTCTGCAGTTTTCAAAATATCCCAAACATCCCAATTTCGAGGCCTGAGCCATATTTTGGAGCCAAATTCTGGCTCTCTGCACGTATTCGCAGTTTGAAATTACGACTTTTTATACCCATCATATGCCAAGTACTGAAAGCGGCGTTTGGTCACATTTGTCCCAAACCTCCCTGCAGTTTTCAAAATATCCCAAACATCCCAATTTCGAGGCCTGAGCAATATTTTGGAGCCAAATTCTTGCTCTCTGCACGTATTCGCAGTTTGATATTACGACTTTTTATACCCAACATATGCCAAGTACTGAAAGCGGCAGTGAGTCACATTTTGCACAAACTCCCCTGCAGTTTTCAAAATATCCCAAACATCCCAATTTCGAGGTCTGAGCCATATTTTGGAGCCAAATTCTGGCTCTCTGCACGTATTCGCAGTTTGAAATTACGACTTTTTCATACCCAACATATGCGAAGTACTGAAAGCGGCGTTTGGTCACATTTGTCCCAAACCCCCCTGCAGTTTTCAAAATATCCCAAACATCCCAATTTCGAGGCCTGAGCCATATTTTGGTGCTAAATTCTGGTTCTATGCACGTATTCGCAGTTTGAAATTACGACTTTTTCATACCCAACATATGCGAAGTACTGAAAGCGGCGTTTGGTCACATTTGTCCCAAACCCCCCTGCAGTTTTCAAAATATCCCAAACATCCCAATTTCGAGGCCTGAGCCATATTTTGGTGCTAAATTCTGGCTCTATGCACGTATTTGCAGTTTAAAATTACGACTTTTTATACCCAACATATGCCAAGTCCTGATAGCGGCAGTGAGTCACATTTTGCACAAACTCCTCTGCAGTCGTAGTCGTAAAAAAAGTCGTAATTTCAAACTGCGAATACGTGCAGAGAGCCAGAATTTGGCTCCAAAATATGGCTCAGGCCTCGAAATTGAGATGGAGTTTGTGCAAAATATGACTCACTGCCGCTTTCAAGACTTGGCATATGTTGGGTATAAAAATTCGTAATATCAAACTGCGAATACTTGCAGAGAGCCAGAATTTGACAAATCCACAAGGGCTGGGACGAGGATTCGAACCTGCATCCGAGAGCATCCCAGACGCTGCCATAATCGACTTAGCTACGACATGGTCAAAAGGAGTTGAAACCGAAGTTTTACTGAACTTACTGGATCCTGCAGCCTCTCCGAGGCACAAACCAGTGTAAGTGTAACAAGAATGTAAAGTTTTTTACGTCCATCTAGTTCCACCCGCTCCTCCCCAGAACTAGTCGTTAAATAAGCACTTTACCTCGACTCCTCTGATCCAACACTTGTCCACACGTGCCACACTCCTGAAAAAATATTTTTTACATATATTAAGGGCAAGTATAAGTAAGTAATTATCAAAAGAAGGCACCAAACCGGGAAGGCTATGTAGCACCAGGGTAAGTATAAACAGTTTATTTCAAATACAATCGAGTAGCAAAATATAATTATGAATTTCAAGAACACTGGAACCAATCACTGGAAAAGGTGAAATTGCAATAGAGATTAATTACAGATTGTTTCAACAATAGCGAGTAGGCAAGACTGATAAGACTGCAATAGCCTAACGGAATACATTTTTCTCTTGGACTCATGAGGCTATGGTTAAGCATCAATGTTCTTTCAAAGTTACATAGATACACATTACGTTATTAGAGTCTTCCACTAAAACAAACCTTTAGCTAACCTTAGTTAAAAGTACTGTGTATTATTAATTTATATAGCTACCTATTGGCCTAAATAATATAAATAACATGTTTAAAATCTCTCAAGTACAGTATATGGTCACTGAGCACTAAACTAACGTTAGAAGCCTAGTGATTACATTGTCAAAAATGACCATTTACAGGTGAATTCATTTTACATCGCCTAGGAGTTATGATGTACCAGCCATTAAACATCTGGGACTCACAGTTAATATGAAAACAATCCTTAAGAATAGTTAAACGAATCTTTGACTTAAACGAACAACATTGAATATTCAACTGTACGAGTCTCTGTTGTGGCCCCATCTGGCCTACTGTGTCCTAATATGGAAACCTCACTTCAAAAACACATCAATGATTTTCCGCTTTGGAGAAAGTTCAGGACAGCAACAACAATCATGCCAGAACTTGTTCAACTGTCACTACCTCGAATCTTTGAAGGACTAACACTATAAATGTTTAAATTGTTATAGATTTTGATAGATTAGCCTATAAATTTTCCTAGAAATTACCTACTTAATATTATCTGTTAGATTAAGGACCTGCCCGAAGTGCTATGCGTACTAGTGGCTTTACAAGAATGTAAACACATAGTGCTATGTACTCCTTGTCACCTGTCCTCTTAAAAATAGCGTCGCTTTTGGCCGTTTACCCGTATGGCCGAATATGGACGTAATTTGAAAATGAAAACAAAATGAAAATAAATTTGGGATTTTTTTTTTCAACAACAATAAGTTAAGGGTCCTCTGATAGTTTAGGTGGGCAGGAAATTCTCATAAAGTTTCAAAACATTATGAAA
Organism: Procambarus clarkii; assembly: GCF_040958095.1. NCBI lineage: Eukaryota > Metazoa > Arthropoda > Malacostraca > Decapoda > Cambaridae > Procambarus > Procambarus clarkii. The sequence goes on from NC_091206.1 coordinate 23,174,974, forward strand.
AATGTTAATGGAAAGAATCCTCTTCTAAGCTTGCCGAGTAAGCCGGACGACTCAAACAGAAAACGGAACAGTGCGTCACTTTTGTGAGTCGATTTCATTTCAAATTACGTCCAAATTTGGCCATAGCGCCGCGCATACCAGCCAAAAGTGACGTTAGTTTTAAGAGGACGGGTTGATCAGAAACGCAATATAACTTGTAGTTATATAAATAAATAAATAACAGCCGAGGCCTTTGTAATACTGACCAAGTTGGAGGTCATTAATACAGACCACTTCTCTAAAATGTCATATTTGACACAGACAGGCTGGACAACAGCTTCAAGCTCAACAAGCCACAATGTAACACAGAAAATTGATGTGTTGTTTCCCCCATAGGATTATTAACCCATGAACCCGGTTAACCACTCAAGTCGTAAATGCCGAGTCATTCCTCTTGTTCACAATATACACAAGACAAATCCTCAATAAAATAAGGGGGGGGGAGTAGGAAGCCTGGCCTTTGACAAGGCGCCGCCGTCTTGTCCCCGTCGAGGCCACTGTAGATGGTGGCCCTTACGTCAATTCATCATAGGAGCCCTTCTCCTTCCATCATTCTGAATCATGCTCATCATACTAACCTGCACCCCCTCAATCCTCCCCCCCCTTCACCATCTTCACACAATCTGTGGCCAAGATTTTTCGTTTCATTCAGATTTTCATCAAAATATGTCGAAGATTTCTCTTTGGGTTGTTTTAAGGGGCCTGACAGCCGAGTGGACAGCGCTTCGGATTCGTAATCCTGAGGTTCCGGGTTCGATCCCCGGTGGAGGCTGAAACAAATGGGCATTTTCTTTCACCCTGATGACCCTGTTTACCTATCAGTAAATAAGTACCTGGGAGTTAGACAACTGCTATGGGCTGCTTCCTGGGGATGTGTAAGAAAAAGAAGGCCTGGTCGAGGACCGGGCCGCGGGGGACGCTAAGCCCCGAAATCATCTCAAGATAACCTTAAGATTGCTGGCTAACTACTGGCATGGCTATTAAGGCCACCGCAAGCGCCCTAATGACTTAACTAGCGGGAACACCTATGGCTGCCACCTGACAGTCACCTCTATATTTTGTCTAAATACATATAGAATACAAAATAATAACGAATAACAACATGAAGTACACACCCCGAACAATCCTTTCTATATTATGATTGATTAATGATATCTGTAACACATTTATTTTTTGCTCACTGGTAATCAACGTGACCCTTGCCAGGCGGCAGTTGGTCGACAAATGAGCCACACGTTAAGAAGCGGGACTCCCAGACGCGCCACTCACCCTTACTTCACTATAATATCTAAAGTGTCAACCTCTAATACAGTTAAGCATCTGACAACCAGAGGCGCTAATGTTCCCCTATTATTACGTCAATCATATAATAATTACTCTCATTATTCATTGCAACGTTTAAATACATTCATGTTGTGTAGTAGTGACAGTGTCAGACCTCGAAGGAAGAATTGTAACACCCTTCTGAAGATGTATTATTAAATACGAAAATACTTAAGGAAATTTCTGTTTCAATTCTTCCTTCGTGGTCTGACACTGTCACATTTTCATCACGTGATAATTGTCGTGATTTACACGCAGATTTTGTAGTGTATATACGACAACTTCAGGAAAGTAATGAGTAGCGGATTTAGTCTAAACAATAATATATGCGTTTTGTTTTTAGTGCCAAATTATCTGGCAAATATACATTTGGAGATGTAGCCCAATCCTCGCTATCCAAGGTGACAGCAGCAAACACTTACAATACTATACCAACACCAAGGGACCTTGATATAAGCCTAAATGGAAATAAATAATGGGTCATTCCTGAACTCGTTCCAAAACGTATGTGCCAAAAAGGGGAAATAAATAAAAAAGGGAACTAGATGAGCGAAACATATAGTTTAATGAGCTTTGATAACTAAGCAAACCCTTTGGAGAAGGTATAAATCTATGAACATCATTGATTATGATATATGACTGAAAACTCACACCCCAAACTCACAGTCGCATATAGTCCTGGGGACCATTCAGGCTTGTTCGCATTATCATATATATATAAAAGGGCACTAAACTCAGCCACCCAGAAAACCCGAAAATATGCCAATTACTGAAAGCGGCGATGGATCACATTTTACCCCCCCCCCCCCCTCCAGTTTTCAAAATAACCCAAGCATTCCAAATTCGACGCCTGAGCCACATTTTGGAGCCAAATTCTGGCTGTCTGCACGTACTCGCAGTTTGAAACTACGACTTTTTATACCGAAGTTTAATGTTTAATGAGGTTAATTATATAGTTGATTGAGGTTTGGTAGCATGTTCCTTTTGGTAATCTGGCGCCAATTTGACGTTAGATAAGGAAGGAGGAGCATTGAGTGTGGTGATGGTTGTCTGAGGGCGGAGGGCAGAGTGAAGGAGGGGGGTTACCAGATACGTCTGGTCGCCGTTACAATTTACCCTCAAAATCGTTACTAATGTAGTCATTTCATGATCATTCGAGGGTTTATCTAAATATTTACCACTCGTTTCGATATACTTTATGCGTGAAAACGCCCAAAATTCTTTTAGGACTTTCTTGCAAAGTGGTAGATGGCAACTAACGATCGTTCAACCCGTCCTCGACTCAAGTCCATTACATTCAGCGGTCGACCCCCACAGATGCATTCATAAATTTTAACTTGCTGTTCATTCAAAACGGGAATTTTCTCAAGTATAAATTAATATTATAATATATTAGCATATTGTGTATATATAGGCATAGGATAGGTTCGGTTAGGTGTTTAGGTTCTGTTGGCGATTATTTGTATTTATAGTACGTGGGTGAAGCATTTATAGCGTTGTGATTCGAACAAAATTCGTCAGTGAAGCACTTGTTCCGGATATGTTCGAACGTCAGCAGTTGTGACTCGTGTGTAAACCGCTTTTCATTCATAAACAGGGGGTTTGGCGGGTACATGGAATCACTTTTGGATCTTTGTTTGGAGGACGGGCTGCGATCGTTACGTCATCGGCGATTGTCAACTCGATAACAAGCCTTCCAGCAGTTCATTTAGCTCTTAAAACACCTCGAACATATAATTACGTATATTATTCACGCAGTAGCCACACACTGCAACGAATATTAACGTGAAAACTTCACATACAATGGTATAATGTTGAATAGATTAACTGCATGTACTCAGTTATTTTGAATAATTCTGATTTTGTGCAGTTTAACTTCCCCGCTCCTGTGCCAGGTAAGTCCACTACGGGCTCACCATAGCCCGTGCTACTTGGAACTTTTTGTTCCAAGTAGCGAATCTTAAACAACAACAACAAGTTTAACTCTTCTTGATGAATGAACTTTCGTCAGTCATTTGAAAGAGACTAACATTATATGACGTTAGTTTAGGTAAAGGAAGACTTTCATTGAGTTGACAAGACGAGAGTAGGAAGGAGATTCACAAGCACCCACTGGTCTGAACAAGCACCCACTGGTCTAAACAAGCACCCACTGGTCTGAACAAGCACCCACTGGTCTAAACAAACACCCACTGGTCTGAACAAGCACCCACTGGTCTGAACAAGCACCCACTGGTCTGAACAAACACCCACTGGTCTGAACAAGCACCCACTGGTCTAAACAAGCACCCACTGGTCTGAACAAGCACCCACTGGTCTGAACAAGCACCCACTGGTCTGAACAAGCACCCACTGGTCTAAACAAGCACCCACTGGTCTGAACAAGCACCCACTGGTCTGAACAAGCATTCACTGGTCTGAACAAGCACCCACTGGTCTGAACAAGCACCCACTGGTCTGAACAAGCATCCACTGGTCTGAACAAGCATCCACAGGTCTGAACAAGCATCCACAGGTCTGAACAAGCATCCACTGGTCTGAACAAGCATCCACTGGTCTGAACAAGCATCCACTGGTCTGAACAAGCACCCACTGGTCTGAACAAGCACCCACTGGTCTGAACAAGCATCCACTGGTCTGAACAAGCATCCACTGGTCTGAACAAGCATCCACTGGTCTGAACAAGCACCCACTGGTCTGAACAAGCATCCACAGGTCTGAACAAGCATCCACTGGTCTGAACAAGCACCCACTGGTCTGAACAAGCACCCACTGGTCTGAACAAGCATCCACAGGTCTGAACAAGCATCCACAGGTCTGAACAAGCATCCACTGGTCTGAACAAGCATCCACTGGTCTGAACAAGCATCCACTGGTCTGAACAAGCATCCACTGGTCTGAACAAGCATCCACTGGTCTGAACAAGCATCCACTGGTCTGAACAAGCATCCACTGGTCTGAACAAGCACCCATTTTTCTGTGACTCTCTTCACTATGTCATCAACTACCTCATTCAACAGTATTCCCACATGTGAAGGGATCCACATGAATCTTACTTTATACCCAGTTTTTTCTAGTCTCTTAACATTCTCTCTACACTCTTATCACAATATTCTGGTATACTGGGCGTCTGCTATTTAAAGACTCTAACGCTCCTCTGCTGTCAATAAGAAGCAGGCATTTTTACCGCATTTGACTACTTTCTGTAATCCTGCTAATACACCTTGGAGTTCAGCCTGGGTTGAAGAGACATTGTCAGTTAAGCGGCGTCCAATAACAGTATCTACAGTGCCGATGTCAGTGTACTCCCTGATCAAGACTCCACATCCTGCCTTCCCATCCCTAGCTACTGACCCATCACAATATACATGTAGAGTGTTTTCTGTAGGTAATTTTCTAATTATACAATCATATGTTGCCCTCAGCTTTCCTATTTCATACATTTTTTCTTTCGCAAGGGAGTAATTACTACATCTACATTACAATCCTCCCATGGTGGTGTGAATTGTCTCTTGGGCACAGCAATACACTCTGTAATAACATCATACTTTATAACATTAGAACATAAGGTTTTCATATATGCTCTCTTCTTCATCATACACTGTTCATTACTTCCCATCTTTTGAACCGAGAGGATTAATTCATTAGCTCCCCCACCTCTCATTAATCTAATGGCAGAGGCTACATTTATCTCTACAATTCTATCCCCAATACTCTGCAGATTCAACTCCATCCTCATTATCTGAATCATAGCATTTCTTGGGCATCTTAAGAAAATTCTCATGGCTTCATTTTGTACCTTCTCCAACTTGCTCATCCTGCCTTTACCAAAACAAGAAATGACAGGTGCAGCATAATCAATAAGAGATCTTACAGTACTCAAGTATAACATTGGTAGCACAGGGACTCCCACTCCCTTTCCACAGCATGCCAAGGCCTTCAGAGGTTGTAATCTCCTCCGACATTGACTCAACAGTCTGTTCATCTCAGCTTCAAGGGTATATCCAACATATATGTCTAAATATTTATATATATTAACTCTCTATATATTTTTACCATTTATTTTCAGTATAGTGGGCCTTCGACTTCTACATTCAAACTTAGTTTTGTCTTCATTAACCACCAGTCCCATATGGTGACACAGGTTTCCGAAATTGTCCAACACTGTTTGAACCTTTCAAATGTCTTTGCCCTGAAACAAAATATCATCGACATATATGATCCGAATTACCCCATTTGAGTATCTCTCAGATGCTTAGTACATAAATACATTTAATCGCCAGAATCGCACCAAAATATTGTGAATATTAGGGTTTACCCAAAAAGCTGAATAGAAAACCACGACCTAACCTAACCTTCTTAGTGTATGAGTACAAGCAATTCATTGCTTCTTAAATACAATTAGTACTTAACCTATAGCTATTATGATATTACAGTTTTAGAAAACTAATAAAACAAAACTAAAATCTTTCAATGAATTGTAAAGTAACTCCGGATATTTTCGAATTTTGCATAATATCTATTGTTTAATAAAAGTGAAAAAGAAATTCTTTCTATTTAAAACTTGTGTATATAGAATTAAACATGAAAACTTCATTTTTTAAATTCTGAGTGTCTTAACAAGGAGAAAATATGGTGAGGTAGATGTATAGGCACAATTAAGTGTAATTTTGTACTATTCTTAGTAGTCTGAAAATGTACTTATTACACTTAATATTATAAACGGTACTGTCAATTCGGAGGATGCGTTGCAGTAGTCAAACTCATAGGTGTGTATTATAGAGGAAGTATTGACAGATACTGAATGACAATACTGATACTGATTGACAGATATAAAAAGATACAAACATGTTATATCTGTTAACATTTCTTATGTGGACCAGTTAGGAGTTCCAACGTGTGAACAGGTATTGGTCTACGGTATGGACATATTAGGGTGAAGGGTGTGAACCTCTATGTACATAGTGGACTGTGATGTTTATCAGTAACCTGGGGCCGGATTCAGGAAGGTACTTACGAAGGTTTTTCCTCTTAGCTAAGAGCGTTTTCCGTCTTAGCGCCTTCGTGGCGGCTACGTCCGTATTCAATTAACTACCCTAAGTGGAAAAACCTTCGTAAGTTCATTCCGGGATATAAGTGTGGTTTCGACCACTCGTAGCTTTACGTAAACTGGATATAAGTCATTTTTTCTCTACTACATAACACTGGGATCGATTTATGATATTGGAACATGACCAAAATATTATAGCTGGTGAATCTAGTGAAGAGGAGTCCTTCGTGTTAGTTATATATGCATTCTCTGCTTGAAACTTGAAGTAAATATGTGTTTGATGATAGTAGAATTAGTTTTATAACAGCCACATATTATACCCGTAGTTATTAAGTAAATAAACACTGGTGAACATGAAATATGAGAGAAGGTGATGAGCCCTGCCTGATGGGATCATTTACTATCACCAAATGCCCCTGTTCACCTAGTAGTAAGGGTGTACCTTAGCTATACATACCCATTTCTAATTTATTTAGTTTGGTTTTATTTTGAAATTAAATCTGAGTGAGACATAAAATAAAAATATGCTGCACAAATGATGTTAGGTAAGGAAAAGGGTAAAAATGTCACAAACTTTATTCATTGAATACTTAAAGCTATAATTATGACTATATAGATTATTAAAAAAGAGAGAGGGAAGTAGGGGTCCAAGACCTCTTCCTGTTATACAATTTGGGTGTGGAACAATTAATTATCAAAAGAAGGCACCATGCCGGGAAGGCTATGTAGCAGTAAGGCAGTGAGGTGAGGCAGCTACTTATTTGAGAAATGCTTATTTTATTTACCTTATAAGCTGAGGCAGCTTATTTTATTTGAGGACTACTCAGCTGATTCCTCTACATTTAGCATGGAACAAATTTGTGTCCAAAACCTCTTCCTGGTACTCAATTTGGCTGTGTGTAACCAAACTAGAAGTGCTCTACAAATCAAGGGACCCAGAATGTGGAATGATCTCCCGAATCATGTCAAAGGCTGTACCTCTCTCAACCAGTTTAAGAGTTAAACCAAGTACTGCCTAATTAACTCCATGTAACCTAACTTACCTCCTAAATGTCAACCCATATCTTGCTATTTTTTAAACAACGCTGTTTACCAACATGTGCAATTGCTGATTTATGCTATGCTGACCCCCTTTTTGTATTTTTTATTCCTTCTTTCAACACAATTTATACCTAATCCCGATTATTTTTAAGTTTTAGTCTGTGTTTTTTTCCCCCACACCTTGCCCGAAATGCTATGAGTATTAGTGGCTTTAGGTATTGTATGTACTAGCTCTGCCTATAAATCCAACATTATGTTTGTAAATCAACTGTATGTACTTTTCCTGAATAAAATGTATTTATTATTTATTTTTTAATCAGTAAGTATTAAAAGAAGGCACCAAGCTGGGAAGGCTATGTAGCACCATTGTGTGTAACAATAAACCAAATTCTTTTTTAACAAATCCTGTCAGCTGTAAAAATATTGATGCAGTTATTTAAATGAAAAATATAATGAAAGAAATATTACTGGTTTATTTTTATCCTATCTTTTTGTACTGTACAGTATATCCAAGGAAGTGAAAAATTGAGACATAATGCACAATTTAATGAATGATTAGCATGGATTAGCAGTTCAAAAGAAATATGACATTACATATCAACATGAGATCTTAATGATCCATGGTCAACATGATTTAATAAGGATAATACAGTACTGAATTTGTAATAATACAAACTATAATTTAAAATCTTTATTACTGATTTTTTTTATTAAGAAGATTAGGTATACACAGCAATGTGCTGCTACCCTATTCTATATGGAATATTACACAGTGTAGATAAAAAACTAGCTATAAGTTTATCTAATATTCCCATCTCACAGGATGGTTAGACATACTGTACATGGAATCAATTTAGAAAATACCAGCCTCAATACAAAAAACAAATCAACTCTGACTAAACAACTCTAAGCAATTTTCACAAGAGGATAAGCACTGAATCATGGAAACATTATATTATAATTATTCTTACTAGTTTCTACCAGACTCCTCTCAAACAATGTATTTTTTAACATGTTTAGGTATACACAGCAATATGCTGCTTCCCTATTCTGTATAAAGGACCACACAGTGTAGATAAAAAACCATCTACAAGTTCACCCAACATCCTCACCTCACAGGATGGCCAGTCATACATGGAATTAGGAGAGAACAAAATACTTAATGCTAATCTATTAGCCTCCACTGGCAAAATCTGGGTGCAGCACAAGAATATCTTCCAATATTCCTGAGTGTATGAAGTAATTACAGAGCTCAAAATACCTCATACCATTTGGTATGAAGTCACTGATAACAGGACAATCACAGATATAGTGTTGGAGAGTATGTTCTCTCAAGTAGGACTGAAAACAGATGTTTTTTTTTCCACCAAGAGGGCTATAAATCCATGGAACCGCCTACCCGCTGAAGCCGTAAATGCCAAATTGCAGCTAAAAAATATCATTAAGACAATTGACGGGCCCTTTAACAAGCCGCCGGCTTTCTGTCCTCTTCGAGGCCACTAGATAGTTAGTGGCCCTTGGGTAAATTCAGTAAATATATACAATAATTGTCAGCGCATCTTCCGAGCAACAAGGACAGCTACACAGTATCTCTTAGAATTACGTAGGAAAACAACAAATGTAACATATTTGTTTACTACAATGTCGGTGCTGGCTGTAGAAGTTGAAAAAACATTGTTTTACTTCGAAATATACTAATTTTATAAGAAAATTCGACGTAAATAGGAAGCAGTAGAGCTCCGATAAGCCAGCGCTAAATCTTCAATATGAAGAATGTTGCTGCTCTCTGATTGGCCAAACGAAACACAGTAGTGACCTCTATCGGCACGCAGGTGAACCAACAATTTTCTTCCTAAGTATACCTTATTGAATCGCACCTAAGCATCTTCTTAGGGCGCACTTAGGAACCTTCGTAGCAAACCCACTTACGAAGAAATACACAGAGCTTCCTGAATCTAGGTCCTGGCTTTGTAATCACGGTAAAAATAAAGTCATTACCAGTAATTGACTGAAATGGGAAATAAATTCTTTATGTAATTGTTCACAGACTATTTATATATGATAAATACTAAGTTTTTGGGCTTCTGTGGTCATTCCTTATACTCAAATGTGTACCAAGAGACGAACAGTATATCTCTAAGAGTCTGGGGCCGGATTCAGGAAGGTACTTACGAAGGTTTTTCCTCTTAGCTAAGAACGTTTTCCCTCTTAACGCCTTCGTGGCGGCTACGTCCGTATTCAAGTAGGTACCCTAAGTGGAAAAACCTTCGTAAGTTCATTCCGGGATTTAAGTGTGGTTTCAACCACTCGTAGCTTTACGTAAACTGGATATAAGTCATTTTTTCTCTACTACATAACACTGGGATCGATTTATGATATTGGAACATGACCAAAATATTATAGCTGGTGAATCTAGTGAAGAGGAGTCCTTCGTGTTAGTTATATATGCATTCTCTGCTTGAAACTTGAAGTAAATATGTGTTTGATGATAGTAGAATTAGTTTTAAAATAGCCACATATTATACCCGTAGTTATTAAGTAAATAAACACTGGTGAACATGAAATATGAGAGAAGGTGATGAGCCCTTCCTGATGGGATCATTTACTATCACCAAATGCCCCTGTTCACCTAGTAGTAAGGGTGTACCTTAGCTATACGTACCCATTTCTAATTTATTTAGTTTGGTTTTATTTTGAAATTAAATCTGGGTGAGACATAAAATAAAAATATGCTGCACAAATGATGTTAGGTAAGGAAAAGGGTAAAAATGTCACAAACTTTATTCATTGAATACTTAAAGCTATAATTATGACTATATAGATTATTAAAAAAGAGAGAGGGAAGTAGGGGTCCAAGACCTCTTCCTGTTATACAATTTGGGTGTGGAACAAGTAATTATCAAAAGAAGGCACCATGCCGGGAAGGCTATGTAGCAGTAAGGCAGTGAGGTGAGGCAGCTACTTATTTGAGAAATGCTTATTTTATTTACCTTATAAGCTGAGGCAACTTATTTTATTTGAGGAATACTCAGCTGATTCCTCTACATTTAGCATGGAACAAATTTGTGTCCAAAACCTCTTCCTGGTACTCAATTTGGCTGTGTGTAACCAAACTAGAAGTGCTCTACAAATCAAGGGACCCAGAATGTGGAATGACCTCCCGAATCATGTCAAAGGCTGTACCTCTCTCAACCAGTTTAAGAGTTAAACCAAGTACTGCCTAATTAACTCCATGTAACCTAACTTACCTCCTAAATGTCAACCCATGTCTTGCTATTTTTTAAACAACGCTGTTTACCAACATGTGCAATTGCTGATTTATGCTATGTTAACCCCCCTTTTTGTATTTTTTATTCCTTCTTTCAACACAATTTATACCTAATCCCGATTATTTTTAAGTTTTAGTCTGTGTTTTTTTCCCCCACACCTTGCCCGAAATGCTATGAGTATTAGTGGCTTTAGGTATTGTATGTACTAGCTCTGTCTATAAATCCAACATTATGTTTGTAAATCAACTGTATGTACTTTTCCTGAATAAAATGTATTTATTATTTATTTTTTAATCAGTAAGTATTAAAAGAAGGCACCAAGCTGGGAAGGCTATGTAGCACCATTGTGTGTAACAATAAACCAAATTCTTTTTTAACAAATCCTGTCAGCTGTAAAAATATTGATGCAGTTATTTAAATGAAAAATATAATGAAAGAAATATTACTGGTTTATTTTTATCCTATCTTTTTGTACTGTACAGTATATCCAAGGAAGTGAAAAATTGAGACATAATGCACAATTTAATGAATGATTAGCATGGATTAGCAGTTGAAAAAAAATATGACTTGTATTACATATCAACATGAGATCTTAATGATCCATGGTCAACATGATTTAATAAGGATAATACAGTACTGTATTTGTAATAATACAAACTATAATTTAAAATTTTTATTACTGATTTTTTTTTATTAAGAAGATTAGGTATACACAGCAATGTGCTGCTACCCTATTCTATATGGAATATTACACAGTGTAGATAAAAAACTAGCTATAAGTTTATCTAATACTCCCATCTCACAGGATGGTTAGACATACTGTACATGGAATCAATTTAGAAAATACCAGCCTCAATACAAAAAAAAAATCAACTCTGACTAAACAACTCTAAGCAATTTTCACAAGAGGTAAGCACTGAATCATGGAAACATTATATTATAATTACTCTTACCAGTTTTTACAAGACTCCTCTCAAACAATGTATTTTTTAACATGTTTAGGTATACACAGCAATATGCTGCTTCCCTATTCTGTATAAAGGACCACACAGTGTAGATCAAAAACCATCTACAAGTTCACCCAACATCCTCACCTCACAGGATGGCCAGTCATACATGGAATTAGGAGAGAACAAAATACTTAATGCTGATCTATTAGCCTCCACTGGCAAAATCTGGGTGCAGCACAAGAATATCTTCCAATATTCCTGAGTGTATGAAGTAATTACAGAGCTCAAAATACCTCATACCATTTGGTAGGAAGTCACTGATAACAGGACAATCACAGATATAGTGTTGGAGAGTATGTTCTCTCAAGTAGGACTGAAAACAGATGTTTTTTTTTTCCACCAAGAGGGCTATAAACCCATGGAACCGCCTACCCGCTGAAGCCGTAAATGCCAAATTGCAACTAAAAAATATCATTAAGACAATTGGCGGGCCCTTTAACAAGCCGCCGGCTTTCTGTCCTCGTCGAGGCCACTAGATAGTTAGTGGCCCTTGGGTAAATTCAGTAAATATATACAATAATTGTCAGCGCATCTTCCGAGCAACAAGGACAGCTACACAGTATCTCTTAGAATTACGTAGGTAAACAACAAATGTAACATATTTGTTTACTACAATGTCGGTGCTGGCTGTAGAAGTTGAAAAAACATTGTTTTACTTCGAAATATACTAATTTTATAAGAAAATTCGACGTAAATAAGAGGCAGTAGAGCTCCGATAAGCCAGCGCTAAATCTTCAATATGAAGAATGTTGCTGCTCTCTGATTGGCCAAACGAAACACAGTAGTGACCTCTATCGGCACGCAGGTGAACCAACAATTTTCTTCCTAAGTATGCCTTATTGAATCGCACCTAAGCATCTTCTTAGGGCGCACTTAGGAACCTTCGTAGCAAACCCACTTACGAAGAAATACACAGAGCTTCCTGAATCTAGGTCCTGGACTAGCCCGGTTCGAAGAACCATAAACATGCGTTCTGAGAACCAGTGCATGCTTAGTTTGGTGAGCCACTTGCTAATTCTGGTTCATACCGTTCGAAGTAGACCAGGACATGTGGGGGTACTTTCCTAGCAGGCATTTAATTCTTCTAAATTTATTTAAATATTGATTTATTGAATTTACTTTTTCTTAAAAAAAATGTATATAAAGTTTATCAAAATGTTCACAAAATGAACGGTATTGTAAACAACACGGCTCAATTCCAAGGCAATGTAATAAACAACAAAATAATAAAATCAAAATCAAAGTCAATCAAAATCTATGAAAAATCAATCAAAATCTATGAAAATTTAATTTATCAATGAAATCGGAAACATTGAAATAGAATCGTAACATATTTAGAATTCCTTGTGTTGCTCTTACGTGCAACAGATGGCGTTGTTTTTCAAAAGTATCCACTTTTTTTCCTGTGACAGGTGAGGCATGTATATAGTAGGTATATAAAAACACGTGCCTTTTCGAATGCAACGTTGTGTCAAAATTTCAAAGCAATCGGTAAAGAGGTTTCGAAGATTTCCCTCACATGAAAAACACCACAATTTAAAAAAAACATGTTTTCCCCGTCTCAGACGTGACATCTATATATGTATGCCCGAAACGCTTTGCGTAATAGTGGCTTTAGGCATTGTATGTACTAGCTCTACCTATAAGTCAACCAATCTTTGTAAAAAATTATTGTATGTATGTACCTTACCTAAATAAACTTTTTATTTTATTTTTATATTTTTTATAAAAACCCTGCTCGGATGCGAATGGAACGTTGTGTGAAAATTTCAAAGCAATCGGTGAAGAACTTTCGGAGATAGCGATTTTGAACAAACGAACATTTACCTTTTTATTAATGTAGATTTCATTAAGTTAAAGCATAGAAAACACTTTTCTATTAATTTTATTGCATAGACTGGTAGTTTAAAGGTACATGATGTGTTAAATATTCGTTTGATGACATCACGGATATCATAGGCTCCTGGGTGTACCAGGGTGTGATGTCACAGGCTCCTGGGTGTACCAGGGTGTGATGTCACAGGCTCCTGGGTGTACCAGGGTGTGATGTCACAGGCTCCTGGGTGTACCAGGGTGTGATGTCACAGACTCCTGGGTGTACCAGGGTGTGATGTCACAGGCTCCTGGGTGTACCAGGGTGTGATGTCACAGGCTCCTGGGTGTACCAGGGTGTGATGTCACAGGCTCCTGGGTGTACCAGGGTGTGATGTCACAGGCTCCTGGGTGTACCAGGGTGTGATGTCACAGGCTCCTGGGTGTACCAGGGTGTGATGTCACAGGCTCCTGGGTGTACCAGGGTGTGATGTCACAGGCTCCTGGGTGTACCAGGGTGTGATGTCACAGGCTCTGGGTGTACCAGGGGGTGATGTCACAGGCTCCTGGGTGTACCAGGGTGTGATGTCACAGGCTCCTGGGTGTACCAGGGTGTGATGTCACAGGCTCCTGGGTGTACCAGGGTGTGATGTCACAGGCTCCTGGGTGTACCAGGGTGTGATGTCACAGGCTCCTGGGTGTACCAGGGTGTGATGTCACAGGCTCCTGGGTGTACCAGGGTGTGATGTCACAGGCTCCTGGGTGTACCAGGGTGTGATGTCACAGGCTCCTGGGTGTACCAGGGTGTGATGTCACAGGCTCCTGGGTGTACCAGGGTGTGATGTCACAGGCTCCTGGGTGTACCAGGGTGTGATGTCACAGGCTCCTGGGTGTACCAGGGTGTGATGTCACAGGCTCCTGGGTGTACCAGGGTGTGATGTCACAGGCTCCTGGGTGTACCAGGGTGTGATGTCACAGGCTCCTGGGTGTACCAGGGTGTGATGTCACAGGCTCCTGGGTGTACCAGGGTGTGATGTCACAGGCTCCTGGGTGTACCAGGGTGTGATGTCACAGGCTCCTGGGTGTACCAGGGTGTGATGTCACAGGCTCCTGGGTGTACCAGGGTGTGATGTCACAGGCTCCTGGGTGTACCAGGGTGTGATGTCACAGGCTCCTGGGTGTACCAGGGTGTGATGTCACAGGCTCCTGGGTGTTACCAGGGTGTGATGTCACAGGCTCCAGGGTGTGATGTCACAGGCTCCTGGTGTACCAGGGTGTGATGTCACAGGCTCCTGGGTGTACCAGGGTGTGATGTCACAGGCTCCTGGGTGTACCAGGGTGTGATGTCACAGGCTCCTGGGTGTACCAGGGTGTGATGTCACAGGCTCCTGGTGTACCAGGGTGTGATGTCACAGGCTCCTGGGTGTACCAGGGTGTGATGTCACAGGCTCCTGGGTGTACCAGGGTGTTGATGTCCACAGGCTCCTGGGTGTACCAGGGTGTGATGTCACAGGCTCCTGGGTGTACCAGGGTGTGATGTCCACAGGCTCCTGGGTGTACCAGGGGTGTGATGTCACAGGCTCCTGGGTGTACCAGGGTGTGATGTCACAGGCTCCTGGGTGTACCAGGGTGTGATGTCACAGGCTCCTGGTTGTACCAGGGTGTGATTGTCACAGGCTCCTGGGTGTACCAGGGTGTGATGTCACAGGCCTCCTGGGTGTACCAGGGTGTGATGTCACAGGCTCCTGGGTGTACCAGGGTGTGATGTCACAGGCTCCTGGGTGTACCAGGGTGTGATGTCACAGGCTCCTGGGTGTACCAGGGTTGTGATGTCACAGGCCTCCTGGGTGTACCAGGGTTGTGATGTCACAGGCTCCTGGGTGTACCAGGGTGTGATGTCACAGGCTCCTGGGTGTACCAGGGTGTGATGTCACAGGCTCCTGGGTGTACCAGGGTGTGATGTCACAGGCTCCTGGGTGTACCAGGGTGTGATGTCACAGGCTCCTGGGTGTACCAGGGTGTGATGTCACAGGCTCCTGGGTGTACCAGGGTGTGATGTCACAGGCTCCTGGTGTACCAGGGTGTGATGTCACAGGCTCCTGGGTGTACAGGGTGTGATGTCACAGGCTCCTGGGTGTACCAGGGTGTGATGTCACAGGCTCCTGGGTTGTACCAGGGTGTGATGTCACAGGCTCCTGGGTGTACCAGGGTGTGATGTCACAGGCTCCTGGGTGTACCAGGGTGTGATGTCACAGGCTCCTGGGTGTACCAGGGTGTGATGTCACAGGCTCCTGGGTGTACCAGGGTGTGATGTCACAGGCTCCTGGGTGTACCAGGGTGTGATGTCACAGGCTCCTGGGTGTACCAGGGTGTGATGTCACAGGCTCCTGGGTGTACCAGGGTGTGATGTCACAGGCTCCTGGGTGTACCAGGGTGTGATGTCACAGGCTCCTGGGTGTACCAGGGTGTGATGTCACAGGCTCCTGGGTGTACCAGGGTGTGATGTCACAGGCTCCTGGGTGTACCAGGGTGTGATGTCACAGGCTCCTGGGTGTACCAGGGTGTGATGTCACAGGCTCCTGGGTGTACCAGGGTGTGATGTCACAGGCTCCTGGGTGTACCAGGGGTGTGATGTCCACAGGGCCTCCTGGTGTGTACCAGGGGTGATGTCACAGGCTCCTGGGTGTAACCAGGGTGTGATGTCACAGGCTCACTGGGTGTACAAGGGTGTGATGTACACAGGCTCCTGGGTGTACCAGGAGTGTTATGTCACAAGGGCTCCTGGGTGTACCAGGGTGGATGTCACAGGGGTCCAGGGTGTTATCACAGTGGCTCGCTGGGTGTACCAGGGTGTCATGTCACCAGGCTCCTGGGTGTACCAGGGTTGTGATGTCCACAGGCTCCCTGGGTGATACCAGGTGTGTGATGTCACAGGCTCCTGATGTAGTACCAGGAGTGTGATGTCACATGTGGCTCCTGGGTGTACCCAGGGTCCTGTTGATGTCAACAGGCTCCTGGGTGTCACCGAGGGTGTGATGTCAAAGTAGCTCCTGGGTGTACCAGGGTGATGATGTCACAGGCTCCTGGGTGTACCAGGGTGTGATGTCACACGGCTACCAGGGTGTGGATGTCACAGGCTCCTGGGTGTACCAGGGTGTGATGTCACAGGCTGCCTGGGATGTACCAGGTTGTGATTGTCACAGGCTCATGGGTGTTACCAGGGTGTGATGTCACAGGCTCCTGGGTGTACCAGGGTGTGATGTCACAGGCTTCTGGGTGTACCAGGGTGTGATGTCACAGGCTCTGGTTGTACCAGGGTGTGATGTCACAGGCTCCTGGGTGTACCAGGGTGTGATGTCACAGGCTCCTGGGTGTACCAGGGTGTGATGTCACAGGCTCCTGGGTGTACCAGGGTGTGATGTCACAGGCTCCTGGGTGTACCAGGGTGTGATGTCACAGGCTCCTGGGTGTGATGTCACAGGCTCCTGGGTGTACCAGGGTGTGATGTCACAGGCTCCAGGGTGTGATGTCACAGGCTCCTGGGTGTACCAGGGTGTGATGTCACAGGCTCCTGGGTGTACCAGGGTGTGATGTCACAGGCTCCTGGGTGTACCAGGGTGTGATGTCACAGGCTCCTGGGTGTACCAGGGTGTGATGTCACAGGCTCCAGGGTGTGATGTCACAGGCTCCTGGGTGTACCAGGGGTGTGATGTCACAGGCTCCTGGGTGTACCAGGGTGTGATGTCACAGGCTCCTGGGTGTACCAGGGTGTGATGTCACAGGCTCCGGGTGTACCAGGGTGTGATGTCACAGGCTCCTGGGTGTACCAGGGTTGTGATGTCACAGGCTCCTGGGTGTACCAGGGTGTGATGTCACAGGCTCCTGGGTGTACCAGGGTGTGATGTCACAGGCTCCTGGGTGTACCAGGGTTGTGATGTCACAGGCTCCTGGGTGTACCAGGGTGTGATGTCACAGGCTCCTGGGTGTACCAGGGTGTGATGTCACAGGCTCCTGGGTGTACCAGGGTGTGATGTCACAGGCTCCTGGGTGTACCAGGGTGTGATGTCACAGGCTCCTGGGTGTACCAGGGTGTGATGTCACAGGCTCCTGGGTGTACCAGGGTGTGATGTCACAGGCTCCTGGGTGTACCAGGGTGTGATGTCACAGGCTCCTGGGTGTACCAGGGTGTGATGTCACAGGCTCTGGTGTACCAGGGTGTGATGTCACAGGCTCCTGGGTGTACCAGGGTGTGATGTCACAGGCTCCTGGGTGTACCAGGGTGTGATGTCACAGGCTCCTGGGTGTACCAGGGTGTGATGTCACAGGCTCCTGGGTGTACCAGGGTGTGATGTCACAGGCTCCTGGGTGTACCAGGGTGTGATGTCACAGGCTCCTGGGTGTACCAGGGTGTGATGTCACAGGCTCCTGGGTGTACCAGGGTGTGATGTCACAGGCTCCTGGGTGTACCAGGGTGTGATGTCACAGGCTCCTGGGTGTACCAGGTGTGATGTCACAGGCTCCTGGGTGTACCAGGGTGTGATGTCACAGGCTCCTGGGTGTACCAGGGTGTGATGTCACAGGCTCCTGGGTGTACCAGGGTGTGATGTCACAGGCTCCTGGGTGTACCAGGGTGTGATGTCACAGGCTCCTGGGTGTACCAGGGTGTGATGTCACAGCTCCAGGTGTGATGTCACAGGCTCCTGGGTGTACCAGGGTGTGATGTCACAGGCTCCTGGGTGTACCAGGGTGTGATGTCACAGGCTCCTGGGTGTACCAGGGTGTGATGTCACAGGCTCCTGGGTGTACCAGGGTGTGATGTCACAGGCTCCTGGGTGTACCAGGGTGTGATGTCACAGGCTCCTGGGTGTACCAGGGTGTGATGTCACAGGCTCCTGGGTGTACCAGGGTGTGATGTCACAGGCTCCTGGGTGTACCAGGGTGTGATGTCACAGGCTCCTGGGTGTACCAGGGTGTGATGTCACAGGCTCCTGGGTGTACCAGGGTGTGATGTCACAGGCTCCTGGGTGTACCAGGGTGTGATGTCACAGGCTCCTGGGTGTACCAGGGTGTGATGTCACAGGCTCCTGGGTGTACCAGGGTGTGATGTCACAGGCTCCTGGGTGTACCAGGGTGTGATGTCACAGGCTCCTGGGTGTACCAGGGTGTGATGTCACAGGCTCCTGGGTGTACCAGGGTGTGATGTCACAGGCTCCTGGGTGTACCAGGGTGTGATGTCACAGGCTCCTGGGTGTACCAGGGTGTGATGTCACAGGCTCCTGGGTGTACCAGGGTGTGATGTCACAGGCTCCTGGGTGTACCAGGGTGTGATGTCACAGGCTCCTGGGTGTACCAGGGTGTGATGTCACAGGCTCCTGGGTGTACCAGGGTGTGATGTCACAGGCTCCTGGGTGTACCAGGGTGTGATGTCACAGGCTCCTGGGTGTACCAGGGTGTGATGTCACAGGCTCCTGGGTGTACCAGGGTGTGATGTCACAGGCTCCTGGGTGTACCAGGGTGTGATGTCACAGGCTCCTGGGTGTACCAGGGTGTGATGTCACAGGCTCCTGGGTGTACCAGGGTGTGATGTCACAGGCTCCTGGGTGTACCAGGGTGTGATGTCACAGGCTCCTGGGTGTACCAGGGTGTGATGTCACAGGCTCCTGGGTGTACCAGGGTGTGATGTCACAGGCTCCTGGGTGTACCAGGGTGTGATGTCACAGGCTCCTGGGTGTACCAGGGTGTGATGTCACAGGCTCCAGGGTGTGATGTCACAGGCTCCTGGGTGTACCAGGGTGTGATGTCACAGGCTCCTGGGTGTACCAGGGTGTGATGTCACAGGCTCCTGGGTGTACCAGGGTGTGATGTCACAGGCTCCTGGGTGTACCAGGGTGTGATGTCACAGGCTCCTGGGTGTACCAGGGTGTGATGTCACAGGCTCCTGGGTGTACCAGGGTGTGATGTCACAGGCTCCTGGGTGTACCAGGGTGTGATGTCACAGGCTCCTGGGTGTACCAGGGTGTGATGTCACAGGCTCCTGGGTGTACCAGGGTGTGATGTCACAGGCTCCTGGGTGTACCAGGGTGTGATGTCACAGGCTCCTGGGTGTACCAGGGTGTGATGTCACAGGCTCCTGGGTGTACCAGGGTGTGATGTCACAGGCTCCTGGTGTACCAGGGTGTGATGTCACAGGCTCCTGGGTGTACCAGGGTGTGATGTCACAGGCTCCGGGTGTACCAGGGTGTGATGTCACAGGCTCCTGGGTGTACCAGGGTGTGATGTCACAGGCTCCTGGGTGTACCAGGGTGTGATGTCACAGGCTCCTGGGTGTACCAGGGTGTGATGTCACAGGCTCCTGGGTGTACCAGGGTGTGATGTCACAGGCTCCTGGGTGTACCAGGGTGTGATGTCACAGGCTCCATGGTGTGATGGTCACACAGGCTCCTGGGTGTACCAGGGTGTGTCATGTCACAGGCTCCATGGGTGTACCGGTGTGATGTCATCAGGCTCCTGGGTGTACCAGGGTGTGATGTCACAGGCTCCTGGGTGTACCAGGGTGTGATGTCAAAGGCTCCTGGGTGTACCAGGGTGTGATGTCACAGGCTCCTGGGTGTACCAGGGTGTGATGTCAACAGGCTCATGGTGTACCAGGTGTGATGTCACAGGCTCCTGGGTGTACCAGGGTGTGATGTCACAGGCTCCTGGGTGTACCAGGGTGTGATGTCACAGGCTCCTGGGTGTACCAGGGTGTGATGTCACAGGCTCCTGGTGTACCAGGGTGTGATGTCACAGGCTCCTGGGTGTACCAGGGTGTGATGTCACAGGCTCTGGGTGTACCAGGGTGTGATGTCACAGGCTCCTGGGTGTACCAGGGTGTGATGTCACAGGCTCCTGGGTGTACCAGGGTGTGATGTCACAGGCTCCTGGGTGTACCAGGGTGTGATGTCACAGGCTCCTGGGTGTACCAGGGTGTGATGTCACAGGCTCCTGGTGTACCAGGGTGTGATGTCACAGGCTCCTGGGTGTACCAGGGTGTGATGTCACAGGCTCCTGGGTGTACCAGGGTGTGATGTCACAGGCTCCTGGGTGTACCAGGGTGTGATGTCACAGGCTCCTGGGTGTACCAGGGTGTGATGTCACAGGCTCCTGGGTGTACCAGGGTGTGATGTCACAGGCTCCTGGGTGTACCAGGGTGTGATGTCACAGGCTCCTGGTGTACCAGGGTGTGATGTCACAGGCTCCTGGGTGTACCAGGGTGTGATGTCACAGGCTCCTGGGTGTACCAGGGTGTGATGTCACAGGCTCCTGGGTGTACCAGGGTGTGATGTCACAGGCTCCTGGGTGTACCAGGGTGTGATGTCACAGGCTCCTGGGTGTACCAGGGTGTGATGTCACAGGCTCCTGGGTGTACCAGGGTGTGATGTCACAGGCTCCTGGGTGTACCAGGGTGTGATGTCACAGGCTCCTGGGTGTACCAGGGTGTGATGTCACAGGCTCCTGGGTGTACCAGGGTGTGATGTCACAGGCTCCTGGGTGTACCAGGGTGTGATGTCACAGGCTCCTGGGTGTACCAGGGTGTGATGTCACAGGCTCCTGGGTGTACCAGGGTGTGATGTCACAGGCTCCTGGGTGTACCAGGGTGTGATGTCACAGGCTCCTGGGTGTACCAGGGTGTGATGTCACAGGCTCCTGGGTGTACCAGGGTGTGATGTCACAGGCTCCTGGGTGTACCAGGGTGTGATGTCACAGGCTCCTGGGTTGTACCAGGGTGTGATGTCACAGGCTCCTGGGTGTACCAGGGTGTGATGTCACAGGCTCTGTGGTGTACCAGGGTGTGATGTCACAGGCTCCTGGGTGTACCAGGGTGTGATGTCACAGGCTCCTGGTGTACCAGGGTGTGATGTCACAGGCTCCTGGGTTGTACCAGGGTGTGATGTCACAGGCTCCTGGTGTACCAGGGTGTGATGTCACAGGCTCCTGGGTGTACCAGGGTGTGGATGTCACAGGCTCCTGGGTGTACCAGGGTTGTGATGTCACAGGCTCCTGGGTGTACCAGGGTGTGATGTCACAGGCTCCTGGGTGTACCAGGGTGTGATGTCACAGGCTCCTGGGTGTACCAGGGTGTGATGTCACAGGCTCCTGGGTGTACCAGGGTGTGATGTCACAGGCTCCTGGGTGTACCAGGGTGTGATGTCACAGGCTCCTGGGTGTACCAGGGTGTGATGTCACAGGCTCCTGGGTGTACCAGGGTGTGATGTCACAGGCTCCTGGGTGTACCAGGGTGTGATGTCACAGGCTCCTGGGTGTACCAGGGTGTGATGTCACAGGCTCCTGGGTGTACCAGGGTGTGATGTCACAGGCTCCTGGGTGTACCAGGGTGTGATGTCACAGGCTCCTGGGTGTACCAGGGTGTGATGTCACAGGCTCCTGGGTGTACCAGGGTGTGATGTCACAGGCTCCTGGGTGTACCAGGGTGTGATGTCACAGGCTCCTGGGTGTACCAGGGTGTGATGTCACAGGCTCCTGGGTGTACCAGGGTGTGATGTCACAGGCTCCTGGGTGTACCAGGGTGTGATGTCACAGGCTCCTGGGTGTACCAGGGTGTGATGTCACAGGCTCCTGGGTGTACCAGGGTGTGATGTCACAGGCTCCTGGGTGTACCAGGGTGTGATGTCACAGGCTCCTGGGTGTACCAGGGTGTGATGTCACAGGCTCCTGGGTGTACCAGGGTGTGATGTCACAGGCTCCTGGGTGTACCAGGGTGTGATGTCACAGGCTCCTGGGTGTACCAGGGTGTGATGTCACAGGCTCCTGGGTGTACCAGGGTGTGATGTCACAGGCTCCTGGGTGTACCAGGGTGTGATGTCACAGGCTCCTGGGTGTACCAGGGTGTGATGTCACAGGCTCCTGGGTGTACCAGGGTGTGATGTCACAGGCTCCTGGGTGTACCAGGGTGTGATGTCACAGGCTCCTGGGTGTACCAGGGTGTGATGTCACAGGCTCCTGGGTGTACCAGGGTGTGATGTCACAGGCTCCTGGGTGTACCAGGGTGTGATGTCACAGGCTCCTGGGTGTACCAGGGTGTGATGTCACACGCTCCAGGTGTGATGTCACAGGCTCCTGGGTGTACCAGGGTGTGATGTCACAGGCTCCTGGGTGTACCAGGGTGTGATGTCACAGGCTCCTGGGTGTACCAGGGTGTGATGTCACAGGCTCCTGGGTGTACCAGGGTGTGATGTCACAGGCTCCTGGGTGTACCAGGGTGTGATGTCACAGGCTCCTGGGTGTACCAGGGTGTGATGTCACAGGCTCCTGGTGTACCATGGTGTGATGTCACAGGCTCTGGGTGTACCAGGGTGTGATGTCAAAGGCTCCTGGTGTACCAGGGTGTGATGTCACAGGCTCCTGGGTGTACCAGGGTGTGATGTCACAGGCTCGGGATGTACCAGGGTGTGATGTCACAGGCTCCTGGGTGTACCAAGGGTGTGATGTCACAGGCTCCGGGTGTACCAGGTGTGATGTCACAGGCTCCAGGGTTGTGATGTCACAGGCTCTGGGTGTACCAGGGTGTGATGTCCAGGCTCTTGGGTGTCACCAGGGTGTGATGTCACAGGCTCCTGGTGCTACCAGGGTGTGATGTCACAGGCTCATGGGTGTTACCAGGGTGTGATGTCACAGGCTCCTGGGTGTTCCCAGGTGTGTGATGTCACAGGCTCCTGGGTGTACCAGGGTGTGATGTCACAGGCTCCTGGGTGTACCAGGGTGTGATGTCACAGGCTCCTGGGTGTACCAGGGTGTGATGTCACAGGCTCCTGGGTGTACCAGGGTGTGATGTCACAGGCTCCTGGGTGTACCAGGGTGTGATGTCACAGGCTCCTGGGTGTACCAGGGTGTGATGTCACAGGCTCCTGGGTGTACCAGGGTGTGATGTCATAGGCTCCTGGGTGTACCAGGGTGTGATGTCAAAGGCTCCTGGGTGTACCAGGGTGTGATGTCACAGGCTCCTGGGTGTACCAGGGTGTGATGTCACAGGCTCCTGGGTGTACCAGGGTGTGATGTCACAGGCTCCAGGGTGTGATGTCACAGGCTCCTGGGTGTACCAGGGTGTGATGTCACAGGCTCCTGGGTGTACCAGGGTGTGATGTCACAGGCTCCTGGGTGTACCAGGGTGTGATGTCACAGGCTCCTGGGTGTACCAGGGTGTGATGTCACAGGCTTCTGGGTGTACCAGGGTGTGATGTCACAGGCTTCTGGTTGTACCAGGGTGTGATGTCACAGGCTCCTGGGTGTACCAGGGTGTGATGTCACAGGCTCCTGGGTGTACCAGGGTGTGATGTCACAGGCTCCTGGGTGTACCAGGGTGTGATGTCACAGGCTCCTGGGTGTACCAGGGTGTGATGTCACAGGCTCCTGGGTGTGATGTCACAGGCTCCTGGGTGTACCAGGGTGTGATGTCACAGGCTCCAGGGTGTGATGTCACAGGCTCCTGGGTGTACCAGGGTGTGATGTCACAGGCTCCTGGGTGTACCAGGGTGTGATGTCACAGGCTCCTGGGTGTACCAGGGTGTGATGTCACAGGCTCCTGGGTGTACCAGGGTGTGATGTCACAGGCTCCAGGGTGTGATGTCACAGGCTCCTGGGTGTACCAGGGTGTGATGTCACAGGCTCCTGGGTGTACCAGGGTGTGATGTCACAGGCTCCTGGGTGTACCAGGGTGTGATGTCACAGACTCCTGGGTGTACCAGGGTGTGATGTCACAGGCTCCTGGGTGTACCAGGGTGTGATGTCACAGGCTCCTGGGTGTACCAGGGTGTGATGTCACAGGCTCCTGGGTGTACCAGGGTGTGATGTCACAGGCTCCTGGGTGTACCAGGGTGTGATGTCACAGGCTCCTGGGTGTACCAGGGTGTGATGTCACAGGCTTCTGGGTGTACCAGGGTGTGATGTCACAGGCTCCTGGGTGTACCAGGGTGTGATGTCACAGGCTCCTGGGTGTACCAGGGTGTGATGTCACAGGCTTCTGGGTGTACCAGGGTGTGATGTCACAGGCTCCTGGGTGTACCAGGGTGTGATGTCACAGGCTCCTGGGTGTACCAGGGTGTGATGTCACAGGCTTCTGGGTGTACCAGGGTGTGATGTCACAGGCTCCTGGGTGTACCAGGGTGTGATGTCACAGGCTCCTGGTTGTACCAGGGTGTGACATCACAGGCTCCTGGGTGACGTCACAGACTCCTGCGATAAGATTGCCCCCGCCTCTCTCTCCGGCTCTTTACATTGTCCTAGGTTAAGGTGTCGCATGCGACTTACATTGGCCTGCAGGAACATGACAAAGTTGACGCCCTTGCTAAGGTTGCAGTAAATAAAGACAGTATTGAACTGAATCTTGAGTTATCAAATAGGTCCCTTAAAAGTATCATTAGACGAGAACTCCTGAATGGATTTGAAGAAAGTAGAACAGTGCAAACTGGAATTAGCAGGTCCATTATTTATTACAATAAAATGTGTGAAGTAAAACATGTGTATGGGGCAAGTAACAAAGTCAGTAGACTAACAGATGTTGTCACAGCTCGTAATAATACTTGGCTACAAGTATCTCTGGCAGTTGGGCTTGTATAGAGATCTAGATGAAATAAAGTGTAAAGTGTGTGGACAAAGACAGGGACACACACTCGAACACTATATCTTGGATTGTAGTAAAATTGAGCCATTTAGATGATAAATTTAAGCTCCTGCAATATGATATGGCAACCAATCTAATTACCAAGGATAAAATACCTGAAATCCTTGCGCTGTATCCATATTTCGCTTCCAGTAAATAAACGAGATATGAGATTAAGAAACAAGTAGAGTATTGTGTAGATTACTAATTAACGGAAGCTCCCCTATGACTCTGTCATATCTCAATTGCTCAAACTATTATGTATTAGCAATAAGACCTACCATTAATGTATAATGACCTACTGTAAATATATATAGCCCTTGAAATAGAACATTCTCTGTAACTAGCTGACATTGTAACTATAAGGTGTGAAGCATAGATGAAATTGTTTATGTAATAATCTAAGAGGAAGTCTGACAAAGACCTTTTGTGCCCTCTGTAATACTTTTCGCGCTACCGCTCACAGGATGAGTATGGGGTGCACAATAAACTAGCCGCCTCAGGCGGCAACAATTATCAAAATCAAAATCAATGCGACTTATTACCTCAAGAATCTTCATTAAATTCGAATTCACTTCATTATACTTTATTTCTCCTCATAATGAGAGACAAGCATGGAGACGGGCCTGAGCACGCGCCCAGCAGCAGCGACGAATGCTGTTATCGGGGAGAGATAAGAGGTACAGGTCCCAGCTAGGCATTAAACATCGACACTTGCTACAACACATTATATAAGGTAAAATTAAATAAAGAATTGGAAATAAAGAAGGACCAATGTAACATTTAACGCAACAATCAGGCAATAACACTGTCAATTGTTAAAAAAAAATGTTCTTTTAATTCTTATTTACATTTATCAAGTGATTTTGTTTGTCTGATGGTTTTAATGACTAGTTGGGACCTATCTCTCTTATCCGCTTCCTGCCTGCCTGGTCCTCCCTCCTGTGTGTCTGGCGCTGTTCTCAACCACACCACACTACTAACTTCTCCTTCCATGTCACTGTACTATGCAAGCCCCGATTTGCCTAATAAGCCAAGTTTTCCTGAATTAATATATTTTCTCTAATTTTTTTCTTATGAAATGATAAAGCTACCCATTTCATTATGTATGAGGTCAATTTTTTTTTTATTGGAGTTAAAATTAACGTAGATATATGACCGAACCTAACCAACCCTACCTAACCTAACCTAGCCTATCTTTATAGCTTAGGTTAGGTTAGGTAGCCGAAAAAGTTAGGTTAGGTTAGGTTAGGTAGGTTAGGTAGTCGAAAAACAATTAATTCATGAAAACTTGGCTTATTAGGCAAATCGGGCCTTGCATAGTAGGCTGAGAAGTGAGTTCTGGCTACTAGGTACGACATATATATATATATATATATATATATATATATATATATATATATATATATATATATATATATGTCGTACCTAGTAGCCAGAACTCACTTCTCAGCCTACTATGCAAGGCCCGATTTGCCTAATAAGCTAAGTTTTCATGAATTAATGTTTTTTCGTCTACCTAACCTACCTAACCTAACCTACCCTAGCTTTTTTTGGCTACCTAACCTAACCTTACCAATATATATAGTTTAGGTTAGGTTAGGTAGGGTTGGGTAGGTTCGGTCATATATCTACGTTAATTTTAACTCCAATAAAAAAAATTGACCTCATACATAGTGAAAAGGGTAGCTTTATCATTTCATAAGAAAAAAATTATAGTAAATATATTAATTCAGGAAAACTTGGCTTATTAGGCAAATCGGGCCTTGAATAGTAGGCTGAGAAGTGAGTTCTGGCTACTAGGTACGACATATATATATATATATATATATATATATATATATATATATATATATATATATATATATATATATATATATATATATGTCGTACCTAGTAGCCAGAACTCACTTCTCAGCCTACTATGCAAGGCCCGATTTGCCTAATAAGCCAAGTTTTCATGAATTAATGTTTTTTCGTCTACCTAACCTACCTAACCTAACCTAACCTAGCTTTTTTTGGCTACCTAACCTAACCTTACCTATATATATAGGTTAGGTTAGGTTAGGTAGGGTTGGTTAGGTTCGGTCATATATCTACGTTAATTTTAACTCCAATAAAAAAAAATTGACCTCATACATAGTGAAAAGGGTAGCTTTATCATTTCATAAGAAAAAAATTATAGTAAATATATTAATTCAGGAAAACTTGGCTTATTAGGCAAATCGGGCCTTGAATAATAGGCTGAGAAGTGAGTTCTGGCTACTAGGTACGACATATATATATATATATATATATATATATATGTCGTACCTAGTAGCCAGAACGCACTTCTCAGCCTACTTTGCAAGGCCCGATTTGCCTAATAAGCCAAGTTTTCCTGAATTAATATATTTTCTCTAATTTTTTTCTTATGAAAGGATAAAGCTACCCATTTCATTATGTATGAGGTCAATATTCTTTTATTGGCGTTAAAATTAACGTAGATATATGACCGAACCTAACCAACCCTACCTAACCTAACCTAACCTATCTTTATAGGTTAGGTTCGGTTAGGTAGCCGAAAAAGTTAGGTTAGGTTAGGTTAGGTAGGTCAGGTAGTCGAAAAAACATTAATTCATGAAAACTTGGCTTATTAGGCAAATCTGGCCTTGCATAGTAGGCTGAGAAGTGCGTTCTGGCTACTAGGTACGACATATATATATATATATATATATATATATATATATATATATATATATATATATATATATATATATATATATATACACACACACACACACACATGTGTGTGTGTGTGTGTGTGTGTGTGTGTGTGTGTGTGTGTGATTTATTGGTCCAGAGAGCGCAGATGGATTGAGTAGGGAATAGGCTACTAATATGAAATATTAATACTTATGATGACTATATTATCATTGACATTATTATACAAATGATATTGAAGTGCGATATTGATACCTATGATTTCGTGGAAATTATTATTGAAGTATGAGTCTCATGACCACTCTGGCTGTGTTAGTCTCTGTGCCCGTAGCTCTGTTTCTCTCTGGCTGTGTTAGTCTCTGTGCCCGTAGCTCTGTTTCTCTCTGGCTGTGTTAGTCTCTGTGCCCGTAGCTCTGTTTCTCTCTGGCTGTGTTAGTCTCTGTGCCCGTAGCTCTGTTTCTCTCTGGCTGTGTTAGTCTCTGTGCCCGTAGCTCTGTTTCTCTCTCTCTGTCAGAATGTATGTATGTCTGTCTGTCTTTCTCTCTTTCTGCCAATCTCTCTCTTTCTCTCTGCCTCTCTCTCTCTCTTTCTCTCTGCCCCTCTCTCTTTTTCTCTCTGCCTCTCTCTCTTTCTCTCTGCCCCTCTGTTTCTCTCTGCCCCTCTCTCTCTCTCTGCCCCTCTCTCTCTTTCCCTCTGCCCCTCTCTCTCTTTCTCTCTGCCCCTCTCTCTCTCTTTCTCTCTGCCCCTCTCTCTCTCTCTCTGCCTGTGTCTGTTTCTGTGCCCGTCTCTCTATCGCTCTCTGACTGTGTTTGCCTTTTGTGCGGCTCTGTTTTTCTTTTTCGTCTCTTTCTGTCTTTAACTATCTCTCGTTATTGCTCTCATTCTGTGTCTATCGCTCTCTATTTCTCCGTCTGTGTCGCTCTGTCTCTATTTCTCTCTGTCTGTGTACCACTGTTTCACTCATGTCGCTCTTTGACTGTCTCGTTGTATTTCTCTGTAAGTACTCACCTAATTGTACATGCGAGGGTTGATCTTCGGCTCTTTGGTCCCTCGTCTCAACTGTCAATCAACAGGTGTACAGGTTCCTGAGCATATTGGGCTCTCTCATATCTACAGTTTAAACTGTGTATGGAGTCGATCGCCACCAGTGCACTAGGAATATACTGTCGAGTGCATTCCATGTGTTAACTTCTATGTCACTGGGTTTTTTTTTTTGGGGGGGGCGGGGTGTTGTAATTTCATTGCGGCTCATTTGGGTACTCAGTTTCCACCTGTGTTCCCTTGTTTGAGGGGTCACTCGTGCTAAATAGTGTCTATCTACCCTATCAGTTCCCTGAGAATTTTAAATGTGATAATCATGTCTCCCCCTAACTCTTCTGCCTTCTAGAGACGTGAGGTTGAATTTATGTAGGCTTTTCTCGCAGCTCATCTCTCGTAGTTCTGGGACTAGTCTGGTGACATCTTTGAACCTTCTCCACGCTGGAGCTGCATACCCCATGATTGGTCTGACATATGTGGTATACAAAGTTCTGAATAATTCCTTGCACAAATTAATAATGGCAGTTCTTATATTTGTCAATCTCGCATGTTTTTCTGGTGCAACTTTTACATACCACTTTTCTCTGTCTGTCTGTGTCTCTCACGTGTCTGTGTCCGTCTGTGTTACTCTGCGTTTCTTTCAGTCGCTCTCTGTCTCTCCACCTTTTCCTGTGTCTCTCTCTCTGTCATTCTCTGTGTCTCTCTGTCGCCCTGGCTCTCTATGTCTGCCGTTCTCTGTCTGTCTGTCTGTCTCTCTGTATATCTCGTGCCCTCTACAAGATTAATAATACATAATGTTAAGTTTTGATAACTTGTTTTAATAATTTGTTAAAACAGTGTTTTATATAATTTGTTAATGATTTTTGAATGACAGGTTTTAAATCAATAATATATGGAGGGAGGTACTGAAGATGCGGCCCTGACGATGGTATCAGTACCAGAGACATGTGACCTTACCACACTAATAGATTAGTGATGTGTCACCAACTTCACTGATAAAGCCACTTTATACTTTTATATAATTAGTATTAATATTATTATTATATAATTATTAATATTATATACACGAAACATAATATTAGGTAAGAGTAGAAGAACAAGCAAAGCTGAGGAAAGCCA
Source organism: Procambarus clarkii (assembly GCF_040958095.1). Lineage (NCBI taxonomy): Eukaryota > Metazoa > Arthropoda > Malacostraca > Decapoda > Cambaridae > Procambarus > Procambarus clarkii. Next base: position 23,205,034 of record NC_091206.1, read on the forward strand.
TGATAAGTTTGGAAAGAGAGTTTGTGTTTAAAAATATATACAAATTACTTAAGGTAGAAGTCGTGTATCTGTGGCTCATCTTGATAGTTTCCTACCTAGTGCTCGCCTGGAGTACTTAGTACTCGCACTATACCTAGTGCTACCCTGTCCCCCAGTATATGTACCTAAGACATATAACTTTACCGTTGTAATCTTTGATATCATCTGATATCATGGTTGTTATATTGAATGCATATTCTACTGCATTATTCCTTGAAATGATCCGGAAATTATGCTACAATGAACCAATTGATAAGCCTGAAGTTTTGCCCTAATGAACCTAGTAGTCCGTGTCATTATAGTGTATTAATCTAATCTTGGTTTATTGTGTCAAAATTTCTTATAATGTACCTGTGAACATTTTTTGGGCAATTTTACTGGAAATTATCTACTTAAAATTGTGTTAGATTAAGGACTTGCCCATAACGCTATGTGTGCTACTGGCTTAACAACAATGTAAAATCATCATCATTACTATGTACTCTCTTAACCCACAATGTACCTTCTTGTATATAAATAAATAAATAAATATGTGGATACCTTTCTTGCAGTTACCTTGCCTTGTGGTTACCTTGCCTTGTGGTTACCTTGCCTTGTGGTTACCTTGCCTTGTGGTTACCTTGCCTTGTGGTTACCTTGCCTTGTGGTTACCTTGCCTTGTGGTTACCTTGCCTTGTGGTTACCTTGCCTTGTGGTTACCTTGCCTTGCAATTACCTTGCTTGCAGTTACCTTGCCTTGCAATTACCTTGCTTGCAGTTACCTTGCCTTGTGGTTACCTTACCTTGTGGTTACCTTGCCTTGTGGTTACCTTACTTGCAGTTACCTTGCCTTGCAATTACCTTGCTTGCAGTTACCTTGCCTTGTGGTTACCTTGCCTTGTGGTTACCTTACTTGCAGTTACCTTGCCTTGCAGTTACCTTGCCTTGCAATTACCTTGCTTGCAGTTACCTTGCCTTGTGGTTACCTTGCTTGCAGCTACCTTGCCTTGCAGTTACCTTGCCTTGCAGTTACCTTGCCTTGCGGTTACCTTGCCTTGCAGTTACCTTGCTTGCAGTTACTTTGCTTGCAGTTACCTTGCCTTGCAGTTACCTTGCCTTGCAGTTACCTTGCTTGCAGTTACCTTGCCTTGCAGTTACCTTGCTTGCAGTTCCCTTGCCTTGCAGTTACCTTGCCTTGCAGTTACCTTGCCTTGCAGTTACCTTGCCTTGCAGTTACCTTGCCTTGCAGTTACCTTGCTTGCAATTACCTTGCCTTGCAGTTACCTTGCCTTGTGGTTGCCTTGCTTGCAGTTACCTTGCCTTGAAGTTACCTTGCCTTGTGGTTACCTTGCTTGCAGTTACCTTGCCTTGTGGTTATCTTGCCTTGTGGTTACCTTGCCTTGTGGTTACCTTACTTGCAGTTACCTTGCCTTGCAGTTACCTTGCCTTGCGGTTACCTTCTTGCAGTTACCTTGCTTGCAGTTACCTTTCCTTGTGGTTACCTTGCTTGCAGTTACCTTGCCTTGCGGTTACCTTGCTTGCAGTTACCTTCCCTTACGGTTACCTTGCCTTGCAGTTACCTTGCTTGCAGTTACCTTGCCTTGCGGTTACCTTGCTTGCAGTTACCTTGCCTTGCGGTTACCTTGCCTTGCAGTTACCTTGCCTTGCAGTTACCTTGCCTTGCAGTTACCTTGCTTGCAGTTATCTTGCCTTGTGGTTACCTTGCTTGCAGTTACCTTGCCTTGCGGTTACCTTGCTTGCAGTTACCTTGCCTTGTGGTTACCTTGCTTGCAGTTACCTTGCCTTGCGGTTACCTTGCCTTGCAGTTACCTTGCCTTGCGGTTACCTTGCTTGCAGTTACCTTGCCTTGTGGTTACCTTGCCTTGCAGTTACCTTACTTGCAGTTACCTTGCCTTGTGGTTACCTTCCCTTGCGGTTACCTTGCTTACAGTTACCTTGCCTTGCAGTTACCTTGCTTGCAGTTACCTTGCCTTGTGGTTACCTTGCCTTGCGGTTACCTTGCTTGCAGTTACCTTGCCTTGTGGTTACCTTGCCTTGCAGTTACCTTGCTTGCAGTTACCTTGCTTGCAGTTACCTTGCCTTGTGGTTACCTTGCTTGCGGTTACCTTGCTTGCAGTTACCTTGCTTGCAGTTACCTTGCTTGCAGTTACCTTGCCTTGTGGTTACCTTGCTTGCGGTTACCTTGCTTGCAGTTACCTTGCTTGCAGTTACCTTGCTTGCAGTTACCTTGCCTTGTGGTTACCTTGCCTTGCAGTTACCTTGCTTGCAGTTACCTTGCCTTGTGGTTACCTTGCCTTGTAGATACCTTGCCTTGCGGTTACCTTGCTTGCAGTTACCTTGCTTGCAGTTACCTTTCCTTGTGGTTACCTTGCTTGCAGTTACCTTGCCTTGCGGTTACCTTGCTTGCAGTTACCTTGCCTTGCGGTTACCTTGCTTTGCAGTTACCTTGCCTTGCGGTTACCTTGCTTTGCAGTTACCTTTCCTTGTGGTTACCTTGCTTGCAGTTACCTTGCCTTGCAGTTACCTTGCCTTGCAGTTACCTTGCCTTGCGGTTACCTTGCTTGCAGTTACCTTGCTTGCAGTTACCTTGCTTGCAGTTACCTTGCCTTGTGGTTACCTTGCCCTGTGGTTACCTTGCTTGCAGTTACCTTGCCTTGCAGTTACCTTGCTTGCAGTTACCTTGCCTTGTGGTTACCTTGCCTTGCGGTTACCTTGCTTGCAGTTACCTTGCCTTGCGGTTACCTTGCTTGCAGTTACCTTGCTTGCAGTTACCTTGCTTGCAGTTACCTTGCCTTGCAGTTACCTTGCCTTGCAGTTACCTTGCCTTGCGGTTACCTTGCCTTGCAGTTACCTTGCCTTGCGGTTACCTTGCTTGCAGTTACCTTCCTTGCAGTTACCTTGCTTGCAGTTACCTTGCTTGCAGTTACCTTGCCTTGCAGTTACCTTGCTTGCAGTTACCTTGCCTTGTGGTTACCTTGCCTTGCGGTTACCTTGCCTTGCAGTTACCTTGCCTTGCAGTTACCTTGCTTGCAGTTACCTTGCTGCAATTACCTTGCCTTGTGGTTACCTTGCTTGCAGTTACCTTGCTTGCAGTTACCTTTCCTTGCGGTTACCTTGCTTGCAGTTACCTTGCCTTGCGGTTACCTTGCTTGCAGTTACCTTGCCTTGCGGTTACCTTGCTTGCAGTTACCTTGCTTGCAGTTACCTTGCTTGCAGTTACCTTGCCTTGCAGTTACCTTGCCTTGCAGTTACCTTGCTTGCAGTTACCTTGCCTTGTGGTTACCTTGCTTGCGGTTACCTTGCTTGCAGTTACCTTTCTTGCAGTTAACTTGCTGCAGTTACCTTGCCTTGTGGTTACCTTGCCTTGCAGTTACCTTGCTTGCAGTTACCTTGCCTTTTGGTTACCTTGCCTTGTAGATACCTTGCCTTGCGGTTACCTTGCTTGCAGTTACCTTGCTTGCAGTTACCTTTCCTTGTGGTTACCTTGCTTGCAGTTACCTTGCCTTGCGGTTACCTTGCTTGCAGTTACCTTGCCTTGCGGTTACCTTGCCTTGCAGTTACCTTGCCTTGCGGTTACCTTGCCTTGCAGTTACCTTGCCTTGCGGTTACCTTGCCTTGCAGTTACCTTGCCTTGCGGTTACCTTGCTTGCAGTTACCTTGCTTGCAGTTACCTTGCTTGCAGTTACCTTGCCTTGTGGTTACCTTGCCCTGTGGTTACCTTGCTTGCAGTTACCTTGCCTTGCAGTTACCTTGCTTGCAGTTACCTTGCCTTGTGGTTACCTTGCCTTGCGGTTACCTTGCTTGCAGTTACCTTGCCTTGTGGTTACCTTGCCTTGCGGTTACCTTGCCTTGCAGTTACCTTGCCTTGCAGTTACCTTACTTGCAGTTACCTTGCTGCAGTTACCTTGCCTTGTGGTTACCTTGCCTTGTGGTTACCTTGCCTTGTGGTTACCTTGCTTGCAGTTACCTTGCTTCCAGTTACCTTTCCTTGCGGTTACCTTGCTTGCAGTTACCTTGCCTTGCGGTTACCTTGCTTGCAGTTACCTTGCCTTCCGGTTACCTTGCTTGCAGTTACCTTGCCTTCCGGTTACCTTGCTTGCAGTTACCTTGCTTGCAGTTACCTTGCTTGCAGTTACCTTGCTTCCAGTTACCTTTCCTTCCGGTTACCTTGCTTGCAGTTACCTTGCCCTGTGGTTACCTTGCCTTGTGGTTACCTTGCCTTGTGGTTACCTTGCTTGCAGTTACCTTGCTTGCAGTTACCTTTCCTTCCGGTTACCTTGCTTGCAGTTACCTTGCCTTGTGGTTACCTTGCCTTGTGGTTACCTTGCCTTGTGGTTACCTTGCTTGCAGTTACCTTGCTTGCAGTTACCTTTCCTTGCGGTTACCTTGCTTGCAGTTACCTTGCATTGCGGTTTCTTTGCTTGCAGTTACCTTGCCTTGCGGTTACCTTGCTTGCAGTTACCTTGCCTTGCAGTTACCTTGCTTGCAGTTACCTTGCTTGCAGTTACCTTGCTTGCAGTTACCTTGCCTTGCGGTTACCTTGCTTGCAGTTACCTTGCCTTGCGGTTACCTTGCTTTGCAGTTACCTTGCCTTGCGGTTACCTTGCCTTGCAGTTACCTTGCCTTGCGGTTACCTTGCCTTGCAATTACCTTGCCTTGCGGTTACCTTGCTTGCAGTTACCTTGCTTGCAGTTACCTTGCTTGCAGTTACCTTGCCGTGTGGTTACCTTGCCCTGTGGTTACCTTGCTTGCAGTTACCTTGCCTTGCAGTTACCTTGCTTGCAGTTACCTTGCCTTGTGGTTACCTTGCCTTGCGGTTACCTTGCTTGCAGTTACCTTGCCTTGCGGTTACCTTGCTTGCAGTTACCTTGCCTTGCGGTTACCTTGCTTGCAGTTACCTTGCTTGCAGTTACCTTGCTTGCAGTTACCTTGCCTTGCAGTTACCTTGCCTTGCAGTTACCTTGCCTTGCAGTTACCTTGCTTGCAGTTACCTTGCCTTGTGGTTATCTTGCTTGCGGTTACCTTGCTTGCAGTTACCTTTCTTGCAGTTACCTTGCTTGCAGTTACCTTGCCTTGTGGTTACCTTGCCTTGCAGTTACCTTGCTTGCAGTTACCTTGCCTTGTGGTTACCTTGCCTTGTAGATACCTTGCCTTGCGGTTACCTTGCTTGCAGTTACCTTGCTTGCAGTTACCTTTCCTTGTGGTTACCTTGCTTGCAGTTACCTTGCCTTGCGGTTACCTTGCTTGCAGTTACCTTGCCTTGCGGTTACCTTGCCTTGCAGTTACCTTGCCTTGCGGTTACCTTGCCTTGCAGTTACCTTGCCTTGCGGTTACCTTGCCTTGCAGTTACCTTGCCTTGCGGTTACCTTGCTTGCAGTTACCTTGCTTGCAGTTACCTTGCTTGCAGTTACCTTGCCTTGTGGTTACCTTGCCCTGTGGTTACCTTGCTTGCAGTTACCTTGCCTTGCAGTTACCTTGCTTGCAGTTACCTTGCCTTGTGGTTACCTTGCCTTGCGGTTACCTTGCTTGCAGTTACCTTGCCTTGCGGTTACCTTGCTTGCAGTTACCTTGCCTTGCGGTTACCTTGCCTTGCAGTTACCTTGCCTTGCGGTTACCTTGCCTTGCAGTTACCTTGCCTTGCGGTTACCTTGCCTTGCAGTTACCTTGCCTTGCGGTTACCTTGCCTTGCAGTTACCTTGCCTTGCGGTTACCTTGCCTTGCAGTTACCTTGCCTTGCGGTTACCTTGCCTTGCAGTTACCTTGCCTTGCGGTTACCTTGCTTAAAGTTACCTTGCTTGCATTTACCTTGCTTGCAGTTACCTTGCCTTGCAGTTACCTTGCTTGCAGTTACCTTGCCTTGTGGTTACCTTGCCTTGCGGTTACCTTGCCTTGCAGTTACCTTGCCTTGCAGTTACCTTGCTTGCAGTTACCTTGCTGCAATTACCTTGCCTTGTGGTTACCTTGCCTTGTGGTTACCTTGCTTGCAGTTACCTTGCTTCCAGTTACCTTTCCTTGCGGTTACCTTGCTTGCAGTTACCTTGCCCTGTGGTTACCTTGCCTTGTGGTTACCTTGCCTTGTGGTTACCTTGCTTGCAGTTACCTTGCTTGCAGTTACCTGTCCTTGCGGTTACCTTGCTTGCAGTTACCTTGCCTTGTGGTTACCTTGCCTTGTGGTTTCCTTGCCTTGTGGTTACCTTGCTTGCAGTTACCTTGCTTGCAGTTACCTTTCCTTGCGGTTACCTTGCTTGCAGTTACCTTGCCTTGCGGTTTCTTTGCTTGCAGTTACCTTGCCTTGCGGTTACCTTGCTTGCAGTTACCTTGCCTTGCAGTTACCTTGCCTTGCAGTTACCTTGCCTTGTGGATACCTTTCCTTGTGGTTACCTTGCCTTGTGGTTACCTTGCCTTGTGGTTACCTTGCTTGCAGTTACCTTGCCTTGCGGTTACCTTGCTTGCAGTTACCTTGCCTTGTGGTTACCTTGCCTTGCAGTTACCTTGCCTTGCGGTTACCTTGCCTTGTGGTTACCTTGCCTTGCGGTTACCTTGCTTGCAGTTACCTTGCCTTGCAGTTACCTTGCCTTGCAGTTACCTTGCCCTGTGGTTACCTTGCCTTGTGGTTACCTTGCCTTGTGGTTACCTTGCTTGCAGTTACCTTGCTTGCAGTTACCTTTCCTTGCGGTTACCTTGCTTGCAGTTACCTTGCCCTGTGGTTACCTTGCCTTGTGGTTACCTTGCCTTGTGGTTACCTTGCTTGCAGTTACCTTGCTTGCAGTTACCTTTCCTTGCGGTTACCTAGCTTGCAGTTACCTTGCCTTGTGGTTATCTTGCCTTGTGGTTACCTTGCCTTGTGGTTACCTTGCTTGCAGTTACCTTGCTTGCAGTTACCTTTCCTTGCGGTTACCTTGCTTGCAGTTACCTTGCCTTGCGGTTTCTTTGCTTGCAGTTACCTTGCCTTGCAGTTACCTTGCTTGCAGTTACCTTGCCTTGTGGTTACCTTGCCTTGCGGTTACCTTGCTTGCAGTTACCTTGCCTTGCGGTTACCTTGCTTGCAGTTACCTTGCCTTGCAGTTACCTTGCTTGCAGTTACCTTGCTTGCAGTTACCTTGCTTGCAGTTACCTTGCCTTGCGGTTACCTTGCTTGCAGTTACCTTGCCTTGCAGTTACCTTGCTTGCAGTTACCTTGCTTGCAGTTACCTTGCTTGCAGTTACCTTGCCTTGCGGTTACCTTGCTTGCAGTTACCTTGCCTTGCGGTTACCTTGCTTTGCAGTTACCTTGCCTTGCGGTTACCTTGCCTTGCAGTTACCTTGCCTTGCGGTTACCTTGCCTTGCAATTACCTTGCCTTGCGGTTACCTTGCTTGCAGTTACCTTGCTTGCAGTTACCTTGCTTGCAGTTACCTTGCCGTGTGGTTACCTTGCCCTGTGGTTACCTTGCTTGCAGTTACCTTGCCTTGCAGTTACCTTGCTTGCAGTTACCTTGCCTTGTGGTTACCTTGCCTTGCGGTTACCTTGCTTGCAGTTACCTTGCCTTGCGGTTACCTTGCTTGCAGTTACCTTGCCTTGCGGTTACCTTGCTTGCAGTTACCTTGCTTGCAGTTACCTTGCTTGCAGTTACCTTGCCTTGCAGTTACCTTGCCTTGCAGTTACCTTGCCTTGCAGTTACCTTGCCTTGCAGTTACCTTGCTTGCAGTTACCTTGCCTTGTGGTTATCTTGCTTGCGGTTACCTTGCTTGCAGTTACCTTGCCTTGTGGTTACCTTGCCTTGCAGTTACCTTGCTTGCAGTTACCTTGCCTTGTGGTTACCTTGCCTTGTAGATACCTTGCCTTGCGGTTACCTTGCTTGCAGTTACCTTGCTTGCAGTTACCTTTCCTTGTGGTTACCTTGCTTGCAGTTACCTTGCCTTGCGGTTACCTTGCTTGCAGTTACCTTGCCTTGCGGTTACCTTGCCTTGCAGTTACCTTGCCTTGCGGTTACCTTGCCTTGCAGTTACCTTGCCTTGCGGTTACCTTGCCTTGCAGTTACCTTGCCTTGCGGTTACCTTGCTTGCAGTTACCTTGCTTGCAGTTACCTTGCTTGCAGTTACCTTGCCTTGTGGTTACCTTGCCCTGTGGTTACCTTGCTTGCAGTTACCTTGCCTTGCAGTTACCTTGCTTGCAGTTACCTTGCCTTGTGGTTACCTTGCCTTGCGGTTACCTTGCTTGCAGTTACCTTGCCTTGCGGTTACCTTGCTTGCAGTTACCTTGCCTTGCGGTTACCTTGCCTTGCAGTTACCTTGCCTTGCGGTTACCTTGCCTTGCAGTTACCTTGCCTTGCGGTTACCTTGCCTTGCAGTTACCTTGCCTTGCGGTTACCTTGCTTGCAGTTACCTTGCTTGCAGTTACCTTGCTTGCAGTTACCTTGCCTTGTGGTTACCCTGCCCTGTGGTTACCTTGCTTGCAGTTACCTTGCCTTGCAGTTACCTTGCTTGCAGTTACCTTGCCTTGTGGTTACCTTGCCTTGCGGTTACCTTGCTTGCAGTTACCTTGCCTTGCGGTTACCTTGCTTGCAGTTACCTTGCCTTGCGGTTACCTTGCCTTGCAGTTACCTTGCCTTGCGGTTACCTTGCCTTGCAGTTACCTTGCCTTGCGGTTACCTTGCCTTGCAGTTACCTTGCCTTGCGGTTACCTTGCCTTGCAGTTACCTTGCCTTGCGGTTACCTTGCCTTGCAGTTACCTTGCCTTGCGGTTACCTTGCCTTGCAGTTAACTTGCCTTGCGGTTACCTTGCTTGCTGTTACCTTGCTTGCAGTTACCTTGCTTGCAGTTACCTTGCCTTGCAGTTACCTTGCTTGCAGTTACCTTGCCTTGTGGTTACCTTGCCTTGCGGTTACCTTGCCTTGCAGTTACCTTGCCTTGCAGTTACCTTGCTTGCAGTTACCTTGCTGCAATTACCTTGCCTTGTGGTTACCTTGCCTTGTGGTTACCTTGCTTGCAGTTACCTTGCTTCCAGTTACCTTTCCTTGCGGTTACCTTGCTTGCAGTTACCTTGCCCTGTGGTTACCTTGCCTTGTGGTTACCTTGCCTTGTGGTTACCTTGCTTGCAGTTACCTTGCTTGCAGTTACCTGTCCTTGCGGTTACCTTGCTTGCAGTTACCTTGCCTTGTGGTTACCTTGCCTTGTGGTTACCTTGCCTTGTGGTTACCTTGCTTGCAGTTACCTTGCTTGCAGTTACCTTTCCTTGCGGTTACCTTGCTTGCAGTTACCTTGCCTTGCGGTTTCTTTGCTTGCAGGTACCTTGCCTTGCGGTTACCTTGCTTGCAGTTACCTTGCCTTGCAGTTACCTTGCCTTGCAGTTACCTTGCCTTGTGGATACCTTTCCTTGTGGTTACCTTGCCTTGTGGTTACCTTGCCTTGTGGTTACCTTGCTTGCAGTTACCTTGCCTTGCGGTTACCTTGCTTGCAGTTACCTTGCCTTGTGGTTACCTTGCCTTGCAGTTACCTTGCCTTGCGGTTACCTTGCCTTGTGGTTACCTTGCCTTGCGGTTACCTTGCTTGCAGTTACCTTGCCTTGCAGTTACCTTGCCCTGTGGTTACCTTGCCTTGTGGTTACCTTGCCTTGTGGTTACCTTGCTTGCAGTTACCTTGCTTGCAGTTACCTTTCCTTGCGGTTACCTTGCTCGCAGTTACCTTGCCTTGTGGTTACCTTGCCTTGTGGTTACCTTGCCTTGTGGTTACCTTGCCTTGCAGTTACCTTGCCTTGTGGTTACCTTGCCTTGCAGTTACCTTGCCTTGCGGTTACCTTGCCTTGCAGTTACCTTGCCTTGCTGTTACCTTGCTTGCAGTTACCTTGCCTTGTGGTTACCTTGCTTGCAGTTACCTTGCCTTGCAGTTACCTTGCCTTGCGGTTACCTTGCTTGCAGTTACCTTGCCTTGTGGTTACCTTGCCTTGCAGTTACCTTGCCTTGCGGTTACCTTGCCTTGCAGTTACCTTGCCTTGCTGTTACCTTGCTTGCAGTTACCTTGCCTTGTGGTTACCTTGCCTTGCAGTTACCTTGCCTTGCGGTTACCTTGCTTGCAGTTACCTTGCCTTGCAGTTACCTTGCTTGCAGTTACCTTGCCTTATGGTTACCTTGCCTTGCAGTTACCTTGCCTTGCGGTTACCTTGCTTGCAGTTACCTTGCCTTGCAGTTACCTTGCCTTGCGGTTACCTTGCTTGCAGTTACCTTGCCTTGCAGTTACCTTGCCTTGCAGTTACCTTGCCTTGCGGTTACCTTGCCTTGTGGTTACCTTGCTTGCAGTTACCTTGCCTTGTGGTTACCTTGCTTGCAGTTACCTTGCCTTGCGGTTACCTTGCTTGCAGTTACCTTGCCTTGTGGTTACCTTGCCTTGCAGTTACCTTGCCTTGCGGTTACCTTGCTTGCAGTTACCTTGCCTTGCAGTTACCTTGCCTTGCGGTTACCTTGCTTGCAGTTACCTTGCTTGCAGTTACCTTGCCCTGTGGTTACCTTGCCTTGCCGTTACCTTGCGATTATTACAGGGCTCAACGTGCCCCCGAGACGTCCTCAGAGATACGGACAGAGAGAAGGATGTAGGAGCTGATATCACACCAAACCTGTCTCCTTAAACCCACAAAAAATATAATCATCAGTGCTGTATGCGAGGCTGCCTAACATCAGAACTGCCTTTATAAATTTGTGTAAGGAATAAATTAGAACCTTGTATACCATATTCGTGAAACCAATCCCTTTTATGCCTTTAGACTAATCCCAGAACTAAGAGGAATGAGTTACGAGGTAAGGCTGAGTGAAATGCACATAACATCGCTGGAAAACAAAAGAGGTCGGGGAGACATGATCACCACATATAAAATTCGCAGGGAAATTTGACATGTTCGATAAGGACCGTTTATGTAACACGGATGGTACACGCTCTAGGAGACACAGTGGAAACTGAGTGCCCAAATGAGCCACAGAGACATTAAAAAGGAGTTTTTCAGTATTAGAGAAGTAAAAAAATTGATTGCATTAGGATGTGATGTGGTGGACGCTGACTCCATACACAGTTTCAATTGTAGATATGATAGACCTCAATAGGCTCAGGAGCTGATACACCAGTTGATTGACAGTTGAGAGGCGGGACCAAAGAGCCGAAGCTCAACCCCCGCAAGCACAACTAGGTGAGCACTAACAGTGAATTATGGGAGAAGTGAACGGTTGAGTTAGCATCTAAGATGGAACCAGATTCTTCTACATAACTTATGGCATGCTTGTGGACACATATCGATAGCGTGTGAGATTTCAATACTATTAATTGGAAGTGAGTTGCAGCGATGTGTTATTGCTACTTATTTTAAGTACAAATAAAATCAAGATAATTTGTTTTCATGTTTGGCGGCTCGGGTTGGCGCATGCGCAGGGAGGAGTTTCCACCCTGTTTGCACGTGCTGCCATCTGCGTCACAACACCAGTGTTCGTGAGGCAGTGACGGAGTGTAGACGTTCGCTAGTTGTGCTCCAGTGGAATTTCTTCTTTCTTGTGAAAGGCGGCTGATTGCCTGTGCCAGGCACCATGCCGGAGTTCATTACTGTTAACGACTACATCAGCGAGGTCAAAGATGACATTTCTTCGCCTCCAACCAGCAATTTCGTCTCCAAAATGCCTCTTTGTAGGCAGACAGTCAACGACTTGGAGGAGGTAAGTTCAAAAGTTGTATTATAGTACTGGAGACGGGAGCTGCCAGCTGGTGGAGGAGACGGGAGCTGCCAGCTGGTGGAGGAGACGAGAGCTGCCAGCTGGTGGAGGAGACGGGAGCTGCCAGCTGGTGGAGGAGACGGGAGCTGCCAGCTGGTGGAGGAGACGAGAGCTGCCAGCTGGTGGAGGAGACGGGAGCTGCCAGCTGGTGGAGGAGACGGGAGCTGCCAGCTGGTGGAGGAGACGGGAGCTGCCAGCTGGTGGAGGAGACGGGAGCTGCCAGCTGGTGGAGGAGACGGGAGCTGCCAGCTGGTGGAGGAGACGGGAGCTGCCAGCTGGTGGAGGAGACGAGAGCTGCCAGCTGGTGGAGGAGACGAGAGCTGCCAGCTGGTGGAGGAGACGAGAGCTACCAGCTGGTGGAGGAGGGTGTAGGGGAGAGGTTCCCGCCTCCTAACATCCTCAACGCCCTCACCTTCCTCCTTTTGTCATCATGCTCGTGCTGTGGGTGCTGTAGCCTGGGTGCTGTAGCCTGGGTGCTGTAGCCTCTGGGTGCTGTAGCCTCTGGGTGCTGTAGCCTCTGGGTGCTGTAGCCTCTGGGTGCTGTAGCCTCTGGGTGCTGTAGCCTCTGGGTGCTGTAGCCTCTGGGTGCTGTAGCCTCTGGGTGCTGTAGCCTCTGGGTGCTGTAGCCTCTGGGTGCTGTAGCCTCTGGGTGCTGTAGCCTCTGGGTGCTGTAGCCTGGGTGCTGTGTCCTGGGTGCTGTAGCTTGGGTGCTGTAGCCTGGGTGCTGTAGCCTCGGTGCTGTAGCCTCGGTGCTGTAGCCTCTGGGTGCTGTAGCCTCTGGGTGCTGTAGCCTGGGTGCTGTAGCCTGGGTGCTGTAGCCTGGGTGCTGAAGCCTCGGTGCTGTAGCCTGGGTGCTGTAGCCTGGGTGCTGTAGCCTGGGTGCTGAAGCCTGGGTGCTGAAGCCTGGGTGCTGAAGCCTGGGTGCTGTAGCCTCGGTGCTGTAGCCTGGGTGCTGTAGCCTCGGTGCTGTAGCCTGGGTGCTGTAGCCTCGGTGCTGTAGCCTCGGTGCTGTAACCTGGGTGCTGTAGCCTCGGTGCTGTAACCTGGGTGCTGTAGCCTCGGTGCTGTAGCCTCGGTGCTGTAGCCTCGGTGCTGTAGCCTCGGTGCTGTAGCCATGGAGCTGTAGCCTGGGTGTTCGCTGGGAGGACGTTAAACAACCGCGGACCTCTGATGTTTATACAGTGTTCTCTGATTGTGCCTATGGCACCTCTGCTCTTCACTGGTTCTATTCTGCATTTTCTTCCATATGTTCACTCCAGTACGTTGTTATTTTACTGTGCAGATCTGGGACCTGGCCCTCTAGTATTTTCCAGGTGTATATTATTTGGTATCTCTCTCGTCTCCTTTCTAGTGAGTACATTTGGAGAGCTTTGAGACGATCCCAATAATTTAGGTGTTTTATCGCGTCTATGTATGCCGTATAGACGAGATAAGGGTTCAGACGTCATCCATCACTGTAGCGTGGGCACGGTGCTGTAGCGTGGGCACGGTGCTGTAGGGTGGGCACGGTGCTGTAGCGTGGGGCACGGTGCTGTAGGGTGGGCACGGTGCTGTAGGGTGGGGCACGGTGCTGTAGCGTGGGCTCAGTGCTGTAGCGTGGGCACGGTGCTGTAGCGTGGGCACGGTGCTGTAGCGTGGGCACGGTGCTGTAGGGTGGGCACGGTGCTGTAGCGTGGGGCACGGTGCTGTAGGGTGGGCACGGTGCTGTAGGGTGGGGCACGGTGCTGTAGGGTGGGGCACGGTGCTGTAGGGTGGGGCACGGTGCTGTAGGGTGGGGCACGGTGCTGTAGGGTGGGGCACGGTGCTGTAGGGTGGGGCACGGTGCTGTAGGGTGGGCACGGTGCTGTAGGGTGGGCACGGTGCTGTAGGGTGGGCACGGTGCTGTAGGGTGGGCACGGTGCTGTAGCGTGGGCTCGGTGCTGTAGCGTGAGCACGGTGCTGTAGGGTGGGGCACGGTGCTGTAGGGTGGGGCACGGTGCTGTAGGGTGGGCACGGTGCTGTAGGGTGGGCACGGTGCTGTAGGGTGGGCACGGTGCTGTAGGGTGGGCACGGTGCTGTAGGGTGGGGCACGGTGCTGTAGGGTGGGGCACGGTGCTGTAGGGTGGGGCACGGTGCTGTAGGGTGGGGCACGGTGCTGTAGGGTGGGGCACGGTGCTGTAGGGTGGGGCACGGTGCTGTAGGGTGGGGCACGGTGCTGTAGGGTGGGGCACGGTGCTGTAGGGTGGGGCACGGTGCTGTAGGGTGGGGCACGGTGCTGTAGGGTGGGCACGGTGCTGTAGGGTGGGGCACGGTGCTGTAGGGTGGGGCA
>NC_091206.1:23224104-23254104 GCF_040958095.1 Procambarus clarkii
GCCGTTCAACACCCTGGTTGATGGGGTTCTGGGAGTTCTTCTACCCCCAAGCCCGGCCCGAGGCCAGGCTTAACGAGAGAGGGATTTGGTCTACCAGGCTGTTGCTTACATGCTGTTTTCCTACTGTGGGCAGATTTGATTGTGTTTTGTACCTTGTATTATGTTTAAGGTCCTCATTTTTACGGTACCTGAGTACCTGGAATTTGTCACTGTTAAACATCGTATTATTATCTGCTACCTAATCGAAAACTTTGAGAAATTACAAGCAGATATTAATAATGTCTTCAACAGAAGTAATTTTCGTGTTAATTTTTGTGTCATCTGCAAAGGATGATACGAATCTGTGACTTGTATTTGAGTCTCTTATTCTCATATCAGATATAAACATCAGTGGTGCAAGGACTGTACCCTTGAGGTCCAGAGCTTTTAACTGCGCTTGAAATTGATTTTAGGACTCGATAGGACATGATAACCACCTGATAACCAGATAACCACGTGTGCGTGTGTGCGCGTGTGCGCGTGCGTGTGTGCGCGCGTGCGTGCGCAAATAGTAGTTAGTAACAGTTGATTGACAGTCGAGACAAAAGAGCAGCGTTCAACCCCCCGTAAGCACAACTAGGTGAAAACAGTACATAGTTACAAAAAGAACTATGTAAACAGGTGGATGGGTTGACTGGAACGGTAACTCTTGCAAAATGATGAGATATAAGTTTATCTTGCTTCCTGGCTAGCCTAATCCTAATGAAACTGGTGCAAATTGTTAGAAAAACAGTCTATTGCCGAATATAGGTTATCCAGGTTTCAAAGAAACGTATTCTGTGTTGTATTTAGTAATTTTTATTTCATAAAGGTAGTGTTTACGGGTACTAGACAAGATTTCTGTAGCGGAGTCAAATTTGATTATATAAATTCCATAGGCTATTGATGTTTGTATGGGGAACACAGTTCGGGCTGGTGTATTAAGGGCTAGGCCATTTTTGTCTCCACTGGTGAAATGAATTTTTTGGAAATTTAGAAAGTTAATTAATTTTTTATATTAAAAATTGCAAAAAATTATAGACCAGTTGCAGTAACATCACACATAATAAAAGATTTTCAAAGAGTGAATAGGAATCAAATTTCTAGTTTGTTGAAAAATAATGAACTACAGAACCCAGGACAACATGGATTTAGAGCGGGAAGATCCTGTCTGTTACAGTTACTCAACCACTATGACAAAATCACAGAAGCTTTAGAAGAAAAACAAAATGCAGATGTTGTGTACAGAGTTTGCAAAGACATTCGACAAATGTGACTATGGAGTGATAGCACACAAAATAAGGTCAATGGGAATAACTGGTAAAGTAGGACTCTGGATACTAAATTTCCTGTCGAACAGAACACAGAGTAACAGTGAATGAAATAAAATAGTCCAAGCGCAGTTAAAAGCTCTGTATCTCAAGGTACAGTCCTTGCACCACTGCTTTTCCTTATTCTCATATCAGATATAGACTAAAATACAAGTCACAGCTTCGTGTCATCCTTTGCAGATGACACGAAAATCAGCATGAAAATTAGCTCTGCTGAAAACATTGAAAAACTACAAGCAGATATTAATAAAGTTTTCGATTGGGCAGCAGAAAATAACATAATGTTTAACAGTGATAAATTCCAGGTACTCAGGTACGGCAAAAATGAGGACATGAAACATAATACTGGGTACAAAACACAATAAAATCTGCCCATAGTAGTAAAGCCACATGTAAAGGATATGGAAATAATAGCGTGCCGGACCAACAGGACTGTGGTGGGTATGTGGGCCGCTCCAAGTAACGACCAATCTCTCAAGTCAAGCCTGGCCTTAGGCCGAGCTTGGGGAGTAGAAGAACTCCCAGAACCCCATCAACCAGGTAACGATTAACGTAGTAAACGGATTTTGTAGCGATAGTATTTTAGTAGTACTGTATTACCGGTATTTGTAACCACTGGCATTCACTTGCATAACACCAAGCGTCATGGCTATTCACTTAAGGTCTGGGCACTGTAATTAAACCGAGATGGTGTTTTAAGGTGCAGAGATAACCAGCTTTAGATGGGGAGGTAAACCTTAGTGGATAATAATAATGATGGTGTACACATTTATTAATTCAGTTATACATCGGGTAAAAGTCAGTGAGATAAATTTGGAGCAATTGCACAATGCAGTTTATATAGGATGTAGTCTATTAAGGTTAGGTTTGTATCCTAGTGAGTGGGTGACTTGAGGCAAGGTACCCAATGTATCCTTGGGTAAGGTACCCAATGTATCCTTGGGTAAGGTACCCAATGTATCCTTGGGTAAGGTACCCAATGTATCCTTGGGTAAGGTACCCAATGTATCCTTGGGTAAGGTGTAGTTGGTAGCTGCCTTAAACGGTGGGTTGGGATAAGTGACATTAATCATATAATATAATTTAAGGTTACTTCTGAAAGTTATCAGGTAGCGACCGTTAGCAGTTGGTGTTTGAGATGGTAATTACTGGTTGGCTAATTAGCTAAGTTAACAAGTGTGGTGGTGGTGGCTAGGCTGCAGGTGGTGGTGGCTAGGCTGCAGGTGGTGGTGGAGAGGCTGCAGGTGGTGGTGGAGAGGCGTTGTGGCTAGGCTGCAGGTGGTGGTGGTGGCGAGGCGTTGTGGCTAGGCTGCAGGTGGTGGTGGCTAGGCTGCAGGTGGTGGTGGAGAGGCGTTGTGGCTAGGCTGCAGGTGGTGGTGGCTAGGCTGCAGGTGATGGTGGAGAGGCGTTGTGGCTAGGCTGCAGGTGGTGGGGGCTAGGCTGCAGGTGATGGTGGAGAGGCGTTGTGGCTAGGCTGCAGGTGGTGGTGGAGAGGCGTTGTGGCTAGGCTGCAGGTGGTGGTGGTGGAGAGGCGTTGTGGCTAGGCTGCAGGTGGTGGTGGAGAGGCGTTGTGGCTAGGCTGCAGGTGGTGGTGGAGAGGCGTTGTGGCTAGGCTGCAGGTGGTGGTGGAGAGGCGTTGTGGCTAGGCTGCAGGTGGTGGTGGAGAGGCGTTGTGGCTAGGCTGCAGGTGGTGGTGGAGAGGCGTTGTGGCTAGGCTGCAGGTGGTGGTGGCGAGGCGTTGTGGCTAGGCTGCAGGTGGTGGTGGAGAGGCGTTGTGGCTAGACTACAGGTGGTGGTGGTGGTGGAGAGGCGTTGTGGCTAGGCTGCAGGTGGTGGTGGAGAGGCGTTGTGGCTAGGCTGCAGGTGGTGGTGGCGAGGCGTTGTGGCTAGGCTGCAGGTGGTGGTGGCGAGGCGTTGTGGCTAGGCTGCAGGTGGTGGTGGAGAGGCGTTGTGGCTAGACTACAGGTGGTGGTGGAGAGGCGTTGTGGCTAGGCTGCAGGTGATGGTGGTGGAGAGGCGGTGTGGCTAGGCTGCAGGTGGTGGTGGTGGAGAGGCGGTGTGGCTAGGCTGCAGGTGGTGGTGGAGAGGCGTTGTGGCTAGGCTGCAGGTGGTGGTGGAGAGGCGTTGTGGCTAGGCTGCAGGTGGTGGTGGTGGAGAGGCGTTGTGGCTAGGCTGCAGGTGGTGGTGGTGGAGAGGCGTTGTGGCTAGGCTGCAGGTGGTGGTGGAGAGGCGTTGTGGCTAGGCTGCAGGTGGTGGTGGTGGAGAGGCGTTGTGGCTAGGCTGCAGGTGGTGGTGGAGAGGTGGTGCAGCATCCAGCTGGTGGGTGGGATGAGTGGGCCCACACTGGTGGGTGGCACCCGGACTCTATATTGATCTTTGCTTGGGCTGCTGCTTCTCCACCACTCCCCCCCCCCCCCAACACCAACACCACCACTCCTCTGTTTCTCTCGCACCCCCCTTCCCCCCACCACCACCACATTTTATCCACTTGTCTTCCATTTTTAATATTAATTCCAATACATGTTAATATTGCCGGGGTGGTCAGCCACAAGGATGGTGTCCGCACACGTCACTCGGACAAAATATTTAATAAATATTGCCAGTCAAGAAATTTGTCACCAGGGTAAAAATTAGTGATTTATTTCTTATTTCATTATGATTTGATTAGTTCTTCACTTTTTGTGTGTGTTGGCGTCATTGGCGATGGCAGGCAGTGAGTGCCGGGCAGTGAGGGCAGGTAGTGAGTGCCAGGCAGTGAGTGCCAGGCAGTGAGTGCCGGGCAGTGAGGGCAGGTAGTGAGTGCCGGGCAGTGAGGGCAGGCAGTGAGTGCCGGGCAGTGAGTGCCAGGCAGTGAGTGCCGGGCAGTGAGTGCCAGGCAGTGAGTGCCAGGCAGTGAGTGCCGGGCAGTGAGTGCCGGGCAGTGAGTGCCGGGCAGTGAGTGCCGGGCAGTGAGTGCCGGGCAGTGAGTGCCGGGCAGTGAGTGCCGGGCAGTGAGTGCCGGGCAGTGAGTGCCGGGCAGTGAGTGCCGGGCAGTGAGTGCCGGGCAGTGAGTGCCGGGCAGTGAGGGCAGGTAGTGAGTGCCAGGCAGTGAGTGCCGGGCAGTGAGTGCCGGGCAGTGAGTGCCGGGCAGTGAGTGCCGGGCAGTGAGTGCCGGGCAGTGAGTGCCGGGCAGTGCCATGTTCACCCAGTTGGTGCTCGTTTTGGGCATTAAAGTTATTTCCTTCCAAATCTCAAAATACTGGAGTGAACGATATGGAAGAACATGCAGGATAGAACCAGTGAAGAGCAGAGGTGCCATAGGCACAATCAGAGAACACTGTATAAACATCAGAGGTCCCCGGTTGTTCAACGTCCTCCCAGCAAGCATAAGAAATATTGCCGCAACATCCGCGGATATCTTAAAGAGGAAACTAGATTATTTTCTAAAAAAAGTGTGCTGGACCAACCTGGTTGTGGTGGGTATGTGGGCCTGCGGGCCGCATCAAGCAACAGCCTGGTGGACCACAGAACCCCATCAAGGAGGTATGAAGTAGGATGGTGGTTGCAAAATTTTTCGTTATGCCAGTAATTAGTGGCTGGAAGTGCTAATGGGGCCGATATTGGTGTGTGGTCACGAGTCACAGCTGTTCGTCAGTCTCTTCGAATGTATTGTGAATGTTGACAAAAATCAACTACTTTTAGGTTTATTGTGGTGAAGGGAGGGAGCATATTACCTTAGTACTCGGCGTTTTGCAGCCATCTGCAGTATGCACTGGTCCAGGTGGCCATGTACTTTGTGATAATGGTAACCGCTGTATCTTAGTCTACGGCTGACCGGGCAGAGCAACTGTGTCCCTCAAGTTTGGTCGTTCAAAGTTGTGCTGTGGTTTAAACACGCTCCTCTCGTCTCTGTAACCCTCTCCACCTCCGCCCACGGCATGGGGATGGGGTGCATAATAAAGGAATCTGAAATCGCTAATGGTTGCCTGTAATGGGTATGTTACAAGAAGGTCATCTTGAGGTTATCTTGAGATGATTTCGGGGCTTTAGTGTCCCCGCGGCCCGGTCCTCGACCAGGCCTCCACCCCCAGGAAGCAGCCCGTGACAGCTGACCAACACCCAGGTACCTATTTTACTGCTTGGTAACAGGGGCATAGGGTGAAAGAAACTCTGCCCATTGTTTCTCGCCGGCGCCTGGGATCGAACCCAGGACCACAGGATCACAAGTCCAGCGTGCTGTCCGCTCGGCCGACCGGCTCCCGTCAGCCCAGGTATCTTCCTTGGCAGTGAAGACATTTTATCTTGTGGATGGGAACGTTGTCATTAGCATGGAGGTGGTCGGCCGAGCGGACAGCACACTGGACTTGTGATCCTGTGGTCCCGGGTTCGATCCCGGGCGCCAGCGAGTAACGATGGGCAGAGTTTCTTTCACCCTATGCCCCATGCCCCTGTTACCTAGCAGTAAATAGATACCTGGGAGTTAGTCAGCTATCACGGGCTGCTTCCTGGGGGTGGAGGCCTGGTCAAGGACCGGGCCGCAGGGACACTAAAAACAAAGCCCCGAAATCAACTCAAGATAACCTCAAGATAGCATTGAGAAGTATACAACATTATACATAATATTTGGTATCTACACAATATAGTTACTTGTGGCTGGGGTGGGTTCGTGAACTAGTCTAAATTTGAAGATGATGATTAAAAATTAACATGCCGCTTGTGTTAGGAACGGCGGTGATACGAGTGACCTGACCAAGGTGTTAAGGTTGTCACGACCAGGCCTTAACCATCCTTAAGTTATAGTACTGGCAGCAAGAGCACTTGCCACAGTGCATCAAAGCTGGTAGTACTGGCAGCAAGAGCACTTGACACAGTGCATCAAAGCTGGTAGTACTGGCAGCAAGAGCACTTGACACAGTGCATCAAAGCTGGTAGTACTGGCAGCAAGAGCACTTGACACAGTGTATCAAAGCTGGTAGTACTGGCAGCAAGAGCACTTGACACAGTGTATCAAAGCTGGTAGTACTGGCAGCAAGAGCACTTGACACAGTGTATCAAAGCTGGTAGTACTGGCAGCAAGAACACTTGACACAGTGCATCAAAGCTGGTAGTACTGGCAGCAAGAGCACTTGCCACAGTGCATCAAAGCTGGTAGTACTGGCAGCAAGAGCACTTGCCACAGTGCATCAAAGCTGGTAGTACTGGCAGCAAGAGCACTTGACACAGTGCATCAAAGCTGGTAGTACTGGCAGCAAGAGCACTTGCCACAGTGCATCAAAGCTGGTAGTACTGGCAGCAAGAGCACTTGCCACAGTGCATCAAAGCTGGTAGTACTGGCAGCAAGAGCACTTGCCACAGTGCATCAAAGCTGGTAGTACTGGCAGCAAGAGCACTTGCCACAGTGCATCAAAGCTGGGCTTGTGACGCAGTGTGTGTGTCACCGTGTTACGTGAGGTAGGCGGAGCTGAGAGCGGCCTTCACCTTGCTGTGGGTACACGGCACATGGCAATGTTTTGACGTGTGGTTACTGCTGCTGGTGGAGCTGGGTGTGGTGCACGTGTTGTCACCACGGGGGTGTGGTGCACGTGTTGTCACCACGGGGGTGTGGTGCACGTGTTGTCACCACGGGGGTGTGGTGCACGTGTTGTCACCACGGGGGTGTGGTGCACGTGTTGTCACCACGGGGGTGTGGTGCACGTGTTGTCACCACGGGGGTGTGGTGCACGTGTTGTCACCACGGGGGTGTGGTGCACGTGTTGTCACCACGGGGGTGTGGTGCACGTGTTGTCACCACGGGGGTGTGGTGCAGGTGTTGTCACCACGGGGGTGTGGTGCAGGTGTTGTCACCACGGGGGTGTGGTGCAGGTGTTGTCACCACGGGGGTGTGGTGCAGGTGTTGTCACCACGGGGGTGTGGTGCAGGTGTTGTCACCACGGGGGTGTGGTGCAGGTGTTGTCACCACGGGGGTGTGGTGCAGGTGTTGTCACCACGGGGGTGTGGTGCAGGTGTTGTCACCACGGGGGTGTGGTGCAGGTGTTGTCACCACGGGGGTGTGGTGCAGGTGTTGTCACCACGGGGGTGTGGTGCAGGTGTGTCACCACGGGGGTGTGGTGCACGTGTTGTCACCACGGGGGTGTGGTGCAGGTGTTGTCACCACGGGGGTGTGGTGCAGGTGTGTCACCACGGGGGTGTGGTGCACGTGTTGTCACCACGGGGGTGTGGTGCAGGTGTTGTCACCACGGGGGTGTGGTGCAGGTGTGTCACCACGGGGGTGTGGTGCACGTGTTGTCACCACGGGGGTGTGGTGCAGGTGTTGTCACCACGGGGGTGTGGTGCAGGTGTGTCACCACGGGGGTGTGGTGCACGTGTTGTCACCACGGGGGTGTGGTGCAGGTGTTGTCACCACGGGGGTGTGGTGCACGTGTTGTCACCACGGGGGTGTGGTGCAGGTGTTGTCACCACGGGGGTGTGGTGCAGGTGTTGTCACCACGGGGGTGTGGTGCACGTGTTGTCACCACGGGGGTGTGGTGCAGGTGTTGTCACCACGGGGGTGTGGTGCAGGTGTGTCACCACGGGGGTGTGGTGCAGGTGTTGTCACCACGGGGGTGTGGTGCAGGTGTTGTCACCACGGGGGTGTGGTGCAGGTGTGTCACCACGGGGGTGTGGTGCACGTGTTGCTGTGTCACCGGACGTTGGGTTTCTCGGTTTTGTTGTATTATTATTTCGTGCCACAGACGTGGCCCCACACATTCGATGCTAAGAAGCATATATACATGTTGTTCTGTCCTCGACGGACGAGGTTAGAGATGTGTTAAACATATTGTTGAGAGAGTATCTTGTGGGGTGTATTGCTCACCGGAGCAGTGTCAATACAGCTGTATTTATTGGTGGGATATTTTGGTTGTTTCGTTGTGGCGTTGTGTACCAAATCTACACAGTAAAATAACAACATACTGGAGTGAACGATATGGAAGAAAATGCAGAATAGAACCAGTGAAGAGCAGAGGTGCCATAGGCACAATCAGAGAACACTGTATAAACATCAGAGGTCCACTGTTGTTCAACGTCCTCCCAGCGAGCATAAGAAATATTGCCGGAACAACCGTGGACATCTTCAAGAGGAAACTAGATTGTTTCCTCCAAGGAGTGCCGGACCAACCGGGCTGTGGTGGATATGTGGGCCTGCGGGCCGCTCCAAGCAACAGCCTGGTGGACCAAACTCTCACAAGTCAAGCCTGGCCTCGGGCCGGGCTTGGGGAGTAGAAGAACTCCCAGAACCCCATCAAGCAGGTATCAACCAGGTGGCTAGCTGTTAGTGCTGTGATTTATGGTGCTCTTTGGTGTAGTTTGTGGTTGTCAGATGTTGTGTTGATGGAGTTTTGTGGTAGACTTTCTGGTTGTGTTGGTCATGTTATATACATGTGTCCTGGGAAACTGTTAACCTTCATTGGGGTGAGGATGGTAATGTTTCTCTAACACTGACGACGGGAAAGTGAGCTCTAGACATTTGAAGCCCCGCCTATTGGCCTTGTAATTGTTGCACTATTTTATCTTAAAGTTGGAATTCTTTATCGACTCTAATCTTGAGTCTTGGGGTGGAAATGCTTCCACTACTACTATCAGTGTTTTTCTCCCCACCCGCACGCTGTAAGACGAGTTTATATTTATTCCGACCATTTGCTGTTCCAGTCCTCATAATTATTTTCATTGCTTTTCCAGCTTCCACCTTGTCTTCTTGTCCACCTTTCTCTGAATTTAGACACACTGTCCACGTTGTCTATTTTCATCAGTATCTTGTATGTTGTGACCATATTCCCTAGGTTTCTTATCTCCTCTAGGGTAGGGAGACTAAGTTCCATGAACGTCTTTATGGCATCGTCTTCATAATTTAAGTGCTGATGTTGTGGCAAACCTCTGTGCTTCTTCAAACCTCTGTGCTTCGGCCCATGACGAGGTGCTGATGACATACTGGTGCCCCATATTGTTGTGTTGGCCTCACATAGGCTCTATACACTCTGTATGGCAGTTATTATTAAGGTTTTTATGTCTTTCTAATGGAGCATGTCCCTCACCGTCACAGCACAGCACCACCGCTGGTGCTGCTTGTGGTGGAGATGGTGGTGGTGACGGCATCGGTGGTGGTGGTGGTGGTGGAGCTGGCATGACTGGCGGTGGTGGTGGTGGTGGTGGAGCTGGCATGACTGGCGGTGGTGGTGGAGCTGGTGGTGGTGGAGATGGCATTACTGGCGGTGGCGGTGGTGACAGAGATAGCGGGCATTGTGTATCCTCCTGGGCCACCATCCCCGCCGGTGAGGGTGATATCACATCCGGTAGTGCAGGTGGTCGGGGGCCCAGCACCACCAAGACCACCACTGCTCTACAACACCGTCTCCCACTGCTGCCACACCCCCACTGGTCACACTGCTGCTCTGCCACACCCCCACGGGTCACACTGCTGCTCTGCCACACCCCCACGGGTCACACTGCTGCTCTGCCACACCCCCACGGGTCACACTGCTGCTGCTCTGCCACACCCCCACGGGTCACACTGCTGCTGCTCTGCCACACCCCCACGGGTCACACTGCTGCTGCTCTGCCACACCCCCACGGGTCACACTGCTGCTGCTCTGCCACACCCCCACGGGTCACACTGCTGCTGCTCTGCCACACCCCCACGGGTCACACTGCTGCTGCTCTGCCACACCCCCACGGGTCACACTGCTGCTGCTCTGCCACACCCCACGGGTCACACTGCTGCTCTGCCACACCCCCATGGGTCACACTGCTGCTGCCACACCACGGGTCACACTGCTGCTCTGCCACACCCCCACGGGTCACACTGCTGCTCTGCCACACCCCACGGGTCACACTGCTGCTCTGCCACACCCCCACGGGTCACACTGCTGCTGCCACACCCCCACGGGTCACACTGCTGCTACCACACCCCCACGGGTCACACTGCTGCTACCACACCCCCACGGGTCACACTGCTGCTCTGCCACACCCCCACGGGTCACACTGCTGCTGCTCTGCCACACCCCCACGGGTCACACTGCTGCTGCCACACCCCCATGGGTCACACTGCTGCTCTGCCACACCCCACGGGTCACACTGCTGCTCTGCCACACCCCCACGGGTCACACTGCTGCTGCCACACCCCCACGGGTCACACTGCTGCTGCTCTGCCACACCCCCACGGGTCACACTGCTGCTCTGCCACACCCCACGGGTCACACTGCTGCTGCCACACCCCCACGGGTCACACTGCTGCTCTGCCACACCCCACGGGTCACACTGCTGCTGCCACACCCCCACGGGTCACACTGCTGCTCTGCCACACCCACACGGGTCACACTGCTGCTCTGCCACACCCCCACGGGTCACCCTGCTGCTGCCACACCCCCACGGGTCACACTGCTGCTCTGCCACACCCCCACGGGTCACACTGCTCTGCCACACCCCCACGGGTCACACTGCTGCTGCCACACCCCCACGGGTCACACTGCTGCTACTCTGCCACACCCCCACGGGTCACACTGCTGCTGCCACACCCCCACGGGTCACACTGCTGCTCTGCCACACCCCCATGGGTCACACTGCTGCTCTGCCACACCCCCACGGGTCACACTGCTGCTGCCACACCCCCACTGCTGCTGCTGTGTCAGGGTCGCTACATTAGTCGTGCAGCTGTGGACGCAGTGTGGTACCAGACTTAAAGTTGCCTATCATGGTGTTTTTAGCGTGTTTTGCTCGGGTGGGCATACTACCCCTGGTGTAGCAGGTGTCTGGTCGGGCACCCAGGCACCTGGCGCGTGATCAACTAGGCCCAGTGATATATAATTATTATTAAATGATGTGCGAAACCAGCAGGGCAATATTGCACGAGTTGATAAATAATGTGCTACGCGGCTGATGAAGCCACAGCAGAGCGGGGTGTCGGCGCCACGGCAGAGCGGGGTGTCGGCGCCACGGCAGAGCGGGGTGTCGGCGCCACGGCAGAGCGGGGTGTCGGCGCCACGGCAGAGCGGGGTGTCGGCGCCACGGCAGAGCGGGGTGTCGGCGCCACGGCAGAGCGGGGTGTCGGCGCCACGGCAGAGCGGGGTGTCGGCGCCACGGCAGAGCGGGGTGTCGGCGCCACGGCAGAGCGGGGTGTCGGCGCCACGGCAGAGCGGGGTGTCGGCGCCACGGCAGAGCGGGGTGTCGGCGCCACGGCAGAGCGGGGTGTCGGCGCCACGGCAGAGCGGGGTGTCGGCGCCACGGCAGAGCGGGGTGTCGGCGCCACGGCAGAGCGGGGTGTCGGCGCCACGGCAGAGCGGGGTGTCGGCGCCACGGCAGAGCGGGGTGTCGGCGCCACGGCAGAGCGGGGTGTCGGCGCCACGGCAGAGCGGGGTGTCGGCGCCACGGCAGAGCGGGGTGTCGGCGCCACGGCAGAGCGGGGTGTCGGCGCCACGGCAGAGCGGGGTGTCGGCGCCACGGCAGAGCGGGGTGTCGGCGCCACGGCAGAGCGGGGTCTCTGGCAAAGGGAAAGAAACAAAAGGAGAACCGAAAACCTTTCAATATTACAAATGGGGTACCTGTAAGAACTCCAAATGACCAGACTCTACCACCAACTCGGTCAAATGCTAGAGAGGACACAAACACAGTGGCCTCCTTACCAGAGCCTCAGATATTAACACCAAGTAAAGCATCCACCACTTCCACTAACACGATTACATCATTTATATTTGCCAACATCCAGGGTATAAAAACACGTAAATCTAACAAAGTTCACTTTAAAGATGGTCTCCTTCATGAGGCAAATGCAGTGTTTGCAGCCCTAACGGAAACCCACACAAAGGTCTACCATGATGGTGAAACATGGATCTCAGGGTACAATCTTTTCATATGTGACAGGAAACACCGGCTACAGGGTGGGGTCAGCCTCTACATCAAAGACACACTCATCTGTACTGAGCTGCTAAACACCTCAAATGATATGGTGGAAGTGCTGATAATCAAAATAGAGATCCTAAATGTAGTTATTGTTCTTGTATATAAGTCACCGAAGGCAAATCCTCAGCAGTTTAAAGACCAACTAAAAAAAATAGAACACTGCTTAGAAACCCTCACAAATCCAGCCCTGATCATCATCCTGCTTGGGGACTTCAACCTACGGCACCTGAAGTGGAAGACCATAGCTGATACAGTTGTATCAGAGAATACTGGGAAGTAGCCTAAATGAACAGGCACATGCAAATGACCTGCTTCGGATGTGCGACAGGTTTGCCTTAAACCAGCAAATAGTAGAACCAACTAGGAAGGAGAACACGCTGACCTCATTTTCACTAATAATGATGAAGTGATCAGGAACATAATGATTACAAATACCTGTTACTCAGATCACAACTTAATTGAAGTTCTAAAAAGCATGGAGTAGACATGCACGAAAAGTCCAGAGTCCCATGAGAGGAGAATTCAGCAAATTCAACTTCAAAAATACAGATAAACTGGGAACAAATAAACTAAGACTTCACAGAAATAAGCTGGGAAGAACAACTAGAAAATGCAAACCTGAACCAGTGCCTGGAAAAAATAAGCTCAGTAGCACTAGAAATATGTTCAAACCGCATACCCCTAAGAAAAAAGAGAAAGAGATGCAGATTGGAACGGGAACGTCGTTCCCTCTATAGTCGAAGAAAGCGAATCGCGGAACAATTTGAGAGTCGCACCCTATCTCAAGAACGGCGAAGAAGGTTAGGTAGAGAAATAGAAACAATTGAACTAAAGTTACAAGAATCATACAAAACCCAGGAAAGGCAAAGAAGGCAAAGAGAGCCAAAGGCCATCAGTGAAAGAGAGAAATCCAAAATCTCTTCTCCAATGCAAAATCAAGATCTAAAACTACATCAAGTATCGGACTCCTGTGAAAGAGAGATGAAACTTCCACAGATGACAACAACAAAATGAGCGAAATACTGGGGAATCAGTACGACTCTGTTTTCAGCGAGCCACTGAACATACTTAAGATTTATAACCCAAATGTTTTTTCATGGATATGATGCCATCGTTAAATCATATATCAGACGTCACCCTATCCCCACTGGATTTTGTTGAATCCATAAACAGTATGCCTATGCACTCTGCACCAGGCCCTGATTCTTGGAACTCCATATTCATCAAGAACTGTAAAAAAAATAAAACACTGTCGCAGGCCCCTCACATTCTTGGAGACAAAGCCTAGATACTGGCATTATCCCTAACATACTAAAAACAGCAGAGATAGCACCACTCCTCAAAGGAGGAAATAAGGCAGAGGCAAAAAATTAGACCGAAAACACTAACATCACACAATCTTTGAGAGAGTGCTTAGAAGTAAGATCACAAAATACATGGAATCACAGCATCTCCATAACCCCGGACAACATGGTTTCAGACCAGGGCGCTCTTGCCTGTCACAGTTGCTGGACCACTATGATATGGCATTAGATGCTATGAAAGACAAACAAAACGCTGATGTAATTTACACAGATTTCGTACACACACAATGCGTTCAAAATTAATTACTGAAAAAATAAAACATCTAAAATATTGGTGCCAACTAAAATGCCTAAATCTTTATTCTCTTGAGCTCAGGCGGGAGAGAGACATAATAATTTACACATGGGAAATATTAGAGGTGCTGGTCCCAAACCTGCACACAGAAATAACATCACATGAGACCAGGAGGCATGGCAGGATGTGCAGAATACCCTCGTTGAAGAGCAGAGGTGCAACAGGTACTCTGAGAGAGAACTATCAACATCAGAGGCCCGAGACTGTTCAAGACGCTTCCACTACACATAAGGGGCATAACTGGCCGACCCCTCACAGTGTTCAAGAGAGAACTCGATAAGCATCTTCAAAAGATACCAGATCAACCAGGCTGTGACTTGTACGTCAAGCTGCGAGCAGCCGCATCCAACAGCCTGGTTGACCAGCCCAGCACCGAGGAGGCCTGGTCGACGACCGGGCCACGGGGACGTTGAGCCCCGAAATCATCGCAGTGAATCATACCGGAAGATACGGTGGATGAGGAGTTAGGGTTGTGTGGGAATGCGCGTCTCCCCACCACCTGATTGTTTATGCTGGTGCCAGAACTAGTCCTGCAGGCCAGTGGAAACCAGCTCCATCACCCTAGTGATACCTTGTTTAGCTACTCGGACACGGCGAAGGTATACTTGGTCAGTCAAGATGGTGACAAGTGTTGGGCGAGGAAGTGAGGGACGCAAGGGGGCCTCGTAGCCTGGTGGATAGCGCGCAGGACTCGTAATTCTGTGGCGCGGGTTCGATTCCCGCACGAGGCAGAAATAAATAGGCAAAGTTTCTTTCACCCTGAATGCCCCTGTTACCTAGCAGTAAAATAGGTACCTGGGTGTTAGTCAGCTGTCACGGGCTGCTTCCTGGGGGTGGAGGCCTGGTCGAGGACCGGGCCGCGGGGACACTAAAGCCCCGAAATCATCTCAAGATAACCTCAAGATAACGCAGCAGGTTGGTGTCGGGGGTCGAGACGCCTCCCACAACGTTTTCTCTGCACACTCGCCATTTGTGGCCAGTTGGCAGCTGTCACTGATAAAGTATTTTATTTTGTCTTCGTCTTCATTGGTTTAAATATTGGTGACTGTTGTATACCTTCTGGCTGGTGACAAACAAGGTCCTTGACTTGAAGATGCTGGTGCTTATTATAATGACTAAAGTAATTAATGCAGCACGCTGATGGTATGCCAGCACGGTCCACTATGGTCGGAAGAAACTAATTGTGTTGTCATTCACTCCAGGATGGATTTAATATGTCCAAACAATGGATGGTGTAAATGTTTTGTGTAAATTGCTACTTCACTATGGTGTTCTTGAGGAACACCAAGTTCTCTTGTTCTTGATGAACATCAAGAATGGCAGTGTGACGGTGTCCTTCAGTGTCCCTGCTTGATATTTGCTTGATGGGATTCTAGAGTTCTTCTACTCCCCAAGCCCGGCCCGAGGCCAGGCTTGACTTGTGAGAGTTTGGTCCACCAGGCTGTTGCTTGGAGCGGCCCGCAGGCCCACATACCCACCACAGCCCGGATGGTCCGGCATTCCTTGAAGAAAACTATCCAGTTTTCTCTTGAAGATGTCCACGGTTGTTCCGGCGATATTTCTTATACTCGCTGGGAGCATGTTGAACAACCGCGGACCTCTGGTGTTAATACAGTGTTCTCTGATTGTGCCTATGGCACCTCTGCTCTTCACTGGTTCTATTCTGCATTTTCTTTCATTTCATTCACTCCAGTATGTTGGTATTTTACTGTGTAGATTTGGGACCTGGCCCTCCAGTATTTTCCACGTGAATATTATTTGATATCTCTCGTCTCCTTTCTAGTGAGTACATTTGGAGAGCTTTGAGACGATCCCAATAATTTAGGTGCTTTATCACGTCTATGTATGCCGTACATGTTCTTTGTATTCCCTCTATTTCAGCAATCTCTCCTGCTCTAAAGGGGGAAGTGAGTCCTGAGCAGTACTCAAGACGGGACAACACAAGTGACTTGAAGAGTACAACCATTGTGATGGGATCCCTGGATTTGAAAGTTCCCGTAATCCATCCTATTATTTGTTGGCTGCCGTGATATTTGCTTGGTTATCCTCCCTAAACGTTAGGTCGTTGGACATCATTATTCCACAATCCTTTACATGCTGTTTACCTATTATGGGCAGATTCGATTGTGTTTTGTACCCTGTCTTATGTTTCAGATCCTCATTTTTGCCGTACCTGAGTACCTGGAATTTATCACTGTTAAACATCCTGTTATTTTTTGTTGCCCAATCGAAAACTTTGTTGATATCTGCTTGTAGTTTTTCAATGTCTTCCGCAGAGGTAATTTTCATGCTGATTTTTGTGTCATCTGCAAAGGATAACACGAAGCTGTGACTTGTATTTTTATCTATATCTGATATGAAAATAAGGAAAGCAATGGTGCACGTACTGTACCTTGAGGTACAGAGCTTTTAACTGCGCTTGGGCTCGATTTTATTTGATTGTTACTCTTTGTGTTCTGTTCGACAGGAAATTGAGTATTCAGCGTCCTACAATAATTCCCATTGACCTCATTTTGTGTGCTATGACCCCTTGATCACATTTGTCGAATGCCTTTGCAAAGTCTGTTTATTCTACATCTGCATTTTGCTTTTCTTCCATAGCGTCTGTGATTTTATCATAGTGGTTGAGTAACTGTAACAGACAGGATCTTCCCGCTCTAAATCCATGTTGTCCTGGGTTGTGTAGTTCATTATTTTCCATAAAACTAGAAAGTTGATTCCTAATCACTCTTTCAAAAACATTTATTATGCGAGATGTTAGTGCAACTGGTCTATAATTTTTTGCCAAGGCTTTACTACCCCCCTTATGCAGCAGAGCTATATCTGCTGATTTAAGTGCAGCTGGTATCTCCCTTGTATCCAGGCTCTTTCTCCATATTACGCTGAGTGCTCGCGCTACTGGTACTTTACATTTCTTAATGAATATTGAATTCCACGAGCAGAGTGCATTAGCATATGTGAAGAAATATTTTGGGTTCTTCTTTATTTCTTGAATTGCTTTCTGTTCTAGTTGCCTTTCTTCAGTATGATATAAATGCTTCAGTATCTGTTCGACTTCTTCAATCTCCGCGTTTAAATTATTCCTTCTTTGTATGGAAAGTTGTGACTTTTGTAGTTCTCTGACCTATGGGTGGTTATTTTCAGGTTGATTTCCTTATATGTTATTGTTTTTTTTAAACCGGGTTGATTGAAGTCTCCAAGGAAGGTAATATCTGGTATTTGGAAAAAACCTTTATTCAAAATGGTGACAAATTTTACTGGCCAAAATAATTCTATAGTGAAAATGAAGTTGCAAGATGCAGCAATTCCCCGGCTCTTCAGGATCAATGTTTAACACCATTCTCAATTCACGGCGATGAAAATCAAATATACTTTTTACTTAAAGACTTTTCTTATTGTTTAAAGTTTCTGAGCTGGAAAATAATTATTAAAGCTTTGAATTAGAGAAGTGAGATGTGCCGATATCTCTAGTTTTCATTCTTTGTAAAATATCTTTATTGACAATGTTCTCAGCAGACGGAAACGTATAATAGGTGGGTTGATCGCTCTAATTCTTGCTTGCCATAGCTTAACATCTGTAACCCTTCAATATATTCAATATGTTGTATTATCGCTTTTTCTTAAGTTTAAATTGTTAAGAATGCCAAAAAATATCAGTTAAGCCAATTTATGACTCAAATGTCATCCTCAAAAAATTGTGCCAAGGGCTTGTTTATTTTGACCAAAAATCTACGAATTACGGATCTTGGTTATCTTCCTCGCCGAGTACCTCGCCTCTCGCCTCACCCAACCACGATTTGCCAGCAGGTGTGGCGCGCACATTTGTTGACTGTGTGTAGTTAGCGCATCGGTCACCACCAGTCGCCTGACAACCAGCGTATCATCACACTCGTAAATTGCAATGATGAGTAATGAATGCGAATGAAATTGTCGCTCACTTGCTTATTGTTTTGTGGATTTTTTCTGTTTGTCGTAACTTGTTTTATTTTGCACCCGGCTACTGGTTGGGGGCCCACAGTCTCACAACCCCAGGCCTAGTTATAACATTTCTGTGGAGGGAGCCGGTCGGCCGAGCGGACAGCACGCTGGACTTGTGATCCTGTGGTCCTGGGTTCGATCCCAGGCGTCAGCGAGAAACAATGGGCAAAGTTTCTTTCATCCTATGCCCCTGTTACCTAGCAGTAAAATAGGTACTTGGGTGTTAGTCAGCTGTCACGGGCTGCTTCCTGGGGGTGGAGGCCTGGTCGAGGACTGGGCCGCGGGGACACTAAAGCCCCGAAATCATCTCAAGATAACCTCAAGATAGGGTACTACCCAAGTTTATCACCCTTCTTCCTCCCTGAAGCCCGTCTTTATCTTTCATGACAAAACATGTCTTTCCATAACCTTAATATACATTTCACACCTTTGTTGGAGACTTCGTTCTTGTTTTAGTTGATCTGCGTGACACACGCACTTGCCAACACCTGTTCAAGATGTAAATAATGACAAATATTTACGAAGAATTGTGACTACTATTTGTTACTCATTTATTATTAGATAGAGGGCAAGTCTGGCATATTTTGTCCTGAAATATCACCAGCAGACATCCCCAACCAGGAATTGTATTGCACGGTGTGGAAAAGCCTCTTATAGCTTAGTATGTTTCTTCGGGACGAGGACCTAATCCAGCTTTTCCAGTAGAGTCGCGCAGGATGGTCCATCCTTCCCTGGAGGATGGGTTGCGCAGGAGGGACCATCCTTCTCGCAGAAGGGTGAGAAGGGCTCCAAGCAACAGCCTGGTGGACCAAAATCTCACAAGTGGACATCTTCAAGAGGAAACTATCTAGTTTCCTCCAAGGAGTGCCGGGCTGTGGTGGGTATATGGGCCTGCGGGCCGCTCCAAGCAACAGCCTAGTGGACCAAACTCTCACAAGTCAAGCCTGGCCTCGGGCCGGGCTTGGGGAGTAGAAGAACTCCCAGAACCCCATCTAGCAGGTATCAAGGGGACCCTTGGAATCGGTCCAACTCACAGAGGGAAGGGGGTCGCTATATGGGGGTTGTCTGACTTGGACGGGGGGGGGGGAGGTGCGGGATGGGTCGAGGAGGTCTTGAAATGCAGGCGAGGATCACTCTGGATGTGTGTGTGTGAGTATTTGTCATTTTATTGTTACGGTATTTACCTGGTTGATGGGGTTCTGGGAGTTCTTCTACTCCCCCAAGCCCGGCCCGAGGCCAGGCTTGACTTGTGAGAGCTTGGTCTACCAGACTGTTGCTTGGAGCGGCCCGCAGGCCCACATATCCACCACAGCCCGGTTGGTCCTGCACTTCTCGAAGAAAAATATATAATTTTCTCTTGAAGATGTCCACGGTTGTTCCCGCAATATTTCTTATGCTCGCTGGGAGGATGTTGAACAACCGCGGACCTCTGATGTTTATACAGTGTTCTCTGATTGTGCCTATGGCACCTCTGCTCTTCATTGGTTATATTCTGCATTTTCCTCCATATCGTTCACTCCAGTACGTTGTTATTTTACTGTGTAGATTTGGGACCTGGCCCTCCAGTATTTTCCACGTGTATATTATTTGGTATCTCTCTCGTCTCCTTTCTAGCGAGTACATTTGGAGAGCTTTGAGACGATCCCAATAATTGAGGTGCTTTATCGCGTCTATGTATGCCGTATATGTTCTCTGAACTCCCTCTATATCAGCAATCTCCTGCTCTGAAGGGGGAATTGAGTACTGAGCAGTTTTTTTTTTCTACCACAGACGTGGCCATACATTTACAATGCTAACCAGCATATATACATTTTCTTCTGTCCTCCATGGACAGGGTTAGAGAAGTGTTAAACATACAGTTCAAGGGTTTATTGAACACTCAACCACAGAAGGTGATTCGGTGCTTTTAACATGCTAAGCTAACCTACATACGTAAATACATAGATACACAGATTTACGTATGTCCTACATAAAGTGTTTGATGTGTCTTTTACATAGTGTCATTAATGTACATTCACAAAGGTGAAATGTAATTCTGATCAGCTTCCATATATACTTTATACCCATACATACACATACACCATACACATACATATATACACACACACGTGCATTCACATACATTTGTCTCATTTACCCTGACAGGGTGAGGTAGCTGATAAAGAAACTAGTGTGCAATTAAGCACTTAATCACTGAAGGTGATGAAGGTGCTTTTACAAGCTCAGGTTATATAGTTACATCATATATATACATTGTATGATTGATATATTACATGGTTAATCTTGGATACAAGTCCAATATATCATCAAGTGTTCCAGTACTCATATAGTAACTACAGAGTTCAGCATACCTTAGCCCAGGAGGGCGAAAGTCAGTCAGTATGGGACATTCTACAATATAATGTTCAAGAGAGTGCATGTTTTCTCTTTCACAAAGTTGACACATTGTGTACTCGACATTTGGGTTTTAAGAAAGCTGCCAGATACGTCTATATCCCAGGCGTATTCTGGCCACTATAACATCACATTGCCGGGTTCTTGTTCTATTAGTCCCATATGTGAATGTCTCCTCACGATATCTATCATAATATTTAATGCTACAACTTTCAGGTCTTTGAGAATTTGTTAGGTCGGTGAGATTTTCATTAGATATTTGTTTAAGTATTCTCTTTGTCACTGCTAATGAAACACCCATATCAATTTCTACCACTGGTTTTCTGCAGGCTGACTTAGCAAGCATATCAACAGTGTCATGCTTTGAGATGCCAACATGTGATGGTATCCATAGGAATTTAATCTCAAATCTGTTTTCTTTGGCAGCTAAAACATTCATT
Organism: Procambarus clarkii; assembly: GCF_040958095.1. NCBI lineage: Eukaryota > Metazoa > Arthropoda > Malacostraca > Decapoda > Cambaridae > Procambarus > Procambarus clarkii. The sequence continues at coordinate 23,244,833 of NC_091206.1, forward strand.
CGAATATCACTGACTATTTTCTGGGTGTCACTACAATGTGCGTTCAATGCCAGGAGTGCACTCTGCGAGTCACAGTATATAAGTCCACTGCCTTTGTCTTTTAAAAATTCAGTGGCAAAGTATATGCCTGCAAGTTCGGGTTGAGTTGTACTTGCCCAGTCATTGACGCGCTTCAAGTACTGAGCAGTACTCGAGACGAGACAACACAAGTGACTTGAAGAGTACAACCATTGTGATGGGATCCCTGGATTTGAAAGTTCTCGTAATCCATCCTATCATTTTTCTGGCTGACGCAATATTTACTTGGTTATGGCTGATGACCTGAAAGTTAGGTCGTCAGACATTATTTCCAAATCCTTTACTTCTTGTTTTCCTACTATAGAAAAGCTGTTTTAATACTATTTAAACGTGTTAGAATACAAATATTCTAGAACGGTCATACGTTGTCAATATATAATGGGTAATTGCTTAGTGAATTTTCTTGTATATTAATGACGTCTAGAGAAATTTGATTCTACAATTTAGGTGAGATTCAGCTGAAAATCGAATATTGAACATGTCATCCGAGACCAAACTTTCAATAGGCTAGTTCCCATAATCCATCGTGGTGACCAGTTAGTGGAAGTAGTGCTTGTGTTCGTATATACAGGTGAAAATGTTCATACAAAAATTAGCTTGGGCAGATATGTAAGATTAAGTAAGTGATTAGCATTATTTCCGCTTAAATAGCGTAGATAGACATCATGAAGGGCATAGTGAGGCGGGGTGTGGGTGGGCACCTCCTGCCTCACCTTGTGCCAGTACCAGGGCCTTGTCCACTGTGGCACCTCCTGCCTCACCTTGTGCCAGTACCAGGACCTTGTCCACTGTGGCACCTCCTGCCTCACCTTGTGTCAGTACCAGGGCCTTGTCCACTGTGGCACCTGCTGCCTCACCTTGTGCCAGTACCAGGGCCTTGTCCACTGTGGCACCTCCTGCCTCACTTTGTGTCAGTACCAGGGCCTTGTCCACTGTGGCACCTGCTGCCTTACCTTGTGTCAGTACCAGGGCCTTGTCCACTGTGGCACCTGCTGCCTTACCTTGTGTCAGTACCAGGGCCTTGTCCACTGTGGCACCTCCTGCCTCACCTTGTGTCAGTACCAGGGCCTTGTCCACTGTGGCACCTGCTGCCTTACCTTGTGTCAGTACCAGGGCCTTGTCCACTGTGGCACCTGCTGCCTTACCTTGTGTCAGTACCAGGGCCTTGTCCACTGTGGCACCTCCTGCCTCACCTTGTGTCAGTACCAGGGCCTTGTCCACTGTGGCACCTCCTGCCTCACTTTGTGTCAGTACCAGGGCCTTGTCCACTGTGGCACCTCCTGCCTCACTTTGTGTCAGTACCAGGGCCTTGTCCACTGTGGCACCTGCTGCCTTACCTTGTGTCAGTACCAGGGCCTTGTCCACTGTGGCACCTGCTGCCTTGTGTCAGTACCAGGGCCTTGTCCACTGTGGCACCTGCTGCCTCACCTTGTGTCAGTACCAGGGTCTTGTCCACTGTGGCACCTGCTGCCTTACCTTGTGCCAGTACCAGGGCCTTGTCCACTGTGGCACCTGCTGCCTTGTGTCAGTACCAGGGCCTTGTCCACTGTGGCACCTGCTGCCTTGTGTCAGTACCAGGGCCTTGTCCACTGTGGCACCTGCTGCCTTACCTTGTGCCAGTACCAGGGCCTTGTCCACTGTGGCACCTGCTGCCTTGTGTCAGTACCAGGGCCTTGTCCACTGTGGCACCTGCTGCCTTGTGTCAGTACCAGGGCCTTGTCCACTGTGGCACCTGCTGCCTTGTGTCAGTACCAGGGCCTTGTCCACTGTGGCACCTGCTGCCTTACCTTGTGTCAGTACCAGGGCCTTGTCCACTGTGGCACCTGCTGCCTTGTGTCAGTACCAGGGCCTTGTCCACTGTGGCACCTGCTGCCTTGTGTCAGTACCAGGGCCTTGTCCACTGTGGCACCTGCTGCGTTACCTTGTGCCAGTACCAGGGCCTTGTCCACTGTGGCACCTGCTGCCTTGTGTCAGTACCAGGGCCTTGTGCACTGTGGCACCTGCTGCCTTGTGTCAGTACCAGGGCCTTGTCCACTGTGGCACCTGCTGCCTTACCTTGTGTCAGTACCAGGGCCTTGTCCACTGTGGCACCTGCTGCCTTGTGTCAGTACCAGGGCCTTGTCCACTGTGGCACCTGCTGCCTTACCTTGTGTCAGTACCAGGGCCTTGTCCACTGTGGCACCTGCTGCCTCGCCTTGTGTCAGTACCAGGGCCTTGTCCACTGTGGCACCTGCTGCCTCACCTTGTGTCAGTACCAGGGCCTTGTCCACTGTGGCACCTGCTGCCTTGTGTCAGTACCAGGGCCTTGTCCACTGTGGCACCTCCTGCCTTGTGCCAGTACCAGGACCTTGTCCACTGTGGCACCTCCTGCCTTGTGTCAGTACCAGGACCTTGTCCACTGTGGCACCTGCTGCCTTGTGTCAGTACCAGGGCCTTGTCCACTGTGGCACCTCCTGCCTTGTGTCAGTACCAGGACCTTGTCCACTGTGGCACCTCCTGCCTTGTGTCAGTACCAGGGCCTTGTCCACTGTGGCACCTCCTGCCTTGTGTCAGTACCAGGGCCTTGTCCACTGTGGCACCTCCTGCCTTGTGTCAGTACCAGGGCCTTGTCCACTGTGGCACCTCCTGCCTTGTGTCAGTACCAGGGCCTTGTCCACTGTGGCACCTCCTGCCTTGTGTCAGTACCAGGGCCTTGTCCACTGTGGCACCTCCTGCCTTGTCAGTACCAGGACCTTGTCCACTGTGGCACCTGCTGCCTTGTGTCAGTACCAGGGCCTTGTCCACTGTGGCACCTCCTGCCTTGTGTCAGTACCAGGACCTTGTCCACTGTGGCACCTCCTGCCTTGTGTCAGTACCAGGACCTTGCCCACTGTGGCACCTCCTGCCTTACCTTGTGTCATGTCAGATGACACAAGGTACACAGGCTTTGCAAAGGCATTCGACAAATGAGATCATGGAGTGATTGCACACAAAATGAGGTCAATGGGAATAACTGGTAAAGTAGGACGCTGGATATTCAATTTCCTGTCGAACAAAACACAAAGAGTAACAGTCAATCAAATCAAATAGTCCAAGCGCACTGTACCTCAAGGTGCAGTGCTTGCACCACTGCTGTTCCTTATTCTCATATCAGATATAGATAAAAATACTAGTCACAGCTTCGTGTTATCCTTTGTAGATGTCACAAAAATCAGCATGAAAATTACCTCTGCTGAAGACATGGAAAAATTACAAGCTGATATCAATAAAGTTTTCGACTGGGCAGCAGAGAATAACATGATGTTTAACAATGATAAATTCCAGGTATTCAGGTACGGTAAAAATGAGGACCTTAAACATAATGCAGGGCACAAACCACAATCAAATCTGCCCATAGTAGGAAAACAGCATGTCAAGGATTTGGGAATAATGATGTCCGACGATCTAACGTTTAGGGAGCATAACCATGCAAATATTGCGTCGAGCAGGAAAGTGATAGGATGGATTACGAGAACTTTCAAATCCAGGGATCCCATCACAATGGTTATACTCTTCAAGTCACTTGTGTTGTCCCGTCTCGAGTACTGCTCAGTACTCACTTCCCCCTTCAGAGCAGGAGAGATTGCTGAAATAGAGGGAATACAGAGAACATATACGGCACGCATAGACGAGATAAAACACCTAAATTATTGGGATCGTCTCAAAGGTATCCCAAATGTACTCGCTAGAAAGGAGAAGAGAGAGATACCAAATAATATACACATGGAAAATACTGGAAGGTCAGGTCCCAAATCTACACAGTAAAATAACAACGTACTGGAGTGAACGATATGGAAGAAAATGCAGAATAGAACCAGTGAAGAGCAGAGGTGCCATAGGCACAATACCTGCTTGATGGGGTTCTGGGAGTTGTTCTACTCCCCAATCAGAGAACACTGTATAAACATCAGAGGTCCGCGGTTGTTCAACGCCCTCCCAGCGAACATAATAAATATTGCCGGAACAACATCTTCGTATTGGACATCTTCAAGAGAAAACTTGACTGTTTTCTAAAAGAAGTAACGGAACAACCGGGCTGTGATGGGTATGTGGGCCGCTCCAAGCAACAGCCTGGTGGACCGAGCTCTCACAAGTCAAGCCTGGCCTCGGGCCGGGCTTGGGGAGTAGAACTACTCCCAGAACCCCATCCAGGAGGTACCAGGACCTTGCCTTGCCCAGTGTGGCACCTGCTGCCTTGCCTTAAGTTTTTTAGGATACACTTTAATACTGAAAGTGGTGTTGTCGCTGTTATCATGTCTTGGTGAGGACCATGTTGAGGACTCAGCTGCCACGCCCTGAGCCCGACCCCGGCAGGTAGCGTAATTGTTAACACACACACACACACACACACACACACACACACACACACACACACACACACACACACACACACACACACACACACACACACACACACACACACACACACACACACACACACACACACACACACACACACACACACACACACACACACACACACACACACACACACACACACACACACACACACACACACACACACACACACACACACACACACACACACACACACACACACACACACACACACACACACACACACACACACACACACACACACACACACACACACACACACACACACACACACACACACACACACACACACACACACACACACACACACACACACACACACACACACACACACACACACACACACACACACACACACACACACACACACACACACACACACACACACACACACACACACACACACACACACACACACACACACACACACACACACACACACACACACACACACACACACACACACACACACACACACACACACACCCCCCCCCCACCCACCCACCCCCCCCCCACTCACCCCCCTTCTCCCCCTCACCCCTCTCCCCAGGACCTCCCTTCTCCCCCATCCCCCATGCCCTCCCTTCTCCCACATGCCTTCCCGTCTCTCCCACCCCCATGCCCTCCCTTCCCCCCCTCCCCCCTAAGCCCCCCACTCTCCCCCACCCCACCTAAGTCTTCCCCTCTCCCCCACTCCCCTAAACCCTCCCCTCTTCCTCACCCACCTCAGCCCTCCCTTTTCCCCCACGCCCCCCAAGCCCTCCACCCTTTTCTCTTCCCCCAAGCCCCCCCATCTCCCCTATCCCCCACAGCCTCTCCTCCCCCCATGCTTCCCCAACCCTCCCTCTCTTACCCACCCCTGTACCCTCCCCCTCTTATCCACCCCCTGTACCCTCCCTCTCTTATCCACCCCCTGTACCCTCCCCCTCTCCCCCACCACCCCAAGCCCTCCCTCCTCCACCAATCCCCCCGTGCTAGGTCCCCCCAGCTCCCACTCACCCCAGATCCCAAAGGTCCCCTCCAGAAAAGAAGCAGAAGAGAGTCAGTTTCAGGGTGATGTACTCGAACATAGATGGGATCACAAGCAAGACAAGTGAACTAAGGGAAAGAGCACAAGAAGTTAACCCAGATGTAATCGGACTCACTGAAACAAAACTCTCTGGAATCATAACGAATGCCGTGTTTCCCCAGGAGTATACAGTAATAAGGAAAGAGAGGGAAGGTAGGGGAGGAGGCGGAGTGGCCCTACTCATGAGAAGGGAATGGAGTTTTAAGGAGATGGCCATCCCGGGCTGTGAGGAGTTCAGAGACTACATAGCAGGCACCATAACAATGGGAAGACCAAGAATAGTAGTAGCAGTAATATACAACCCTCCACCAAATGACAGGAGACCCAGTCAAGAGTATGAAAACAACAACAAGGCAGTTAACACTATAATTGAGAGGGCAGCCTCTGCTGCCTGTAGAAATAGATCCCACCTGCTCATCATGGGCGACTTCAATCACGGAAAGATTGACTGGGAGAACAAGGAACCGCATGGAGGCGAGGATACGTGGAGAGCCAAACTATTGGAGGTGGTGACAAGCAACTTTTTAACCCAGCATGTCGTAGAACCCACAAGGATGAGAGGCAATGACGAACCAGCGAGACTCGACCTAGTCTTCACTCTGAACGACTCCGACATAAGAGAAATCGGTTTTGAGGACCCAGTAGGGATGAGCGACCACAGTGTACTGGTGTTTGAGTACTTGATTGAAGATGGGTTATTGAACTCGAGGAGGGATACCGAAACCAAAAGGTTAGCATACCGAAAGGGAAACTATGAGGGGATAAGAAAATTCCTAACAGATATAGCATGGGAAACAGAGCTCAGGGGAAAGACGGCCCAAGATATGATGGATTACATCACGCAGAAGTGCAAGGACGCAGCAAACAAGTTTGTCCCAGTCCAAAAGGAAAACAGAGAAATGAAGATGAGAAACCCATGGTTTAATCAAAGATGTAGGCTAGCTAAGCAGCAAAGTAAAAGAGCATGGAGAAACTATAGGAATAACAGGACACTGGAGAGCAGAGAAAGATACCAGAATGCCAGGAATGAATATGTCAGGATGAGAAGAGAGGCAGAAAGACAATACGAAAATGACATCGCAAGCAAGGCAAAGACTCAGCCTAAATTGTTGCATAGCCACATTAGGAGAAAAACAACAGTAAAGGAACAGGTTATGAGATTAAGGATAGGGGCGGAAGGATTCACTACAAATGACAAGGAAGTGTGTGAGGAATTGAATAAGAAATTCCAGGAGGTCTTCACCTTAGAGCAAGGAGAAATTCCAGAGGTAAGTGAGGGAATAGCTAACCAGGAACCACTGGAAGAGTTTGAGATTACCAGTGGGGAAGTAAGGAAGTGTTTACTAGAGTTGGACGTGACGAAGGCTATAGGCCCAGATGGAATCTCCCCTTGGGTTTTAAAGGAAGGAGCAAGAGAACTGAGCCTACCACTCTCCATAGTGTATAACAAATCACTGGCAACAGGGGAACTGGCAGATATTTGGAAAGCAGCTAACGTAGTCCCGATATACAAGAAAGGGGATAGACAGGAGGCACTGAACTACAGGCCAGTGTCCCTAACCTGCATACCATGCAAGCTGATGGAGAAGATTGTGCGAAAAAAACTAGTGGAGCATCTGGAGCGAAGGAACTTTGTAACACAGCATCAACACGGGTTCGGGGATGGCAGGTCCTGCCTCACAGGGTTACTTGAATTCTACGACCAGGCAACAAAAATAAGGCAAGAAAGAGAAGGGTGGGCAGACTGCATATTTTTGGATTGTCAGAAAGCCTTTGATGCAGTGCCACACAAGAGGCTAGTGCGAAAGTTGGAGATGCAGGCTGGAGTGAGAGGGAAGGTACTCCGGTGGATAGAGGAGTACCTAAGCAACAGGAGACAATGAGTCTGTGTGAGGGGTTGTAACAAGAGAGCAGTACATAGTACATGAACATCATAACAGCATGAACAGGCCACGTGGAGGATGAACAACCCACAGGCGCCAGACAGGCGGCGGCAGACAATGTAAAAGTTACACCTCTGTACAAGTTAGCCATAGAGTCAGGTCAACGGTCATCGAATCACAAAGAGGTCAGAATTGATGCCGTCATGGTAATCTTCAGGGATTAACCCCTAAACAACAAATGCAAAACCCTCATGTTCAGCTGAGGAGCAGCAGATCAGGGGAGAGACAGTAGAGTGGGCGCAGCCCAGTAGGGAGGTGTGTGTGGACTCGGGGAAGGAACATCATCTCCCGGAAACGGTGGAACAACATACGAGTAAGTACGGCTCTCTTGTACTAAAGCACCTCATTCAGTACCCTTGGCCTCTAGTAGGGAATATAGTTAGGGAGTGTCTTATTGAATTATTTCTAATAAAGTCAGATATTAAGTGTTATTCAATGTGTATTAATGGTTCCTTGCTTTAGTGATATTGGGCCTACCGTCCCCTTTGCCCTAGTGACCTAGTGCTCTTAATTATTCAGTATTCCTCCCCCGTTCGTCTTCCGTGTTGAGGTGTTAGTATTGGTGTGTCCCGCCTTATTCTTGTGTACACTATAGTTCCCAAGTGGTCAGGATTATTCGAGTGTCAGGCCAGGATCCTTGTACCGTTCAATTGTCCCCTACACCTGTCCTGGTAGGTTATTCCATCTGCAAGACCTACGACTCTCACTCCGGTCCCCTGTCCGGTAACTCAGGGTGGTGGCAGCGTCACTCGGTAACTCATACGATAGGCTGTGACTACGATTACCTCTATCTTTCTGTCTCACTCTCCCTCGCCCTCACTCGCTCTCGTTCTCCCTCCCTTACTCTCGTTCTCGCTCTCTCCTCTCTCTCTCCTCTCGCTCTGCCTCCCTCTTCCTCTCTCTCTGCCTCCCTCTTCCTCTCTCTCTCTCTCCTTCCTCTGTGTACTGGTTTACGTCTTCGTATGACGGCCCGAGTGTTAACATCTTACATGATCGGTAGAGCATCTGTTATTCCCATAGAAAGAGCGGAGATTGCACGGTTAGCTCAGTGGTAGTAGCGGAGTGCGCGGTCGAGATAGATACAAGGCGAGTTATTACAATCAGGGTTATTACAGGGTGAGGTCTCAGATTGGCGAGACGTCACAAGTGGAGTCCCGCAGGGGTCAGTCCTTGGACCTATACTGTTTCTGGTATATGTAAATGATCTCCCAGAGGGTATAGATTCGTCCCTCTCAATGTTTGCCGACGATGCAAAAATTATGAGGAGGATTGAAACAGAGGATGATAGTAGGAGGCTACAAGATGATCTGGATAGACTGAGTGAATGGTCCAACAAATGGCTGTTGAAGTTCAACCCGAGTAAATACAAAGTAATGAAACTAGGCAGCGGAAACAGGAGGCCAGGCACAGGATACAGAATAGGAGATGAAGTACTTAATGAAACAGACAGTAAGAGAAAGATCTAGGAGTTGATATCACACCAAACCTGTCTCTTGAAGCCCACATAAAGAGAATAACGTCTGCGGCATATGCGAGGCTGGCTAACATCAGAACGGCGTTCAGGAACCTGTGTAAGGAATCATTCAGAATCTTGTACACCACATATGTAAGACCAATCCTGGAGTATGCGGCCCCAGCATGGAGCCCGTACCTTGTCAAGCACAAGACGAAGCTGGAAAAAGTCCAAAGGTATGCTACTAGACTAGTCCCAGAACTAAGAGACATGAGTTATGAGGAAAGGCTGCGGGAAATGCACCTTACGACATTGGAAGACAGAAAAGTAAGGGGGGACATGATCACAACCT
>NC_091206.1:23256604-23295739 GCF_040958095.1 Procambarus clarkii
TCTCACTCTCACACTCACTCTCACACTCTCCCACTCTCCCACTCTCACACTCTCACACTCTCACACTCTCTCACTCTCACACTCTCTCTCACACTCTCCCACTCTCACACTCTCTCACTCTCTCTCTCTCTCTCTGACACACACACACACTCACACAGAGTGAGGTCTGGCGTGGTAGTTGTTGTTCTAGTGTTGTTCATCATGCACAGTGTTGAGGCGTGCCAGTGGGTTAGGTTACCTTGAGTGTGTTGGTGCAACACCGCCTAGTATGGCGGAGGCACCAATCTCCTCACGGCACGCACCATCACCCATATTTGTAAGCCAAGAACGCCTCATGTTCCAGTTGGGTGAGTTCATTACTTGGTATGCCGTGGCCAGGAGTGTGAAGACCGCCGTGCCACCCTAGGTAGCCTCACCGTTGCCCTGGTGCAAGCACGCATGTTTGAGAATGCTGCCAGCGCTATTATCACACCGATTGTCAACCTCTCTCCATGGGATGCACCGTACTTACCCTTAGAGCGTAGTTTAATGCGGGGAGCTCTGCCGACTTCACCGAGTACATTACCAAGTCTAACTCTTGGGTGCACACACATCCTTGCATTATCGGCCTCATCAGCCAAGTTACCGCGGCGCTGCCTTGTATCTTACACCAACCTGTTATCCCCGGAGTACATCACGATGTTTACCTTTATCCTGCCTCCTCTCACAGGTAACTGCTAGCAACTGCTTCCTTTGGAATTGAATTAAAAGTTGAACATTATAGTGGAGGATGAGGTAGTGACGCGTCAACCCCCACGCGAGCGTCAGTTAGCGCAACCTTACGGCTCTTTTGGGAAGGTTGAGGGGGTTGCTTCCCTCGCCGCGCGGTGCCTGCCCGCACGGTGGCCGGCCACACCTCGTGGTAGACCGTGTCATCAGCCAAGCTGTTGGTGCCTCAAGTTCATTACTGGCCGTTTTGTCAGTGTGGAATTAGACAAATTATTACGTTTGCTTTTGAGCAGGATTAGGGGGGGGGGGTGCGCACGTAATTCCCATTAGGCCTATGTTTAGTGTGGGGACACGAAGTCTTGAGACTTAATGGTCCTTATTGTTGACTACTTATTACACCATACGTTATCTTAAGGTTATCTTGAGAAGATTTCGGGGCTTAGCGTCCCCCCGCTGCCCGGCCGTAGACCAGGCCTCCTCGTTGCTGCTATAGATTGTGTCCTTGTCTATGACCCTGTCTGCTCAGTACTCACTTCCCCCTTCAGAGCAGGAGAGATTGCTGAAATAGAGGGAATACAGAGAACATATACGGCACGCATAGACGCGATAAAACACCTAAATTATTGGGATCGTCTCAAAGCTCTCCAAATGTACTCTCTAGAAAGGAGACGAGAGAGATACCAAATAATATACACATGGAAAATACTGGAGGGTCAGGTCCCAAATCTACACAGTAAAATAACAACGTACTGGAGTGAACGATATGGAAGAAAATGCAAGATTGAACCTGTGAAGAGCAGAGGTGCCATAGGAACAATCAGAGAGCACTGTATAAACATCAGGGGTCCGCGGTTGTTCAACGTCCTCCCAGCGAGCATAAGAAATATTGCCGGAACAACCGTGGACATCTTCAAGAGAAAACTGGACGGTTTTCTAAGAGAAGTTCCGGATCAGCCGGGCTGTGGTGGGTACGTGGCCCTGCGGGCCGCTCCAAGCAACAGCCTGGTGGACCAAACTCTCACAAGTCGAGCCTGGCCTCGGGGCCGGGCTTGGGGAGTAGAAGAACTCCCAGAACCCCATCAACCAGGTATCATGACTGATATGAGGATGAGAAAAAGTACTGGAGCAAGCACAGTACCCTGGGGGACTGAGCTCTTCACGGTTGATGGTCCGGATTTTATTTTGTTGACTATTATACATTGGACTCTCAGGAAAATGTAGATCCATCTGCCTATTTTTCCGGTAATTAGTTGTTACCAGCTAGTGTGTGTACAGGGCCAGGTTGCCCCCAAGGCACGAGTCTGGAATAGAACTCCCGAATTCATCCACAAGTAAAGAGTAATTTTAATCATTATCAGTAACATTTTACAGATTGAATTTGTTCATTAAATGTTCTCTACAGCCCCTTTCAAAGCTGGACAAATTACTGACCTGGAGAGCGTAATAGATCCTTTACTGCTAGAATCCACTCAGTAAAACATCTAAACTACTGTGACTGACTAAAATGCCTTAATCTTTATTCTCTTGAGCTCAGGCGGGAGTGATACATAATAATTTACACATGGAAAATAGTAGAGGGGCTGGTCCCAAACCTGCACACAGAAATAACACCACATGAGACCAGAAGACATGGCAGGATGTGCAGAATACCCCCGTTGAAGAGCAGAGGTGCAACAGGTACTCTGAGAGAGAACTCTATCAACATCAGAGGCCCGAGACTGTTCAACACGCTTCCACTACACATAAGGGGCATAACTGGCCGACCCCTCACAGTGTTCAAGAGAGAACTGGATAAGTACCACCTAAGGATACCTGATCAACCAGGCTGTGACTCATACGTCAGGCTGCAAGCAGCCGCGTCAAACAGCCTATTTGATCAGTTCCGTAACGAGGAGGTCTGGTCGACGACCGGGCCGCGGGTTCACTAAGCCCCGAAAACACCTCAAGGTAACCTCAAGGTGCATATTTCCCTGGGGTAAACTTTCGCTGTATTTAAACACAAGATATTATTACACAAGTGATTTAAAAAGAATCATGTTGGCTTCTCATCTCGTGTTTAAAAAAAAGGGTTTAAATCCCCCACCTTCCTTTTCAGTTGTGGTGTTGAGTTTTTAAACATAGCTTAAGGTCTCTCGACATCATTTCTCCAGATCTTTGTATTCCCTTATAGTCTGTGGAGCTGTAATTTGTCTTCACTTAATATCACATTGTTTTATATGGTCCATTGAAAGAGTTAAGAGTTTGGATGTTGTCTGTCATCTGTGCATGATGCTTATGAAGAGTAGTCCTTTAAAGATAAGATAATGCAGTTAACTTTGTGTTTGTGGTAAGTATTGTACCCTGGTGGGCGGGCAGTGTACGACCATGTCGAAGTAGTCTCCTGGGTTTACATCCATTGCTTATCAATTGTTACGTCAGAAAAGTTGAAGATCTACCTCGAAAATGTTCCATTTAATAATTTGTTGCACATTGTATTTGCAATTACACCATGTTCATACCTGGTTGATGGGGTTCTGGGAGTTCTACTCCCCAAGCCCGGCTCGAGGCCAGGCTTGACTTGTGAGAGTTTGGTCCACCAGGCTGTTGCTTGGTGGACCACAGCCCGGTTGGTCCGGCACGCCTTGGAGGAATAAATCTAGTTTCCTCTTGAAGCAGCCGCATGATAACATGTGTCAAAAACTTTTCTAAATTCCTTGTATTGCGTGGACATTGTTTCTTGCAGTGTGTACAAGACCATAGGCAATCATTTTGTGAGGAATTGCGGGGAGCCTGAGCAGCCAGGTGTGTCAGTGTTGGCCAGGAGTGTTGTGGTGATGCAACACAGTGTGTTGTGTAAACATCCTTCTAGCCTAAGCACACACTCAACACATTTCTCATTTTTATAGTGCGTGTTAGTGCGCTTTGTCTCTTCTTACTCGGTTTTTAGGCTTTTGTTGCCCACTTTTAAGTTTGATTTTAAAGTTTTAAAGTTTCTGGGATATGTCTGGGCACTCTCCATAGGACTAGGATACTTAGGGCCTGGTATAGAGAGCTATAACCTTGAGGCATATAGAATGTCGTGGCTTGATGTGGGAGTTGCTGTTCATGCTGTCAATGGCTTGTTCAAGGCCAGGTGCAGTTGGTGATGCCTGAAATGCAAGCTGATGTAGGCGCCATGTTTGTACAAAATACATTATGGTTATCAAACTTCAGTGTGTTTATCGGTTCATTAAACACTCGCACGTCGTCCTCAATATTTCGGTTATTCCTGTGTCGTCATAGAGAGACCCGGTACTGGAAGTGGGGCTCACACAGCCTACGGTCTCAGGCCGGTAATATTTTTGTGTCTTATAATTCTGTTATTAACACTCTTGCTCTTGTATCTTGAGCTTTGTGGGATTTTCTGTTCCCTAATCAACTTTTCTTCTCGTTTTCGGGTGAGAATGAAGAGTAAATATTTTTCCTGATTTGCTTATGACTAGTGCCACTGTGCCTCTCTTCTTGTGCATGTTCCTAGTGCCACTGTGCCTCTCTTCTTGTGCATGTTCCTAGTGCCACTGTGCCTCTCTTCTTGTGCATGTTCCTAGTGCCACTGTGCCCCTCTTCTTGTGCATGTTCCTAGTGCCACTGTGCCCCTCTTCTTGAGCAAGTTCCTAGTGCCACTGTGCCTCTCTTCTTGTGCATGCTCCTAGTGCCACTGTGCCTCTCTTCTTGTGCATGTTCCTAGTGCCACTGTGCCTCTCTTCTTGTGCATGTTCCTAGTGCCACTGTGCCCCTCTTCTTGAGCAAGTTCCTAGTGCCACTGTGCCTCTCTTCTTGAGCGTGTTCCTAGTGCCACTTTGCCTCTCTTCTTGTGCGTGTTCCTAGTGCCACTGTGCCTCTCTTCTTGAGCATGTTCCTAGTGCCACTGTGCCTCTCTTCTTGAGCATGCTGCTAGTGCCACTGTGCCCCTCTTCTTGAGTATGCTGCTAGTGCCACTGTGCCCCTCTTCTTGAGCATGCTGCTAGTGCCACTGTGCCCCTCTTCTTGTGTATGTTCCTAGTGCCACTGTGCCCCTCTTCTTGTGTATGTTCCTAGTGCCACTGTGCCCCTCTTCTTGTGTATGTTCCTAGTGCCACTGTGCCCCTCTTCTTGTGTATGTTCCTAGTGCCACTGTGCCCCTCTTCTTGAGCATGTTCCTAGTGCCACTGTGCCTCTCTTCTTGTGCATGTTCCTAGTGCCACTGTGCCTCTCTTCTTGTGCATGTTCCTAGTGCCACTGTGCCTCTCTTCTTGAGCATGTTCCTAGTGCCACTGTGCCCCTCTTCTTGTGCATGTTCCTAGTGCCACTGTGCGCCTCTTCTTGTGCATGTTCCTAGTGCCACTGTGCCCCTCTTCTTGAGCATGCTGCTAGCGCCACTGTGCCCCTCTTCTTGTGCATGTTCCTAGTGCCACTGTGCCCCTCTTCTTGAGCATGTTCCTAGTGCCACTGTGCCCCTCTTGTGCATGTTCCTAGTGCCACTGTGCCTCTCTTCTTGTGCATGTTCCTAGTGCCACTGTGCCTCTCTTCTTGTGCATGTTCCTAGTGCCACTGTGCCCCTCTTCTTGTGCATGTTCCTAGTGCCACTGTGCCTCTCTTCTTGTGTATGTTCCTAGTGCCACTGTGCCTCTCTTCTTGAGCATGTTCCTAGTGCCACTGTGCCCCTCTTGTGCATGTTCCTAGTGCCACTGTGCCTCTCTTCTTGTGCATGTTCCTAGTGCCACTGTGCCCCTCTTCTTGTGCATGTTCCTAGTGCCACTGTGCCCCTCTTCTTGTGCATGTTCCTAGTGCCACTGTGCCTCTCTTCTTGAGCATGTTCCTAGTGCCACTGTGCCCCTCTTCTTGTGCATGTTCCTAGTGCCACTGTGCCTCTCTTCTTGTGCATGTTCCTAGTGCCACTGTGCCCCTCTTCTTGTGCATGTTCCTAGTGCCACTGTGCCCCTCTTCTTGTGCATGTTCCTAGTGCCACTGTGCCTCTCTTCTTGAGCATGTTCCTAGTGCCACTGTGCCCCTCTTCTTGTGCATGTTCCTAGTGCCACTGTGCCTCTCTTCTTGAGCATGTTCCTAGTGCCACTGTGCCCCTCTTCTTGTGCATGTTCCTAGTGCCACTGTGCCTCTCTTCTTGTGCATGTTCCTAGTGCCACTGTGCCCCTCTTCTTGAGCATGCTGCTAGCGCCACTGTGCGTCTCTTCTTGAGCATGCTGCTAGCGCCACTGTGCGTCTCTTCTTGAGCATGCTGCTAGTGCCACTGTGCCTCTTCTTGAGCATGTTCCTAGTGCCACTGTGCCTCTCTTCTTGAGCATGTTCCTAGTGCCACTGTGCCTCTCTTCTTGAGCATGCTGCTAGTGCAGCAGATTTCGGCTTATCTTGAGGTTATCTTGAAATGATTTCGGGGCTTTAGTGTCCCCGCGGCCCGGTCCTCGACCAGGCCTCCACCCCCAGGAAGCAGCCCGTGACAGCTGACTAACTCCCAGATACCTATTTACTGCTAGGTAACAGGGGCATTCAGGGTGAAAGAAACTTTGCCCATTTGCTTCTGCCTCGTGCGGGAATCGAACCCGCGCCACAGAATTACGAGTCCTGCGCTCTATCCACCAGGCTACGAGGCCCCCCTCGTAGGGCCTCGCAGGCTTGGGGAGTAGAAGAACTCTGAGGACCCCATCAAGCAGGTTGGCGTGGCGTGGCGTGGGAGGGCGTGGCGTGGCGTGGGAGGGCGGGGCCAGCGGTCCATGTACCGTAGCAGGCGTGCTATGGGGCTATTAGGCAACGTCCCACTAATTATGACAAAAGGAATACGAACGTGCCGCATTTGAACAAATCGGAACTTGACGAATTTCAGAAATCTGATAACGTATTCTTTCCTTAGATTTAAAAAATAAGTAAATAATAATAATTCATTGTATCGGGGTGCTATGATTTTGGGGAACAATTTCCCCGCGGCCCGGTCTCCTCCTTGCTGGACTAATCAACCAGGCTGATAGATACAGCTGCTCGCAGCCTGACGTACGAGTCACAGCCTGGTTGATCTGGTATCCTTTGGAGGTGCCAACCAAGTTCCCTTTGGAACACTGTGAGGGGTCGGCCAGTTATGTCCCTTATGTGTAGTGGAAGCGTGTTGAACAGTCTCGGGCCTCTGATGTTGATAGTTCTCTCTTGAACACTGTGAGGGGTCGGCCAGTTATGTCCCTTATGTGTAGTGGAAGCGTGTTGAACAGTCTCGGGCCTCTGATGTTGATAGTTCTCTCTTGAACACTGTGAGGGGTCGGCCAGTTATGCCCCTTATGTGTAGTGGAAGCGTGTTGAACAGTCTCGGGCCTCTGATGTTGATAGAGTTCTCTCTGAGTACCTGTTGCACCTCTGCTCTTCAACGGGGGTATTCTGCACATCCTGCCATGTCTTCTGGTCTCATGTGATGTTATTTCTGTGTGCAAGTTTGGGACCAGCCCCTCTACTATTTTCCACATATAAATTTTTATGTATCTCTCCCGCCTGTGCTCAAGAGAATATGGATTTAGGTATTTTAGTCTGTCCCAATAGTTTAGATGTTTTACTGAGTGGATTCTAGCAGTAAAGGTGAGTGTGGAGTGTTGTAGGGGCGTGGTGGTGTGTGTGGAGTGTTGTAGGGGCGTGGTGGTGTGTGGGGAGTGTTGTAGGGGCGTGGTGGTGTGTGTGTGGAGTGTTGTAGGGGCGTGGAGGTGTGTGTGGAGTGTTGTAGGGGCGTGGAGGTGTGTGTGGAGTGTTGTAGGGGCGTGGTGGTGTGTGTGGAGTGTTGTAGGGGCGTGGTGGTGTGTGTGGAGTGTTGTAGGGGCGTGGTGGTGTGTGTGGAGTGTTGTAGGGGCGTGGTGGTGTGTGTGGAGTGTTGTAGGGGCGTGGTGGTGTGTGTGGAGTGTTGTAGGGGCGTGGTGGTGTGTGTGGAGTGTTGTAGGGGCGTGGTGGTGTGTGGGGAGTGTTGTAGGGGCGTGGTGGTGTGTGTGGAGTGTTGTAGGGGCGTGGTGGTGTGTGTGGAGTGTTGTAGGGGCGTGGTGGTGAGTGTGGAGTGTTGTAGGGGCGTGGTGGTGTGTGTGGAGTGTTGTAGGGGCGTGGTGGTGTGTGTGGAGTGTTGTAGGGGCGTGGTGGTGTGTGTGGAGTGTTGTAGGGGCGTGGTGGTGTGTGTGGAGTGTTGTAGGGGCGTGGTGGTGTGTGTGGAGTGTTGTAGGGGCGTGGTGGTGTGTGTGGAGTGTTGTAGGGGCGTGGTGGTGAGTGTGGAGTGTTGTAGGGGCGTGGTGGTGTGTGTGGAGTGTTGTAGGGGCGTGGTGGTGTGTGTGGAGTGTTGTAGGGGCGTGGAGGTGTGTGTGGAGTGTTGTAGGGGCGTGGAGGTGTGTGTGGAGTGTTGTAGGGGCGTGGAGGTGTGTGTGGAGTGTTGTAGGGGCGTGGAGGTGTGTGTGGAGTGTTGTAGGGGCGTGGAGGTGTGTGTGGAGTGTTGTAGGGGCGTGGAGGTGTGTGTGGAGTGTTGTAGGGGCGTGGTGGTGTGTGTGGTGTGTTGTAGGGGCGTGGAGGTGTGTGTGGAGTGTTGTAGGGGCGTGGAGGTGTGTGTGGAGTGTTGTAGGGGCGTGGTGGTGTGTGTGGAGTGTTGTAGGGGCGTGGAGGTGTGTGTGGAGTGTTGTAGGGGCGTGGAGGTGTGTGTGGAGTGTTGTAGGGGCGTGGAGGTGTGTGTGGAGTGTTGTAGGGGCGTGGTGGTGTGTGTGTGTGGCGTGTGCGTGATGCTGCACAAACACACACACTGCTGTATATTATGTCATGACACCATATACCTGGTCATTAGGCAAGCAGCGCCCGCCCGCACATGACATACCTGTCAATTATACGACCAGGTTCTCCAGGTACACGTGTTCTCCTGTAACAGTCTAGTCAGGCTTCCCTCTTGTTCTCTCTCTTCCCCCCCCCCGCCCACCCTACACCCGGGGCCCGGCTCCCCTCCTGGCCCCGCCCACCCTACACCCGGGGCCCGGCTCCCCTTCTGGCCCCGCCCACCCTACATCCGGGGCCCGGCTCCCCTCGTGGCCCCGCCCACCCTACACCCGGGGCCCGGCTCCCCTCCTGGCCCCGCCCACCCTACACCCGGGGGCCCGGCTCCCCTCCTGGCCCCGCCCACCCTACACCCGGGGGCCCGGCTCCCCTCCTGGCCCCGCCCACCCTACACCCGGGGGCCCGGCTCCCCTCGTGGCCCCGCCCACCCTACACCCGGGGCCCGGGTCCCCTCGTGGCCCCTACACCCTACACCCGGGGCCCGGCTCCCCTCGTGGCCCCTACACCCTACACCCGGGGCCCGGCTCCCCTCGTGGCCCCTACACCCTACACCCGGGGGCCAGGCTCCCCTCGTGGCCCCTCCCACCCTACACCCGGGGCCCGGCTCCCCTCGTGGCCCCGCCCACCCTACACCCGGGGCCCGGCTCCCCTCCTGGCCCCTCCCACCCTACACCCGGGGCCCGGCTCCCCTCCTGGCCCCTCCCACCCTACACCCGGGGCCTAGCTCCCCTCGTGGCCCCGCCCACCCTACACCCGGGGCCCGGCTCCCCTCCTGGCCCCTCCCACCCTACACCCGGGGCCTAGCTCCCCTCGTGGCCCCGCCCACCCTACACCCGGGGGCCCGGCTCCCCTCGTGGCCCCTCCCACCCTACACCCGGGGCCTAGCTCCCCTCGTGGCCCCGCCCGCCCTACACCCGGGGGCCCGGCTCCCCTCGTGGCCCCTCCCACCCTACACCCGGGGGCCCGGCTCCCCTCCTGGCCCCCCTCCCACCCTACACCCGGGGCCTAGCTCCCCTCGTGGCCCCGCCCACCCTACACCCGGGGCCTAGCTCCCCTCGTGGCCCCTCCCACCCTACACCCGGGGCCCGGCTCCCCTCGTGGCCCCTACACCCTACACCCGGGGGCCCGGCTCCAGCGCGAGCGTATACACCATAAAGCTTGGGAACACTGTACACCAGGGGAATCATAAAAGGTTTCCCTGTACTTATTTCAGCATGTTGTATGTTTAGTGTTCTCTGTATACGTTGTGATGGCACGTACTTCAGCAGCCACTCAAGACTTTACTTTTAAAGACAATAAAATAGCTGTCTCAGCTAAAAGAAAAATGGCAGGTTGGATATCAAGAACATTTCAAACGAGATGACAAGCCAGTGATATCTTTTAAGATACTTGTACTGTCAGGGGTGGCAACCCGTTCTCGCACTTTCGTATAGTCAATATTGACTTATTAAATACGTGCATATGTGGCATACTTAACATACTAGTTTACCTTGAAAAGCTTCATAGAATACACCGACCTTACCTAACCTTAGTATGTTAATATAAGCATCTTATTGCTTCGTAATTACAATTATTACTTAACCTATTATAGGTATAGGTTAAGTAATAATTGTAATTACGAAGCAATAAGATGCTTATCTTAACATACTAAGAAGGTTAGGTAAGGTCGGTGTTTTCTATGAAGCTTTTCAAGGTAAACTAGTATGTTTAGTATGTCACATATGCACGTATTTAATAAGTCAATATTGACTGTAAGAAAGTGCGAGAACGGGTTGGGGGTGGAAAACTGTTGCACACTAACACACCCTTCAAAGTGAGAGATGCTGCTGACACGGATGATGACGTGCAGATACACATTACTGCTCGAATCCACTCAACGAAACATCTCGGTTAATTGTGACTGTTTGAGCCTGTTTAAAATCTCACAAACTGTACTCTTGGGAACAGTCATAATATATTTCACCGGGAAAATATTGGAGGGATTAATTCCAAATCTTCAATAGGCACTCGTAAACATCTATAAATATTACTGACCCCAGGCTTTTAAACGCCCTCTAAACATCAAGCTATAACTATATCACCTCTTTCGGCGTTCAAAAAGAATTCAATAAACCTAAAAAATTAAAAGTTAAATGTGATTGCTAATCCTCGGCAGTTTAAAGATCAACTCATGAAAATAGAAATATGCTTAGAAAAGATCACAAACCCTGCCCCTAAGATCATCTTGCTTGGTGATCTCAACTCAAGACACCTAATACAGAGCCATGTGGCGAATGGTGTTACAGCAGAGTGTCTCAGGAAGCAGTCTGAATGTGAACAGTCACACACAAATGCCCACTTAAAATCAGCAAATCGTAGAGGCAACTAAAAAAGAAAACACCATAGACCTTATTTTACAGCGATGAACTGACCAGGGACAATGGTTACAAATACATGTTTCTCAGATCACAAGCTACTCGAAGCTCAGACGAGCATGGTCTTCATCGGGCCACAGATAATAAGATCTTTAATGATGATGAGTTCCAGTTCTTCCGCTTTGGAAAAACGGAAGCCACACTATGGAAAGAAAAAGCAATGTAAAGAATACAGGCGTACTTCATGTCGGTAGACTCCACCTTTTAAAGAACACAATAAATTAACCGTCTCAACTGCAAAAAAATGACAGGTTGTGTAACAAGATTCTTTTGAAAAAGAGATGACATACCAATGATACTTGTCAAGACACTAGTGTTATCTAGAGTGGAATATCTTACACTAACAGCCTCACTTTTAAGCTCGAGAAAGCGTCACTCATCCTGTGAGTGGACACACCGCCATAGTGACAGTATTGGGCAGCGCCACTCATCCTGTGAGTGGACACACCGCCATAGTGACAGTATTGGGCAGCGCCACTCATCCTGTGAGTGGACACACCGCCATAGTGACAGTATTGGGCAGCGTCACTCATCCTGTGAGTGGACACACCGCCATAGTGACAGTATTGGGCAGCACCACTCATCCTGTGAGTGGACACACCGCCATAGTGACAGTATTGGGCAGCGCCACTCATCCTGTGAGTGGACACACCGCCATAGTGACAGTATTGGGCAGCGTCACTCATCCTGTGAGTGGACACACCGCCATAGTGACAGTATTGGGCAGCGCCACTCATCCTGTGAGTGGACACACCGCCATAGTGACAGTATTGGGCAGCGCCACTCATCGTGTGAGTGGACACACCGCCATAGTGACAGTATTGGGCAGCGTCACTCATCCTGTGAGTGGACACACCGCCATAGTGACAGTATTGGGCAGCGCCACCCATCCTGTGAGTGGACACACCGCCATAGTGACAGTATTGGGCAGCGCCACCCATCCTGTGAGTGGACACACCGCCATAGTGACAGTATTGGGCAGCGCTACCCATCCTGTGAGTGGACACACCGCCATAGTGACAGTATTGGGCAGCGCCACCCATCCTGTGAGTGGACACACCGCCATAGTGACAGTATTGGGCAGCGCCACCCATCCTGTGAGTGGACACACCGCCATAGTGACAGTATTGGGCAGCGTCACTCATCCTGTGAGTGGACACACCGCCATAGTGACAGTAATGGGCAGCACCACTCATCCTGTGAGTGGACACACCGCCATAGTGACAGTATTGGGCAGCGCCACTCATCCTGTGAGTGGACACACCGCCATAGTGACAGTATTGGGCAGCGCCACTCATCCTGTGAGTGGACACACCGCCATAGTGACAGTATTGGGCAGCGCCACTCATCCTGTGAGTGGACACACCGCCATAGTGACAGTATTGGGCAGCACCACTCATCCTGTGAGTGGACACACCGCCATAGTGACAGTATTGGGCAGCGCCACTCATCCTGTGAGTGGACACACCGCCATAGCAGCATGTACAACACTCCCCAATAGGAAGAAAACCCGCTGGGTTGTTCATCCTGTCACTTGTACCCAGACACAGCTGGGACTTGCTTAACTGTCTCAAGTGAACAGTTTTATCGAACAAGATGATTAACATTTCCTATCTTGCGGGGTTATAAGATAAGTTACGTTATCTTGCGGGTGCAAAGTGGGGGGGGGGGGGGGAAATCTTTTAAGAACAATATTTATATTTGAGTGTTTTCCTAGCCTAATGTGTGGCTTATTATTCTGCACACATCCACACCTCACGTCGCTGAGAAATGGAGAAATTCGGACGTTTCGGTCCGTCCTGGACCATTATCAAGTCGACCTGATAATGGTCTAGGATGGACCGAATCGTATTCTTTAATTAATTTTCTTGTGTGGTTTGTCACGTAATCATTGAAAGGTACGCACGCACACGCATGTGTGCGTGCGTGTGCACTTGGGCACATATATGTGCGTGCGTGTGCAGGTGGGCACATGTATGTGCTAGGGTGCAGGTGTGGGTGTAGCTTTGTGTGGGGATTAGGTGGGGCGTAACTGCGTAGGCTACCGGAAGTGACCGTGGGAGATTTGTGTATAGTTCTTAAGACTTTTTTTCTCGGTTCTTCCCTTCTCCCTTTATATCCTCCATTTTTACTACCTCCTTATTTTTACTCCCTCTCACCCCTCACTCTTATCTTCACCCTTCACTCTTATCTTCACCCTTCACTCTTATCTTCACCCTTCACTCTTATCTTCACCCTTCACTCTTATCTTCACCCCTCACTCTTATCTTCACCCTTCACTCTTATCTTCACCCTTCACTCTTATCTTCACCCTTCACTCTTATCTTCACCCTTCACTCTTATCTTCACCCCTCACTCTTATCTTCACCCTTCACTCTTATCTTCACCCTTCACTCTTATCTTCACCCTTCACTCTTATCTTCACCCTTCACTCTTATCTTCACCCTTCACTCTTATCTTCACCCTTCACTCTTATCTTCACCCCTCACTCTTATCTTCACCCTTCACTCTTATCTCCCCCCCCTCACTCTTATCTTCCCCCCCTCACTCTTATCTTCCCCCCCTCACTCTTATCTTCCCCCCCTCACTCTTACTCTCCCTCCCCCCCTCACTCTTACTCTCCCTCCCCCCCTCACTCTTACTCTCCCTCCCCCCCTCACTCTTACTCTCCCTCCCCCCCTCACTCTTACTCTCCCTCCCCCCTCACTCTTACTCTCCCTCCCCCCTCACTCTTACTCTCCCTCCCCCCTCACTCTTACTCTCCCTCCCCCCTCACTCTTACTCTCCCTCCCCCCTCACTCTTACTCTCCCTCCCCCCCTCACTCTTACTCTCCCTCCCCCCCTCACTCTTACTCTCCCTCCCCCCCTCACTCTTACTCTCCCTCCCCCCCCCCCTCACTCTTACTCTCCCTCCCCCCCCTCACTCTTACTCTCCCTCCCCCCCCCTCACTCTTACTCTCCCTCCCCCCTCACTCTTACTCCCCTCCCTCACTCTTACTCTCCCTCCCCCCCTCACTCTTACTCTCCCTCCCCCCCCTCACTCTTACTCACCCTCTTCCCCCTCACTCTTACTCACCCTCTTCCCCCTCACTCTTACTCTCCCTCCCTCCCTCACTCTTACTCTCCCTCCCTCCCTCACTCTTACTCTCCCTCCCCCCTCACTCTTACTCTCCCTCCCCCCTCACTCTTACTCTCCCTCCCCCCCTCACTCTTACTCTCACTCCCCCCCTCACTCTTACTCCTCTCCCTCACTCTTACTCCCCTCCCTCACTCTTACTCTCCCTCCCCCCCTCTCTTACTCACCCTCTTCCCCCTCACTCTTACTCTCCATCCCCGCTCACTCTTACTCCCCCCCCCCTCACTCTTACTCCCCTCCCTCACTCTTACTCTCCCTCCCCCCCTCACTCTTACTCTCCCTCCCCCCCTCACTCTTACTCTCCCTCCCCCCCTTATTCTTACTCTCCCTCCCCCCCTCACTCTTACTCTCCCTCCCCCCTCACTCTTACTCTCCCTCCCCCCCTCACTCTCCCTCCCCCCCTCACTCTTACTCTCCCTCCCCCCCCTCACTCTTACTCTCCCTCCCCCCCTTCACTCTTACTCGCCTTCTCCCTCTCCCTCAATTGTTCAATGGTTTCCACCGACTTGTCCCCTCTTCTTATATATCTTCCGGAGCTAATATGCAGGTACACAGCCAAAGCTAGGTTAAAAAACCATGAGATAAATGAATGATATCCAAAAAGAAATTATCCTTTCAAAAGCAAGAAGCCTTTTTACCGTCGCCCAAGGACTTAGGAGAAGTAGACTTAGACTTAGTAGACCAGTAGGAGAAAATTCTGTTAAAGTGCCAGATTTTCGAAAAGCTGATTTTAATAGCCTAAGAAATTTTTTGGGTCAAATTGATTGGAAAGGCTTGGGTATGGGGTGTGGGCCGGTCTTGGAGCGAGACATGAACCCAGCGATAGGTGACTTAAATGGGGATTTCGATGTGGATTCAATATATAACTTATTTAAGAATATTCTAAACAAAGCACAGGAACGTAGTATACCATACAAATTGAATAGATCGTATACTAATGACCCAAAGTGGATAACAAAGAATTTGAAGAACCTTATAGGTAAAAAGAGAGCTTGGTACAAAAGGATTAAAAATGGGGAGGTCACTTTAGAACAGGAATTCGTACAACTGGTTAGAAATGTTAAAAAAGAGATAAGGAAAGCAAAAAGGAACTATGAAGTTCGCATAGCAGGGCAAGCAAAGACAAATCCTAAAGGGTTCTTTCAGTTATATCGTACTAAGACTAGGGAAAGGATAGGTCCATTAAAAACTGAGACAGGTCAAATAACAGATAGTGATGAAGAGATGAGTAGTATTTTTAATAAATATTTTGTATCTGTATTTACTAAAGAGGAACTTAACAATATGCCTTCAGCCGAACAAGTCTATGTGGGTGGGGACGAGGACAGGTTGACGAGTTTAGCAGTTACCAGGGGGGATGTTCTTAAACAAATAGTAAAACTCAAACCAAACAAATCCCCAGGGCCGGATGAAGTGTTTGCTAGGGTGCTTAAAGAATGCAAAGAGGAGCTTTGTGACCCACTGTCAACCATATTTAATAAATCAATAGAGTCAGGCAGAGTGCCAGAGTTTTGGAAAGTTGCTAATGTGATACCAGTTTTTAAGAAAGGAGATAGATCACTTGCGTCTAACTATCGACCAATTAGCCTAACGTCTATTGTGGGAAAGTTACTCGAATCTATAATAGCAAATAAAATTCGTCTTCATCTTGAAAAACATAAATTAATAATTGAGTCGCAACATGGTTTTATAAATGGCCGTTCATGTTTAACAAATTTGTTATCTTTTTATTCTAGCATTGTTGAGGCAGTTGATAGTGGTAAGGATTGCGATGTTGTATACCTTGACTTTAGCAAAGCTTTTGATACAGTGCCACATGAAAGACTGATTAAAAAAATAGAGTCTCATGGTATTGGGGGTGCTATATTAAGCTGGATTAGGGCATGGCTATACCAAAGGAAACAGAGAGTTAGTATAAATGGAATCAAGTCAGAGTGGGAAAATGTTGTAAGTGGAGTGCCTCAAGGCTCTGTCCTGGGACCTCTGTTGTTTATAATATATATAAATGATTTAGATTCAGGTTTGAGTAGCAACATTTGCAAATTTGCCGATGATACGAAAATCGGTAGGGAAATTAATTCGGAGGAGGACTCACTATCACTTCAAGTTGATCTAGATAGGGTTTTGAAATGGTCAAAGGATTGGCAGATGCAGTTTAATGCTGATAAATGTAAAGTTCTGAGGTTAGGTAATGATGATAGAGTTACAAGATACGAGCTAGATGGTGTTGTGATTGCGAAGTCGGATTGCGAAAGGGATCTGGGAGTTATGATTAGTAAGAATTTAAAACAAAAGGATCAATGCATAAATGTTCGTAATAAGGCAAATCGGACACTTGGATTTATTAATCGCAGCGTTAGTAACAAGACACCTGGTGTGGTTCTCAAGCTATATCTTGCTCTAGTTAGGCCCCATTTAGATTATGCAGTTCAGTTTTGGTCGCCATATTATAGAATGGATATAAATTTACTTGAACGTGTCCAGCGTAGGATGACTAAGTTAATTCCCCAAATTAGAAATCTTTCATATGAAGAAAGATTAACAAAGCTTAAGTTGCATTCACTGGAAAGGCGAAGAGTTAGGGGTGACATGATAGAGGTTTACAAGTGGATGAATGGACATAACCGGGGGGATATTAATAGGGTATTAAAAGTATCAACACAGGACAGAACACGAAACAATGGATATAAATTGGATAAGTTTAGATTTAGGAAAGACTTGGGTAAATACTGGTTCAGTAACAGGGTTGTTGATTTGTGGAACCAATTGCCGCGTAACATTGTGGAGGTGGGGTCCCTCGATTGTTTCAAGCACGGGTTGGACAAGTATATGAGTGGGATTGGGTGGTTATAGAATAGGAGCTGCCTCGTATGGGCCAATAGGCCTTCTGCAGTTACCTTTGTTCTTATGTTCTTATGTTCTTAAGGACGGGCGATGCTTGAGGGCGATGAAGTACCCGGGACACTGACCACTATCCAAGGTAAAGCCAGGCTTAGAAAGCAAGAGTTCAGTGAAGAACTCTGAAAAATATATAGTTCAGTGAAGAGCAATATAGCTCCCGCGCTGTTGAGATATAATAGCTGGAATTATGCAGTGTTGGTTATCTTGAGATGATTTCGGGGCTTTTTAGTGTCCCCGCGGCCCGGTCCTCGACCAGGCCTCCACCCTCAGCCCCCAGAAAGCAGCCCGTGACAGCTGACTAACACCCAGGTACCTATTTTACTGCTAGGTAACAGAAGCATAGGGTGAAAGAAACTCTGCCCATTGTTTCTCGCCGGGGCCTGGGATCGACCCCAGGACCACAGGATCACAAGTCCAGCGTGCTGTCCGCTCGGCCGACCGGCTCCTTGTGTTCACACAGAGCATCCCAGAGAGCGGAAGGGAGACAAGCGGCCTAGGAGTAATCATTTGTGAAATCCATAATAAGGTAACCTTTACAAATGTAGGCTAAATTATAGGGTGATTAACAAGAACTTGAGATATGACATGCCAATTATCATTAATTCAAGACACTAGGACTGAACGGGCAGTTATTTTTGGGGGGGGGGGGGGAATGCCGCCCGCTAACTCCCCGTTGATTGTCTAAGAAAATTCTCACCTTTTAAATGTATAGAAAGCATTTACTCTCTGAATCTCTTTAACTAGGATCGCTTAAAATACTTAAGATTGGATTCCCTGCAACGCTAGGGATAATTATCTTCATCCTGAAATGTATTAGTGACAAGCTTACAAGGTCTGCTTGAAGCACGTGCCTGTGAGGAGGGGCAGAAAGAGGACCACTCTAGAAAGAGAACGCAGACGACTGTACAGGAGAAAGAAAAAATAACGGAAATGCTTCGGCAGACATGACTGTCTCAAGAAAGGAAGATAAACCTAAGCAGGGAGATCGAAGAAAGAGAGCAAACGTTGAAGCGACCATACGGGTCCATACGAGTCTGAGGAAATGGAATTGGAACAGAAAGCTATACAAGAGATAAAGAAAAATCCAAAATATTTGTTCACGTGCGAAATAAAAATAAAAAATCTTTACTAGCATTGGACCTACAGGTATACTTAAAATTGAAGATCTGTGTACAGAGGATGATAAAGAAATTAGTAAAATCCTAGAAGTCCAGTATGAGACTTATGTTTAGCATCCTAATAAACAACATGAAAGTTGGACACCAAGACAGCTCCTTTATGAATGAATCAAATTCCAGATAATATAGCTGATATTAACACGAACTCGGAAGACTTTGAAAGATAAATTGACAACATGCCTATACACTCAGCCCGTTGTTCTGACTCGTGGAATTCAATATTCATAAAGAAATGTAAAATACCCGTAGCGGGAGCGCTCAGTGTAATATGGAGACTGAGCCTGGATAAAAGGAAGATACCAGCAGCACTTAGCACTTAGACCTCTGCACAAGGGGGTAGTAAAGCTTTGGCAAAGAAGTATAGACCAGTTGCACTAACATCACACACAATACAATTTTTGAGAGAGAGATATTAGGAATCATATTTCTAGTTTTATGGAAAAAAATGAAATACACAACCCAGGACAACATGGATTTAAAGTTGGAAGATCCTGTCTGTCACAGTTACTCAACCACTATGACAAAATCACAGAAGCTCTAGAAGAAAAGCGAAATGCAGATGTTGTATACACAGACTTTGCAAAGGCATTCGACAAATATTATCAAGGAGTGATAGGACACACAATGAGGTCAATACTCAATTTCCTGTCAAATAAAACACAGAGTAACAGTCAATCAAATAAAATCAGATATAGACAAAAATACAAGTCACAGCTTCGTATCATCCTTTGCAGATGACACAAAAATCAGCATGAAAATTACCTCTGCTGGAGACATTGAAAAATTACAAGCAGATATTAATAAAGTTTTCGACTGGGCAGCTGAAAATAACGTGATGTTTAAGTGATAAATTCCAGGTACTCAGGTACGGTAAAAATGAGGATCTGAAACAAAATACAGGGCACAAAGCACAATCAAATCCTCCCATAGTAAGAAAGCAACATGTAAAGGATTTGGGAATAATGTTTGACGATCTAACGTTTAGGGAGCATAACCAAGCAAATATTGCGTCAGCCAGAAAAATGATAGGATGGATTACGAGAACTTTCAAATCCAGGGATCCCATCACAATAGTTGTACTTTACAAATCACTTGTGCTTGTGATTTGTACTTATACAAATCACAAATCATACCTTACCTTGAGATGATTTCGAAGCTTAGCAACCCCGCGGCCCGGTCGTCAACCAGGCCTCCTCGTTGCTGGACTGGTCAACCAGGCTGTTAGACGCGGCCGTTCGCAGTCTGACGTATGAGTCACAGCCTGGTTGATCAGGTATCCTTTGGAGGTGCTTATCCAGTTCTCTCTTGAACACTGTGAGGGGTCGGCCAGTTATGCCCCTTATGTGTAGTGGAAGCGTGTTGAACAGTCTCGGACCTCTGATGTTGATAGTTCTCTCTCTGAGTACCTGTTGCACCTCTGCTTTTCAACGGGGGTATTCTGCACATCCTGCCATGTCTTCTGGTCTCATGTGGTGTTATTTCTGTGTGCAGGTTTGGGACCAGCACCTCTACTATTTTCCACGTGTAAATTATGATGTATCACCCGCCTTCTAAATACTGTATATATCATCACATTTTTTCTTGTTGCAATTTTTCACATTTTCTATAAGAACCTGGCATCCCACCATGAACCAAATTTGCCAGTTGATCTCCTCAGTTATTTCCTGTGTTACTTTTTGCTTCTCAGGTTTTTCAGCTTCCCCAACATTTTTCCTCACTCCTCCTCACCTCGCTACATTCCACATGTCTCATTAAAGACATTTATCACATAACCCTTCTTATTTCTTGTGATGGTTCCCAGGATCTATATCCCCGCGGTCCGGTTTCTGACCGGGCCTCCTGCTTGATGGTCTGGTCAACCACATTGCTAGATGCGACTGCTCACAGCCTGGTTGATCAATAGTGTCCTTTGGAGATGTTTATCAAGTTCTCTCTCTTGAACACTGTGAGGGGTCGGCCAGTTATGCCCCTTATGTATAGAATAAAATAATGGTTATCCCCCCCATGCTTTGAATCTCTGGGAAGATAGTGGGAGAGCCTTCAGTAGGAGGAGCAAGGGCGCTGTTAACATTAGGCTTTTTATAGTACATTAGAACATAAGAATCGAGAAAATTGCAGAAGACCTATTGGCCCATGCGTGGCAGCTCCTAATTTATATACACCTAAACTCATTCAAGTAAGTCTAATTTACGCCGGATTAATCAAGGGGTTTTACATGTCTTATGTTACCCGGTAATTGGTCCCACGACTCTTCAACTCTATTACCATATCAGTATTTCCCTAGATGTTTACTTTAAACTTATCCAATTTATATCCATTGTTTCATGTTCTATTAATTGTTAATATATTTAATACCATATTAATTTCCCCTTTGTTATGCCCATTTAACCACGTACACATCAATAATGGGATAACGATAGTACAACAGCCAAAGTATGAATAGTAGAAAATTTCAAAATTTTCCTGACATCAGTGAATAATGTTATAAATATTAGTATAAGAAAAACTATTTTCAATTTTTTTCTAATTATTTAACCAGGCATAACCGGCGGCCAATGTCAAAATTGGTCGTTGGGAAAGGTGGGAGGAGGTCAGCATGTCACAGTCACAGTAGGGGCCTCGCAGCCTGGTGGATAGCGCGCAGGACTCGTAATTGTGTGGCGCGGGTTCGATTCCCGCACGAGGCAGAAACAACTGGGCAAAGTTTCTTTCACCCTGAATGCCCCTGTTACCTAGCAGTAAATAGGTACCTGGGAGTTAGTCAGCTGTCACGGGCTGCTTCCTGGGGGTGGAGGCCTGGTCGAGGACCGGGCCGCGGGGACACTAAAGCCCCGAAATCATCTCAAGAGGGCTTTTCCCTCTTGAATTCTGGTGGGTCATCCAGCCTGTGTCCAATCTGTACCTGCTTGATGGGGTTCTGGGAGTTCTTTTACTCCCCAAATACTCTTCTACTCTCTGTATCCTAGACCATTCTCTCTGCAAAGCTGGGTGAGTCTAGACTCCAAGTGTCTGGGGGCCAGATTCAGGAAGCAGTTAGGCAAGTACTTACGAACGTGTACATCTTTCCTCAATCTTTGACGGCTTTGGTTATTATTATATTGGTTATTATATGGTTGGTTATTCAACAGTTTACAAGCATGAAAAC
The DNA here is from genome assembly GCF_040958095.1 of Procambarus clarkii. NCBI lineage: Eukaryota > Metazoa > Arthropoda > Malacostraca > Decapoda > Cambaridae > Procambarus > Procambarus clarkii. The sequence goes on from NC_091206.1 coordinate 23,277,869, forward strand.
TTCCCAATCAACTGTTATTGTTATAAACAGCCTCCTGGTGCTTCGGAGCTCTCTAACTGTTGAATAATCAACCCGTCCTCGACTCAAGTCCATTACATCCAGCGGTCGACCCCACAGACGCATTCATAAATTTGTACATGCTGTTCATTCAAAACGGGAATTTTCTCAAATATAAATTAATATAATACTCTAACATACTGTGCATATATAGGCGTAGGTTAAGTTAGGTATTTAGGTTCTGTTGGCGATTATTTGTAGTACGTGGCTGAAGCATTTATAGCGTTGTGGTTCGAACAAAATTCGTCAGTGGAGAACTTGTTCCGAAATTGTTCGAGCGAAATCTAGCCCCTCCTATCCAGCCCCACGTACTACAAATACAAATAATCGCCAACAGAACCTAAACACCTGACCTAACCTATGCCTATATATGCACAGTATGCTAATGTATTATAATAATAATTTATATTTGAGAAAATTCCCTTTTTGAATGAACAGCATGTACAAATTTATGAATGCGTCTGTGGAGTCGACCACTGGATGTAATGGACTTAAGACGCAACAACCCGTCCTCGAAACTGCTTTATGAATCTGGCTCCTGGGCTCCAACCTTGGACAGACAAACAAGCAGACGTTGTTGTTTTAGATTCGGCTTCTGGGAACCAGAAGTTGCAAGTAGCACGGGCTATGGTGAGCCCGTAGTGAACTTACCTGACACAGGAGCGGGGCTGTAATTCTGTGGATATTTACAGAGAACAAGCAGACATTCCCTCTCGTATATAAAGACTATGAGGTGTACCCGGCGATGCCCAGGTGTCCTACCGTGTTACTTACCGACCTTGTATAGGTTCCGAGGATCAACCGCCCCGTGGTCCGATCTCCGACCAGGCCTCCCGGTTGGTTATCTAGTCAACCAGGCTGTTGGACGTGGCTGCTCGCAGCCTGACGTACGAATCACAGCCTGGTTGATCACGTATCCCTTGGAGGTGCTTATCCAGTTCTCTCTTGAACACTGTGAGGGGTCGGCCAGTTATGTCCCTTATGTGTAGCGGAAGCGTGTTGAACAGTCTCGGGCCTCTGATGTTGATAGTTCTCTCTCAGAGTACCTGTTGCACCTCCGCTCTTCAACGGGGGTATTCTGCACATCCTGCCATGCCTTCTGGTCTCGTGTGCTGTTGCTTACACATATAACTTCTACGTGTTATCAATACGTTTTTGTCCTTTGCTTGCAGGTGAGTGTATCCATGAGATGAAGAGCAGCCAGTGTGGAGGTGTGTTATGTAGTCTGGCCACCGCACGTTTGGTGAAGCGAGATAAGAGGAGGGAGCAGTGGTGCGGTGCAGGTAGGGAGCCACCTTTTTTTTTTTTTTTTTTTAGTAAAGAGGAAGGAGAGACATAGGTGAAGGGAAGTATAGAAGTGGGGAATACAGTGAGAGGTATGAAAGCAGGCGGGCTGTCCGCCTTGCTGACACCATGTGTGGGTGTTGGCAGCTAAGCTAAGCTGGCTCCCTCTTGTCAGGGAGCTGTGAGTGTGTGAGAGGTTCTTCACATGTGTTTCACCACATATGCGCGCACACACACACACACACACACACACACACACACACACACACACACACACACACACACACACACACACTACATACACAGTTTCAAGTGTAGATATGATAGAGCCCAATTGGCTCAGGAATCTGTACACCTGTTGATTGACGGTTGAGAGGCGGGACCAAAGAGCCAGAGCTCAACCCCCGCAAGCACAACTAGGTGAGTACACACATACACATACACCAGGCCACCTATGTACCCCTACCTCCCCCCCCCTCTCGTTATGTTCCACCCACCAACCCCCCCTCCTCCTCGTCATGTTCCCCTACTCCCCCCCTCCTCCTCGTCATGTTCCCCTACTCCCCCCCCTCCTCCTCGTCATGTTCCCCTACTCCCCCCTCCTCCTCGTCATGTTCCCCTACTCCCCCCTCCTCCTCGTCATGTTCCCCTACTCCCCCCCCCCTCCTCCTCGTCATGTTCCCCTACTCCCCCCCCCTCCTCCTCGTCATGTTCCCCTACTCCCCCCTCCTCCTCGTCATGTTCCCCTACTCCCCCCTCCTCCTCCTCATGTTCCCCTACTCCCCCCTCCTCCTCGTCATGTTCCCCTACTCCCCCCTCCTCCTCGTCATGTTCCCCTACTCCCCTCTCGGCCTCGTCATGTTCCCCTACTCCCCCCTCCTCCTCGTCATGTTCCCCTACTCCCCTCTCGGCCTCGTCATGTTCCCCTACTCCCCTCTCGGCCTCGTCATGTTCCCCTACTCCCCCCTCTCCTCGTCATGTTCCCCCACCCCCCTAGGCTGCTCTGGGCAGGTTCTCAAGCTGCCAAGTTCCAGCTGCAGTTATTTACAGAGGGCCAGGCGGGCCGCCTTACACACGGCTTCTACACCGTCACTGGCGGAGGTGGAGGGAGCCATGTAGTAGTGGTTGGGTGGAAGGCGGGGGGGGGGGGGAGGACGGTAGGGTGGAGGGCGGGGGGGGGAGGACGGTAGGGTGGAGGGCGGGGGGGAGAGGACGGTAGGGTTGAGGGTGGGGGGGGAGGACGGTAGGGTGGAAGGCGGGGGGAGAGGACGGTAGGGTGGAGGGCGGGGGGAGAGGACGGTAGGGTTACCTTAATGTTATCGAATGCCTTTGCATTCGATAACATTGTGACCATGGAGTGATAGCACACAAAATGAGTTAAGTGGGAATAACTGTTAAAGTAGGACCCTGAATACTCGGTTTTCTGTCGAACAGAACACACAGAGTAAGTCAACCATATCAAATAAAGCGCAGTTAAAACCTCTGTAGTTCAAGGTACAGTCCTTGCACCACTGCTTTTCCTTATCCTCATATCTGATATAGACAAAATACAAGTCACAGCTTCGTGTCTTCCTTTGCAGGTGACACAAAAATCAGTATGAAAATTACCTCTGTCGAAGACATTGAAAAACTACAGGCAGATATTAATAAAGTTTTCGTCTGGGCAGCAGACAATAATATGATGTATATATACCTGCTTGATGGGGTGGGGTATACCTGCTTGATGGGGTGGGGTATAATGGGGCTTGATGGGGTGAGGTATAGTGGGCTTGATGGGGTAGGGTATAATGGGCTTGATGGGGTGAGGTATAATGGGCTTGATGGGGTGGGGTATAATGGGCTTGATGGGGTGGGGTATACCTGCTTGATGGGGTGGGGTATAATGGGGCTTGATGGGGTGAGGTATAGTGGGCTTGATGGGGTAGGGTATAATGGGCTTGATGGGGTGAGGTATAATGGGCTTGATGGGGTTTGGTATAATGGTTTGATGGGGTGGGGTATAATGGGCTTGATGGGGTGGGGTATAATGGGCTTGATGGGGGGGGGTATAATGGGCTTGATGGGGTGGGGTATAATGGTTTGATGGGGTGGGGTATAATGGGGCTTGATGGGGTGAGGTATAATGGGCTTGATGGGGTGGGGTATAATGGACTTGATGGTGGGGTATAATGGTTTGATGGGGTGGGGTATAATGGGCTTGATGGGGTGGGGTATAATGGGCTTGATGGGGTAGGGTATAATGGGCTTGATGGGGTGGGGTATAATGGGCTTGATGGTGGGGTATAATGGGCTTGATGGGGTAGGGTATAATGGGCTTGATGGGGTGGGGTATAATGGGCTTGATGGGGTGGGGTATAATGGTTTGATGGGGTGGGGTATAATGGTTTGATGGGGTGGGGTATAATGGGCTTGATGGCGTGGGGTATAATGGGCTTGATGGGGTGGGGTATAATGGGCTTGATGGGGTGGGGTATAATGGGCTTGATGGGGTGGGGTATAATGGGCTTGATCGGGTGGGGTATAATGGGCTTGATGGGGTGGGGTATAATGGGCTTGATGGGGTAGGGTATAATGGGCTTGATGGGGTGAGGTATAATGGGCTTGATGGGGTGGGGTATAATGGGCTTGATGGGGTAAGGTATAATGGGCTTGATGGGGTAGGGTATAATGGGCTTGATGGGGTGAGGTATAATGGGCTTGATGGGGTGAGGTATAATGGGCTTGATGGGGTGGGGTATAATGGGCTTGATGGGGTGGGGTATAATGGGCTTGATGGGGTGAGGTATAATGGGCTTGATGGGGTGAGGTATAATGGGCTTGATGGGGTGTGGTATAATGGGCTTGATGGGGTGGGGTATAATGGGCTTGATGGGGTGGGGTATAATGGGCTTGATGGGGTGGGGTATAATGGGCTTGATGGGGTGGGGTATAATGGGCTTGATGGGGTGGGGTATAATGGGCTTGATGGGGTGGGGTATAATGGGCTTGATGGGGTGGGGGTATAATGGGCTTGATGGGGTGGGGTATAATGGGCTTGATGGGGTGGGGTATAATGGGCTTGATGGGGTGGGGTATAATGGGCTTGATGGGGTGGGGTATAATGGTTTGATGGGGTGGGGTATAATGGGCTTGATGGGGTAGGGTATAATGGTTTGATGGGGTAGGGTATAATGGCTTGATGGGGTGGGGTATAATGGGCTTGATGGGGTAGAGTATAATGGCTTGATGGGGTAGGGTATAATGGGCTTGATGGGGTGGGGTATAATGGGCTTGATGGGGTAGGGTATAATGGCTTGATGGGGTAGGGTATAATGGCTTGATGGGGTGGGGTATAATGGGCTTGATGGGGTGGGGTATAATGGGCTTGATGGGGTGGGGTATAATGGCTTGATGGGGTGGGGTATAATGGCTTGATGGGGTGGGGTATAATGGGCTTGATGGGGTGGGGGTATAATGGGCTTGATGGGGTGGGGGTATAATGGGCTTGATGGGGTGGGGTATAATGGGCTTGATGGGGTGGGGGTATAATGGGCTTGATGGGGTGGGGGTATAATGGGCTTGATGGGATGGGGTATAGTGGGCTTGATGGGATGGGGTATAATGGGCTTGATGGGGTGGGGTATAGTGGGCTTGATGGGGTGGGGTATAGTGGGCTTGATGGGGTGGGGTATAGTGGGCTTGATGGGGTGGGGTATAGTGGGCTTGATGGGGTGGGGTATAATGGGCTTGATGGGGTGGGGTATAGTGGGCTTGATGGGGTGGGGTATAATGGGCTTGATGGGGTAGGGTATAATGGCTTGATGGGGTAGGGTATAATGGGCTTGATGGGGTGGGGTATAGTGGGCTTGATGGGATGGGGTATAATGGGCTTGATGGGGTATAAGTGATAAATTCCAGGTACTGAGGTACGGTAAAAACTAAGACCTTAAACATAATACAGGGTACAAAACCACAATCAAATCTGCCCATAGTAGGAAAACAGCATGTAAAGGATTTGGGAATAATGATGTCTGACGAACTAACGTTTAGGGAGCATAACCAAGCAAACATTGTGTAAACATCAGAGGTCCACGGTTGTTCAACATCACCCCAGTGAGTATAAGAAATATTGCCGGAACAACCGTGGACATCTTCAAGAGGAAACTAGATAGTTCTTCAAGGAGTGCCGAACCAACCGGGCTGTGGTGGATATGTGGGCCTGCAGGCCGCTCGACGCCGCTCCACGCAACAGCCTGGTGGTTATCTTGAGATTCTTGAGGTTATCTTGAGATGATTTCGGGGCTTTAGTGTCCCCGCGGCCCGGTCCTCGACCAGACCTCCACCCCCAGGAAGCAGCCCGTGACAGCTGACTAACACCCAGGTACGTATTTTACTGCTAGGTAACAGAGGCATAGGGTGAAAGAAACTCTCCCATTGTTTCTCGCCGGCGCCTGGGATCGAACCCGGGACCACAGGATCACAAGTCCAGCGTGCTGTCCGCTCGGCCGACCGACTCCCTTTGGTGGACCAAATTCTCACAAGTCAAGCCTGGCCTCGGGCCGGGCGTGGGGAGTTGAACAACTCTCAGAACCCCATTAACCAGGCCCAGCAGGTGGTGTAGAGAGTGGTGGCTGTGGCACGCATTAACCAGGCCCAGCAGGTGGTGTAGAGAGTGGTGGCTGTGGCACGCATTAACCAGGCCCAGCAGGTGGTGTAGAGAGTGGTAGCTGTGGCACGCATTAACCAGGCCCAGCAGGTGGTGTAGAGAGTGGTAGCTGTGGCACGCATTAACCAGGCCCAGCAGGTGGTGTAGAGAGTGGTGGCTGTGGCACGCATTAACCAGGCCCAGCAGGTGGTGTAGAGAGTGGTGGCTGTGGCACGCATTAACCAGGCCCAGCAGGTGGTGTAGAGTGTGGTGGCTGTGGCACGCATTAACCAGGCCCAGCAGGTGGTGTAGAGAGTGGTAGCTGTGGCACGCATTAACCAGGCCCAGCAGGTGGTGTAGAGAGTGGTAGCTGTGGTACGCGTGGTGGGGAGTGAAGGTCTTGGTGGAAGAGTCGTCAATATCGGCGGTTTTGGTACATATTAAAGTAATAAATGAAGTTCCAACATTGTTTAACCTTATAGTTAAGGTGTGTAATAAACGTATACAATTATCAGACCCCATTCACCGGTAATATAAAACCACAAGGTTGAAAGTCTGGCATGTTAAGTTTTAAACAACAAAAGTTTACAGCCATAGGGTCTGAAGAATCCTGAGTCCGGCATTTAAGTAATGGGAGTTTCTTGGTTTGCACAAAAGTAACTTGGAAAGTTTGAGTAGTTGAGTAAGACGCACTTACCAGAGATAACTGGGAAGAATACTTATCAGGGAACAAGTTAAGTCAAGAAGCTAGCCAAATAATAACAAGCATTCTTTTCCTTCCTCTCTCGCTCTGATTGTCTGCTATACAGACCAGTTTCGTCGGTTTGTTAGTTTTCGTTCAATAACCCACGTGGGATCTTCCTTAATTCAGGGACTTACTTTATGTATTCATGTGCGGTAACTAATGTGTAACGCCAGATACCCACCTGCCCACTGGCCTGTACTCTCCAACCTCTTGCCCCATCAGTTAGCTTTCTCTATTAGTTTATTCCTCTGCTAACAACAACCTTTTAGATCAAGTTATCACTAGACAAACCAGGACTCAGACTGGGCTTGGGGAGTGGAACAATTCTGCAAACTTACTCCAGGCTTGGACTAGATTCATATTAAACGCGTGGAAGATGGTTGAGGGGCTGATCCCAAACCTGCACACAGAAATAACATCACATGAGACCAGAAGACATGGCAGGATGTGCAGAATACCCCCGTTGAAGAGGAGAGGTGCAACAGGTACTCTGAGAGAGAACTATCAACATCAGAGGCCCGAGACTGTTCAACACGCTTCCACTACACATAAGGGGCATAACTGGCCGACCCCTCACAGTGTTCAAGAGAACTGGATAAGCACCTCCAAAATACACCAGATCAACCAGGCTGTGACTCATACTTCAGGCTGCGAGCAGCCGTGTCCAACAGCCTGGTTGACCAGTCCAGCAACCAGGAGGCCTGGTCGACGACCGGGCCGGGGGGTCGCTAAGTGCCGAAATCATCTCAAGGTAACCTCAAGATACATGTATTCACCTAGTTGTGCTTGGGGAGGTTGAGCTTTGCTCTTTCGGCCCGCCTCTCAACTGTCAATCAAACAACTGTTAATATTTTTGTTTCTCACACGTGTGAAAACACGTACTCACCTAGTTGTGTTTGCGGGGGTTGAGCTCTGGTTCTTTGGTCCCGCCTCTCAACCGTTAATCAACAGGTGTACAGGTTCCTGAGCCTATTGGGATCATATCTACACTTGAAACTGTGTATGGAGTCAGCCTCCACCACATCACTTCCTAATGCATTCCATTTGTCAACCACTCTGACACTAAAAAAGTTCTTTCTAATATCTCTGTGACTGTTCACATGTTTGCGTGCGCGCGCGCGTGCATGAGATGACGGGAGGGAGTGTGAGGCCACAGCACCGTAGACCCACCGTAGTGATGGTCTGGCCTGACGCCAAGTCCAGAGTCCCGAGGGACAGTTTGAACGTTGAAGGGGAGGGTGAGGCAGGTCCCGCGGTTATTTGGGGAGAGGAGGGGAGTGGCGTACGGGGAGAGGGCAGGGAAGGCGTTAGGGACGCTGCCATGGACGAGGGGAAGTAAAAGGGGGGAATAAGGGAAGAAAAAGACGAACATGGGAAGTAATTGGTGTCCCAGGTGTGGGAGGGGAGTGGAGGCGGGCCTGCCATGGGAGAGGAAGTTGGGTGTGAAGACTGTGAGAGAGAAGCTGGGTAAACACGAGATAGCCGCCAGGGTGGTGAGCGTGGGAAGAGGTAGGGGCAGCCGTCATCAGTGTTTTGGGAAGCTTTAGTGGTGGGAGGGGTGATCACGCTCACTCTCCCTCCCCCTCTCACTCCCTCTCCCTCCTCCTCTCACCCCCTCTCCCTCCTCCTCTCACCCCTCTCTCTCCCCCTCTCCCTCCTCCTCTCACCCCTCTCTCTCCCCCTCTCTCTCCCCCTCTCTCTCTCCCTCTCTCACCCCTCTCCCTTACCCCCTCTCCCTCCTCCTCTCACCCCTCTCTCTCCCCCTCTCTCTCCCTCTTTCACCCCTCTCTCCCCCTCTCTCTCCCCTCTCTCTCCCCTCTCTCTCCCCTCTCTCTCCCCTCTCTCTCCCTATCTCTCTCCCCTCTCTTACCCCATTTCCCTCCCTCTCTTACCACATCTCCCTCCCTCGCACACACCGTTCTCCCCTCTCTCATACCTGGAGAGGGTCTCGGGAGTTCTACTTCTCGAGCCCCGAACTGGGGCCAGGCTCTACTTGTGATAACTTGGTCCAACAGGCTGTTGCCTGGAGCGGCCCACAGGCCCACATATTCACTATAGCCTGGTTGGGCCGGCTCTTCTTGCAGAACTTATCTAAGTGCCTCATGAATACATCCACCTTTGTTCCGGCAATATTTCTCATGCTTGCTGGGAGGGCCATGACTTATTACTGGCCTTCGGTGCCGTGGAAGACGAACAAAACTCACATGTAATATACACAGACTTAGCAAATACTGCTAGAATCCACTCTGTAAAACATCTCAATTATTGGGACCGACTTAAATGCCTAAATCTGTATTTTTTTGAGCGCAGAACGAAGGCGGGAGAGATACATAATAATTTACACGTGGAAAATATTAGAGGTGCTCCCAAACGTGTACACAGAAATAACATCACATGAGACCAGAAGACATGGCAGGATGTGCAGAATACCCCCGTTGAAGAGCGGAGGTGCAACAGGTACTCTGAGAGAGAACTCTATCAACATCAGAGGCCCGAGACTGTTCAACACGCTTCCACTACACATAAGGGGCATAACTGGCCGACCCCTCACAGTGTTCAAGAGAGAACTGGATAAGCACCTCCAAAGGATACCTGATCAACCAGGCTGTGATTCACACGTCAGGCTGCGAGCAGCCGCGTCCAACAGCCTGGTTAATCAGTCCTGCAACCAGGAGGCCTGGTCGAGGACCGGGCCGCGGAGACTAAGCCCCGAAATCATCGCAAGGTAACCTCAAGGTAAGGAGGTATTGGGTGGAGGAGGCTAGGGAGGTGAGGTGGGGTGGTATTGAGGTGGGGTGGTGTTGGGGAGCGGCAGGGGGAGCTGAGAGATGAGACACAAAGTTCACTTACTGTGTACAGGATTTAGCGGGAGTATAGAGGGGGAGGGGGACGGGGTAGCACAAATGTTGAGGAATGTAAGGGAACGGACTAAGTGAAGTATGAGAGGGAGGCGGGAGAGAAGGGGAAGTGTATTGAGACCCAAGAGGAAAAGCGGCAGAGGATAAGGAGATTAAAGTCGAAGCTTGGCTAAGAAGGGAGGCGCGTTGACAGTATAGACGATGGTGGCAATGGGGAAGATAAACTTGGCGCTCATGCTGGAGACTTGGGGATAGAAGGTGACTGAAGGAGGTGTGCTTGAGGAGGGAGAGACGCCTCAGAATAAGAGTGGTGGGGCAGGCGGGCGGGGGCGCCGGTGATCTCGTGTACACCTTAAAGGGGAGAGCTTCACAACCCGGCGCCCTGCATGTCCTCACACACTCACACACTCAACACCAGCACCAATCTGCAGTTAAGGAAACATACTTTTTCTAGAGTTGTGGCTACGGCGCGCGCACTCGAGACGGCTCCTCGACCTGCTTACTGAGTGTCGCTTTTACTGTAGATAAATCCTGATAAGGAGTGTCACAACACGTGTGTGGTGCCAGGTGGTGCCAGGTGAGGTGGTGTCAGGTGGTGCCAGGTGCGCCAGGTGGTGTCAGGTGAGGAGGATGACGGCTCTATATGGCCACAATAGTCCCAGCTGCTGTGTGCTGTCACACTGGTGTCAGTCCCAGCTGCTGTGTGCTGCCACACTGGTGTCAGTCCCAGCTGCTGTGTGCTGCCACACTGGTGTCAGTCCCAGCTGCTGTGTGCTGTCACACTGGTGTCAGTCCCAGCTGCTGTGTGCTGCCACACTGGTGTCAGTCCCAGCTGCTGTGTGCTGTCACACTGGTGTCAGTCCCAGCTGCTGTGTGCTGCCACACTGGTGTCAGTCCCAGCTGCTGTGTGCTGTCACACTGGTGTCAGTCCCAGCTGCTGTGTACTGTCACACTGGTGTCAGTCCCAGCTGCTGTGTGCTGCCACACTGGTGTCAGTCCCAGCTGCTGTGTGCTGTCACACTGGTGTCAGTCCCAGCTGCTGTGTGCTGTCACACCTGTGTCAGTCCCAGCTGCTGTGTCCTGTCACACTGGTGTCAGTCCCAGCTGCTGTGTGCTGCCACACCGGTGTCAGTCCCAGCTGCTGTGTCCTGTCACACTGGTGTCAGTCCCAGCTGCTGTGTGCTGCCACACCGGTGTCAGTCCCAGCTGCTGTGTGCTGTCACACCGGTGTCAGTCCCAGCTGCTGTGTGCTGTCACACCTGTGTCAGTCCCAGCTGCTGTGTCCTGTCACACTGGTGTCAGTCCCAGCTGCTGTGTGCTGCCACACCGGTGTCAGTCCCAGCTGCTGTGTCCTGTCACACTGGTGTCAGTCCCAGCTGCTGTGTGCTGCCACACCGGTGTCAGTCCCAGCTGCTGTGTGCTGTCACACCGGTGTCAGTCCCAGCTGCTGTGTGCTGTCACACCTGTGTCAGTCCCAGCTGCTGTGTCCTGTCACACTGGTGTCAGTCCCAGCTGCTGTGTGCTGTCACACTGGTGTCAGTCCCAGCTGCTGTGTGCTGCCACACTGGTGTCAGTCCCAGCTGCTGTGTGCTGCCACACTGGTGTCAGTCCCAGCTGCTGTGTGCTGTCACACTGGTGTCAGTCCCAGCTGCTGTGTGCTGTCACACTGGTGTCAGTCCCAGCTGCTGTGTGCTGTCACACTGGTGTCAGTCCCAGCTGCTGTGTGCTGCCACACTGGTGTCAGTCCCAGCTGCTGTGTCCTGTCACACTGGTGTCAGTCCCAGCTGCTGTGTGCTGTCACACCTGTGTCAGTCCCAGCTGCTGTGTGCTGTCACACTGGTGTCAGTCCCAGCTGCTGTGTGCTGTCACAATGGTGTCAGTCCCAGCTGCTGTGTGCTGTCACACCTGTCAGTCCCAGCTGCTGTGTGCTGCCACACTGGTGTCAGTCCCAGCTGCTGTGTCCTGTCACACCTGTCAGTCCCAGCTGCTGTGTGCTGCCACACTGGTGTCAGTCCCAGCTGCTGTGTGCTGTCACACTGGTGTCAGTCCCAGATGCTGTGTGCTGTCACACTGGTGTCAGTCCCAGCTGCTGTGTGCTGCCACACTGGTGTCAGTCCCAGCTGCTGTGTGCTGTCACACTGGTGTCAGTCCCAGCTGCTGTGTGCTGCCACACTGGTGTCAGTCCCAGCTGCTGTGTGCTGTCACACTGGTGTCAGTCCCAGCTGCTGTGTGCTGCCACACTGGTGTCAGTCCCAGCTGCTGGGTCCTGTCACACCTGTCAGTCCCAGCTGCTGTGTGCTGCCACACTGGTGTCAGTCCCAGCTGCTGTGTGCTGCCACACTGGTGTCATTCCCAGCTGCTGTGTGCTGTCACACTGGTGTCAGTCCCAGCTGCTGTGTCCTGCCACACTGGTGTCAGTCCCAGCTGCTGTGTGCTGTCACACTGGTGTCAGTCCCAGCTGCTGTGTGCTGCCACACTGGTGTCAGTCCCAGCTGCTGTGTCCTGCCACACTGGTGTCAGTCCCAGCTGCTGTGTGCTGTCACACTGGTGTCAGTCCCAGCTGCTGTGTCCTGCCACACTGGTGTCAGTCCCAGCTGCTGTATCCTGCCACACTGGTGTCAGTCCCAGCTGCTGTGTCCCGCCACACTGGTGTCAGTCCCAGCTGCTGTGTCCTGCCACACTGGTGTCAGTCCCAGCTGCTGTGTCCCGCCACACTGGTGTCAGTCCCAGCTGCTGTGTCCCGCCACACTGGTGTCAGTCCCAGCTGGAGTATACCTTTAGCATACCTGGCTCAGCTGCACCTGTAGTAACACCTGTTTACATGGAGAGGGTTCTGGGAGTTCTACTCCCAGAGCCCGGCCTGAGGCCAGGCTCTACTTGTGATAACTTGGTCCAACAGACTGTTGCTTGAAGCAGCCTACAGGCCCACATATTCACTACAGCCTGGTTGGTCCGGAACTTCTTGCAAGAACTTATCTAAATGCCTCTTGAATACATCCACCTTTGTTCCGGCAATATTTCTAATGCTTACTGGGAGGGTGTTGAACAGATGTGGATCTAGACCTGTGTACCAGAGAGGCTGGTCCCAAACCTGCACACAGAAATAACACCACATGAGACCAGAAGACATGGCAGGATGTGCAGAATACCCCCGTTGAAAAGCAGAGGTGCAACAGGTACTCTGAGAGAGAACTATCAACATCAGAGGCCCCAGACTGTTCAACACGCTTCCACTACACATAAGGGACATAACTGGCAGACCCCTCACAGTGTTCAAGAAAGAATTGGTAAGCCCCTCCAAAGGATACCTGTTCAACCAAGCTGTGACTCATCCGTCAGGATGCGAGCAGCCGCGTCTAACAGCCAACTTCACATAATATTGCTAGCCGGAAATTAAGCAGAAAAATCCTCAATGTAATAGTCAATAGGACAATAACATTATAAGATCAAGTAACTGGCAATTCGTCGGTCAAACGTCGGTCAAGGCAACGGTCAAACATCCCAGTGGGACTATCTTTCTGTACCACTCGATAAGTACCTTTACAAAAGGTTAGAACACATAATTGTATACATACATATATTAGGAATAGTAAAAGAGTAGAGAGAAGAAGGAATAAAGAGGATACATCATAAACAGGGGAGGAGACAACCTCTACACCATAAACCCAACATGGAGGTGTGTGGGGCAGCTGCTTTAAGACACTTTGGAAGAGTGTTGTAGGGTTTGTACGTAACATTTGTAACACAAGATTTCACCCGAGTTGTACAGAATTACCTACACACTATGCTAACAGACAAGGTACCTACTGGAGCTGTCACAATAATAGACGCATTTAGGAAAACATCACCAAACTTTATTGAATATTATATATTGAATTATTATATTGAAGAGCAATATTGAAGAACAACCCGGTAATATGAATAAGGAGAGCAACAATGAGAGAGATGAGAGCAACAATGAGAGAGATGAGAGCAACAATGAGAGAGATGAGAGCAACAATGAGAGAGATGAGAGCAACAATGAGAGAGATGAGAGCAACAATGAGAGAGATGAGAGCAACAATGAGAGAGATGAGAGCAACAATGAGAGAGATGAGAGCAACAATGAGAGAGATGAGAGCAACAATGAGAGAGATGAGAGCAACAATGAGAGAGATGAGAGCAACAATGAGAGAGATGAGAGCAACAATGAGAGAGATGAGAGCAACAATGAGAGAGATGAGAGCAACAATGAGAGAGATGAGAGCAACAATGAGAGAGATGAGAGCAACAATGAGAGAGATGAGAGCAACAATGAGAGAGATGAGAGCAACAATGAGAGAGATGAGAGCAACAATGAGAGAGATGAGAGCAACAATGAGAGAGATGAGAGCAACAATGAGAGAGATGAGAGCAACAATGAGAGAGATGAGAGCAACAATGAGAGAGATGAGAGCAACAATGAGAGAGATGAGAGCAACAATGAGAGAGATGAGAGCAACAATGAGAGAGATGAGAGCAACAATGAGAGAGATGAGAGCAACAATGAGAGAGATGAGAGCAACAATGAGAGAGATGAGAGCAACAATGAGAGAGATGAGAGCAACAATGAGAGAGATGAGAGCAACAATGAGAGAGATGAGAGCAACAATGAGAGAGATGAGAGCAACAATGAGAGAGATGAGAGCAACAATGAGAGAGATGAGAGCAACAATGAGAGAGATGAGAGCAACAATGAGAGAGATGAGAGCAACAATGAGAGAGATGAGAGCAACAATGAGAGAGATGAGAGCAACAATGAGAGAGATGAGAGCAACAATGAGAGAGATGAGAGCAACAATGAGAGAGATGAGAGCAACAATGAGAGAGATGAGAGCAACAATGAGAGAGATGAGAGCAACAATGAGAGAGATGAGAGCAACAATGAGAGAGATGAGAGCAACAATGAGAGAGATGAGAGCAACAATGAGAGAGATGAGAGCAACAATGAGAGAGATGAGAGCAACAATGAGAGAGATGAGAGCAACAATGAGAGAGATGAGAGCAACAATGAGAGAGATGAGAGCAACAATGAGAGAGATGAGAGCAACAATGAGAGAGATGAGAGCAACAATGAGAGAGATGAGAGCAACAATGAGAGAGATGAGAGCAACAATGAGAGAGATGAGAGCAACAATGAGAGAGATGAGAGCAACAATGAGAGAGATGAGAGCAACAATGAGAGAGATGAGAGCAACAATGAGAGAGATGAGAGCAACAATGAGAGAGATGAGAGCAACAATGAGAGAGATGAGAGCAACAATGAGAGAGATGAGAGCAACAATGAGAGAGATGAGAGCAACAATGAGAGAGATGAGAGCAACAATGAGAGAGATGAGAGCAACAATGAGAGAGATGAGAGCAACAATGAGAGAGATGAGAGCAACAATGAGAGAGATGAGAGCAACAATGAGAGAGATGAGAGCAACAATGAGAGAGATGAGAGCAACAATGAGAGAGATGAGAGCAACAATGAGAGAGATGAGAGCAACAATGAGAGAGATGAGAGCAACAATGAGAGAGATGAGAGCAACAATGAGAGAGATGAGAGCAACAATGAGAGAGATGAGAGCAACAATGAGAGAGATGAGAGCAACAATGAGAGAGATGAGAGCAACAATGAGAGAGATGAGAGCAACAATGAGAGAGATGAGAGCAACAAGGAGAGAGATGAGAGCAACAAGGAGAGAGATGAGAGCAACAAGGAGAGAGATGAGAGCAACAAGGAGAGAGATGAGAGCAACAAGGAGAGAGATGAGAGCAACAAGGAGAGAGATGAGAGCAACAAGGAGAGAGATGAGAGCAACAAGGAGAGAGATGAGAGCAACAAGGAGAGAGATGAGAGCAACAATGAGAGAGATGAGAGCAACAATGAGACAGATGAGAGCAACAATGAGAGAGATGAGAGCAACAATGAGAGAGATGAGAGCAACAATGAGACAGATGAGAGCAACAATGAGACAGATGAGAGCAACAACGAGACAGATGAGAGCAACAAGGAGAGAGATGAGCAACAAGGAGAGAGATGAGCAACAATGAGACAGATGAGAGCCATACCAAGAAAGAATGCGGAAACGATTAAGTTAGGACAAAAAACACACTGCCCCAAAAGCTACAAACAACCAGAATAAAATCACTGATGAAAATATTTGCAGATATTATGCAAAAGGAAAGTGCAGGTATGGAACCAGAGGTACAGAATGCACATTCAGGCATCCCCGAAAATGCGGAAACATGTTAGGGATGGGCAGATGTTTTGGAACAGTGTAGATATTTCCTCCCTAAGCTATGGGAACTCTCAATTAGTGAGAGGAAATGCTATGATCTTCAGTGCCCAGGTGAGAGGTAGACAGCGCTGTATAAGAGAGCAAGTCCAATATAACATCCCTGGAAGTTGTTTAATGGCAGGCAAAAACAGGTTGAGGAACAGGCAGACAGAACCGTTGCAGGAGCACGGATCTCTTATCTTGAGGTTATCTTGAGATGATTTCGGGGCTTTAGTGTCCCCGCGGCCCGGTCCTCGACCAGGCCTCCACCCCCAGGAAGCAGCCCGTGACAGCTGACTAACACCCAGGTACCTATTTTACTGCTAGGTAACAGGAGCATAGGGTGAAAGAAACTCTGCCCATTGTTTCTCGCCGGCGCATGGGATCGAACCCAGGACCACAGGATCACAAGTCCAGTGTGCTGTCCGCTCGGCCGACCGGCTCCCGGCTATTTGCAAAGGATGACACGAAGCTGTGACTAGTATTTGTGTGTATATCCGAGGTAAGAATGAGAAGTAAGGATGGAGGTACAGAGCTTTTCACTGCACTTGGACTTGATCTTACTTGATTGACTGTCAATCTCTGCATCGTTTGACAGAAAGTTGAAAATCCAACGAGGGAGGGGCTGGGGTGTGCAGGGTAGGAGTGAGAGGGGCTGGGGTGTGCAGGGTAGGAGTGAGAGGGGCTGGGGTGTGCAGGGTAGGAGTGAGAGGGGCTGGGGTGTGCAGGGTAGGAGTGAGAGGGGCTGGGGTGTGCAGGGTAGGAGTGAGAGGGGCTGGGGTGTGCAGGGTAGGAGTGAGAGGGGCTGGGGTGTGCAGGGTAGGAGTGAGAGGGGCTGGGGTGTGCAGGGTAGGAGTGAGAGGGGCTGGGGTGTGCAGGGTAGGAGTGAGAGGGGCTGGGGTGTGCAGGGTAGGAGTGAGAGGGGCTGGGGTGTGCAGGGTAGGAGTGAGAGGGGCTGGGGTGTGCAGGGTAGGAGTGAGAGGGGCTGGGGTGTGCAGGGTAGGAGTGAGAGGGGCTGGGGTGTGCAGGGTAGGAGTGAGAGGGGCTGGGGTGTGCAGGGTAGGAGTGAGAGGGGCTGGGGTGTGCAGGGTAGGAGTGAGAGGGGCTGGGGTGTGCAGGGTAGGAGTGAGAGGGGCTGGGGTGTGCAGGGTAGGAGTGAGAGGGGCTGGGGTGGGAGGCGTTGGGGGTGTGGGAGGGGGAGGAGTTGGAGGTGGGAGCGGGAGGAGTTGGAGGTGGGAGCGGGAGGATTTGGAGGTGGGAGCGGGAGGGGTTGGGGTGTGTGTGGGGTGGGAGCGGGAGGGGTTGGGGAGTGTGCAGGGTGGGAGAGGGAGGGGTTGAGGAGTGTGTGGGGTAGGAGAGGGAGGGGTTGGGGTGTGTGTGGGGTGGGAGCGGGAGGGGTTGGGGGGTGTGTGGGGTGGGAGCGGGAGGGGTTGGGGTGTGTGTGGGGTGGGAGCGGGAGGGGTTGGGGTGTGTGTGGGGTGGGAGCGGGAGGGGTTGGGGTGTGTGTGGGGTGGGAGAGGGAGGGGTTGGGGTGTGTGTGGGGTGGGAGAGGGAGGGGTTGGGGTGTGTGTGGGGTGGGAGAGGGAGGGGTTTGGGTGTGTGTGGGGTGGGAGTGGGAGGGGTTGGGGTGTGTGTGGGGTGGGAGAGGGAGGGGTTGGGGAGTGTGTGGGGTGGGAGAGGGAGGGGTTGGGGAGTGTGTGGGGTGGGAGAGGGAGGGGTTGGGGTGTGTGTGGGGTGGGAGAGGGAGGGGTTGGGGTGTGTGTGGGGTGGGAGCGGGAGGGGTTGGGGTGTGGGAGAGGGAGGGGTTGGGGTGTGTGTGGGGTGGGAGAGGGAGGGGTTGGGGTGTGTGTGGGGTGGGAGAGGGAGGGGTTGGGGTGTGTGTGGGGTGGGAGAGTGAGGGGTTGGGGAGTGTGTGGGGTGGGGGAGGGAGGGGTTGGGGTGTGTGTGGGGTGGGAGCGGGAGGGGTTGGGGTGTGTGTGGGGTGGGAGGGGTTGGGGTGTGTGCGGGGTGGGAGCGGGA
>NC_091206.1:23296239-23319694 GCF_040958095.1 Procambarus clarkii
TTGCCAACTGGGACCATCAAAGCCGCTACTAGCCGACAAATCCAAGGCGGCAATTGAACTCATAAACAACTCTGAGAAGCAATGGAAAATCAGCAGAAACAAACAAAAGTTTCAGATAATACATATTGCGAAAAGAAACCCGGACCCCATCATCCTTGACAACCGCCCGATCCAATATGCGGAGGTAGGCAGAATACTGGGACTTATGATAAATAGAACAGGGATACAAATTCATGTAAGGGACCGACTAAACAAAGCCAAAGCAGCATTAGGAAAACTGAGAAGATTCCGAAGCCTCTTTACTAACATTCAGATCCACCTATATAAGGCTCTAGTTCAGCCGCATCTAGAGTATCCCCCAGTACCACTACACACCATAAAGAAAACTAACATGCAGAAACTGCAAGCACTGCAAAATAAGGCACTAAGGAGAGCAGCAAAACACCGTCCACCATATGATCAGACAATCCAGGAGCTCCATGAACTCCTGAACATACAGCCACTAAACATCAGACTGCAGCACCAAGCCATCAGGGTGTGGAACACCATCGAAATGTTAGAGGACCCAATGTTTGAAAGATTGCTCCAAGATGAGACGCCCTGCTCCCACAGCTGGTGGCCCAAGAGCCTCGAATCTCTGGATGAAAACCCCGCCCCCACAGTATATAATCCCCAGATGAGATATATGTGTATATATGAACAGTTCATATATGTGTATGTATGAATAACTCGATAAATAATAATATGTGTATGAACAACTCGATAAATAATAATATGTGTATGAACAACTCGATAAATAATAATATGTGTATGAACAACTCGATAAATAATATGTATGAACAACTCGATAAATAATATGTATGAACAACTCGATAAATAATTATAATAAAACAAAGAGCCTTAAACAGAACAACATGTGTGGAAGCATCGGAGTGTGTATATATGAATGCTACACAGTATTCATCTATGGACATCCATATATGGTGAAACACATGTGAAGAACTTCTCACACACTCACAGCTCCCTGACAAGAGGGAGCCAGCTTAGCTTAGCTGCCAACACCCACACATGGTGTCAGCAAGGCGGACAGCCCGCCTGCTTTCATACCTCTCACTGTATTTCCCACTTCTATACTTCCCTTCACCTATGCCTCTCCTTCCTCTTTACTCCCCCCCCCCAAAAAAAAAAAAAAAAAAAACGGGTAAACACTTTGTTCTGACGCCATCATGACACACCTTTAAATTTTTTTTTATTTTTAAATTTTGCCCCGAGGGGCGAGTTTATTGGGCAGCGCCACTCATCCTGTGAGTAACTGTCTCAAGTGAACAGCTCCTCAAACAAGAAGATTAACATCTATCAACCCTTAAAAGCTTACATTATCTTGCGGGTGCAAAATGGGGGAATCTTTTAAAAACAGTATCAATATTTGACAAATAGTGTTTTCCTAACTCAAACAATGTGGGGTTTATTATTCTACACATATTCCTTATGTCTCTCAGGTGTTCACATTCACGTAGATAGTGGTCAAGGCGGTGTCCGTCACTCTCACCACAGATTCTGCAACTCCGCTGACCAGCTGCTTCCATTCCATATCTCCATGGATATTTGTATCCAATACGGATTCTCGCTATTACTGATTCTCTCCTGCGTCCTCCTCCTTCGGCCATACTGATTGGGATTGCCAGCTGCATCCATGTTGTATCATCGTATAGATTCACTGGTTTGTGCTTCTATCCTCCTTTCCTCAGTTACCTTGTCATGGTGATGTTGCCTGACAGTACCTTTAATTTGTAGTCGAGTCTTGGGTATGAAGTTTTCAATATGGTCTCCTTCAGCGCCTTCAGCAGCCAGCACATCTGCTCGTTCATTCCCACATATTCCAACATGGGAGGGGATCCACAGATACTTGATGACTCTTCCCTGGTTGGTAAGTTCTCAAACTTAAATCCCAAGAGAAACTAAACTAATACTAAATATACTGTCAATGGAGCCAGGGGGAAATAACCCAACACACAGTGGCAGCAACACGGGAGAGATGGTGCCTCTCCACGACACACGTGCACCCCCGCCCATCACGCTCCACGACACGTGCACCCCGCCCATCACGCTCCACGACACGTGCACCCCCGCCCATCACGCTCCACGACACGTGCACCCCGCCCATCACGCTCCACGACACGTGCACCCCGTCCATCACGCTCCACGACACTTGCACCCTAACCACGCTCCACGACACGTGCACCCCCGCCATCACGCTCCACGACACGTGCACCCCGCCCATCACGCTCCACGACACGTGCACCCTAACCATCACGCTCCACGACACGTGCACCCCCGCCATCACGCTCCACGACACACGTGCACCCCGCCCATCACGCTCCACGACACGTGCACCCCGCCCATCACGCTCCACGACACGTGCACCCTAACCATCACGCTCCACGACACGTGCACCCCCGCCATCACGCTCCACGACACACGTGCACCCCCGCCCATCACGCTCCACGACACACGTGCACCCCCGCCCATCACGCTCCACGACACGTGCACCCCCGCCCATCACGCTCCACGACACGTGCACCCCCGCCCATCACGCTCCACGACACACGTGCACCCCCGCCCATCACGCTCCACGACACGTGCACCCCCGCCCATCACGCTCCACGACACGTGCACCCCCGCCCTTCACACTCCACGACACGTGCACCCCGGCCATCACGCTCCACGACACACGTGCACCCCGGCCATCACGCTCCACGACACACGTGCACCCCGGCCATCACGCTCCACGACACACGTGCACACCACCGCCCATCACGCTCCACGACACACGTGCACCACCCCTGCCCATCACGCTCCACGACACACGTGCACCCTGCCCATCACGCTCCACAACACACGTGCACCCCGCCCATCACGCTCCACGACACGTGCACCCTGCCCATCACGCTCCACGACACACGTGCACCCCGCCCATCACGCTCCACGACACACCCCCGCCCATCACGCTCCACGACACACGTGCACACCCCCGCCCATCACGCTCCACGACACACGTGCACCCCGCCCATCACGCTCCACGACACACGTGCACCCCGCCCATCACGCTCCACGACACACGTGCACCCCGCCCATCACGCTCCACGACACACGTGCACCCCGCCCATCACGCTCCACGACACACGTGCACCCCGCCCATCACGCTCCACGACACACGTGCACCCTCTGCCCATCACGCTCCACGACACACGTGCACCCTGCCCATCACGCTCCACAACACACGTGCACCCCGCCCATCACGCTCCACGACACACGTGCACCCTGCCAATCACGCTCCACGACACACGTGCACCCCGCCCATCACGCTCCACGACACTCGTGCACACCCCCGCCCATCACGCTCCACGACACACGTGCACCCCGCCCATCACGCTCCACGACACACGTGCACCCCGCCCATCACGCTCCACGACACACGTGCACCCCGCCCATCACGCTCCACGACACACGTGCCCCACCCCTGCCCATCACGCTCCACGACACACGTGCACCACCCCTGCCCATCACGCTCCACGACACACGTGCACCACCCCTGCCCATCACGCTCCACGACACACGTGCACCCCGCCCATCACGCTCCACGACACACGTGCACCCCCCCCCGCCCATCACGCTCCACGACACGTGCACCACCCCCCCGCCCATCACGCTCCACGACACACGTGCACCCCCCCCGCCCATCACGCTCCACGACACACGTGCCCCACCCCCCCGCCCATCACGCTCCACGACACACGTGCACCACCCCTGCCCATCACGCTCCACGACACACGTGCCCCCCCCCGCCCATCACGCTCCACGACACACGTGCACCACCCCCGCCCATCACGCTCCACGACACACGTGCACCACCCCCGCCCATCACGCTCCACGACACACGTGCACCACCCCTGCCCATCACGCTCCACGACACACGTGCACACCCGCCCATCAAGCTCCACGACACACGTGCACCACCCCTGCCCATCACGCTCCACGACACACGTGCACACCCCCGCCCATCACGCTCCACGACACACGTGCACACCCGCCCATCACGCTCCACGACACACGTGCACCCTGCCCATCACGCTCCACGACACACGTGCCCCACCCCTGCCCATCACGCTCCACGACACACGTGCACCCCGCCCATCACGCTCCACGACACACGTGCACACCCCCGCCCATCACGCTCCACGACACACGTGCACCCCGCCCATCACGCTCCACGACACACGTGCCCCACCCCTGCCCATCACGCTCCACGACACACGTGCACCCCGCCCATCACGCTCCACGACACACGTGCCCCACCCCTGCCCATCACGCTCCACGACACACGTGCACCCTGCCCATCACGCTCCACGACACACGTGCACCCCGCCCATCACGCTCCACGACACACGTGCCCCACCCCTGCCCATCACGCTCCACGACACACGTGCACCCTGCCCATCACGCTCCACGACACACGTGCACCCCGCCCATCACGCTCCACGACACGTGCACCCTAACCACGCTCCACGACACGTGCACCCCCGCCATCACGCTCCACGACACGTGCACCCCGCCCATCACGCTCCACGACACGTGCACCCTAACCATCACGCTCCACGACACGTGCACCCCCGCCATCACGCTCCACGACACACGTGCACCCCGCCCATCACGCTCCACGACACGTGCACCCCGCCCATCACGCTCCACGACACGTGCACCCTAACCATCACGCTCCACGACACGTGCACCCCCGCCATCACGCTCCACGACACACGTGCACCCCCGCCCATCACGCTCCACGACACACGTGCACCCCCGCCCATCACGCTCCACGACACGTGCACCCCCGCCCATCACGCTCCACGACACGTGCACCCCCGCCATCACGCTCCACGACACACGTGCACCCCCGCCCATCACGCTCCACGACACACGTGCACCCCCGCCCATCACGCTCCACGACACACGTGCACCCCCGCCCTTCACACTCCACGACACGTGCACCCCGGCCATCACGCTCCACGACACACGTGCACCCCGGCCATCACGCTCCACGACACACGTGCACCCCGGCCATCACGCTCCACGACACACGTGCACCCCGGCCATCACGCTCCACGACACACGTGCACACCACCGCCCATCACGCTCCACGACACACGTGCACCACCCCTGCCCATCACGCTCCACGACACACGTGCACCCTGCCCATCACGCTCCACAACACACGTGCACCCCGCCCATCACGCTCCACGACACACGTGCACCACCCCTGCCCATCACGCTCCACGACACACGTGCACCCCGCCCATCACGCTCCACGACACACGTGCACACCCCCGCCCATCACGCTCCACGACACACGTGCACACCCCCGCCCATCACGCTCCACGACACACGTGCACCCCGCCCATCACGCTCCACGACACACGTGCACCCCGCCCATCACGCTCCACGACACACGTGCACCCCGCCCATCGCGCTCCACGACACACGTGCACCCTCTGCCCATCACGCTCCACGACACACGTGCACCACCCCTGCCCATCACGCTCCACGACACACGTGCACCACCCCTGCCCATCACGCTCCACGACACACGTGCACCACCCCTGCCCATCACGCTCCACGACACACGTGCACCCCGCCCATCACGCTCCACGACACACGTGCACCCCCCCCCCCGCCCATCACGCTCCACGACACACGTGCACCACCCCCCCGCCCATCACGCTCCACGACACACGTGCACCCCCCCCCCCCGCCCATCACGCTCCACGACACACGTGCCCCACCCCCCCGCCCATCACGCTCCACGACACACGTGCACCACCCCTGCCCATCACGCTCCACGACACACGTGCACCACCCCTGCCCATCACGCTCCACGACACACGTGCACCACCCCTGCCCATCACGCTCCACGACACACGTGCACCACCCCCGCCCATCACGCTCCACGACACACGTGCACCACCCGCCCATCACGCTCCACGACACACGTGCACCCTGCCCATCACGCTCCACGACACACGTGCACCCCGCCCATCACGCTCCACGACACACGTGCACACCCCCGCCCATCACGCTCCACGACACACGTGCACCCCGCCCATCACGCTCCACGACACACGTGCCCCACCCCTGCCCATCACGCTCCACGACACACGTGCCCCACCCCTGCCCATCACGCTCCACGACACACGTGCACCCTGCCCATCACGCTCCACGACACACGTGCCCCACCCCTGCCCATCACGCTCCACGACACACGTGCACCCCGCCCATCACGCTCCACGACACACGTGCACACCCCCGCCCATCACGCTCCACGACACACGTGCACCCCGCCCATCACGCTCCACGACACACGTGCCCCACCCCTGCCCATCACGCTCCACGACACACGTGCACCCCGCCCATCACGCTCCACGACACACGTGCCCCACCCCTGCCCATCACGCTCCACGACACACGTGCACCCTGCCCATCACGCTCCACGACACACGTGCACCCCGCCCATCACGCTCCACGACACACGTGCCCCACCCCTGCCCATCACGCTCCACGACACACGTGCACCCTGCCCATCACGCTCCACGACACACGTGCACACCCTGCCCATCACGCTGCACGACACGTGATGATTCGACAAAGCGTGTCGAATCATCACATTACGATCATTTTGTGATCTACACCCCTCCCAGGAAGGCCTCTCTCTATAAATAAATCCATCTCAGGGCATGTAATTTCATCTAACAGTTATAAGTATATCATTGTAATATACCAAAATAAATGCAAATACTCAATAAATAATTGTTTAGCCAAATATGTTTGCTTAATTTTTGTATAAATAGATTTTTAAAACAGGCAGGGGCTTCTTGAGGTTATCTTGAGATGATTTCGGGGCTTTAGTGTCCCCGCGGCCCGGTCCTCGACCAGACCTCCACCCCCAGGAAGCAGCCCGTGACAGCTGACTAACACCCAGGTACCTATTTACTGGTAGGTAACAGGGGCATTCAGGGTGAAAGAAACTTTGCCCATTTGTTTCTGCCTCGTGCGGGAATCGAACCCGCGCCACAGAATTGCGAGTCCTGCGCGCTATCCACTAGGCTACGAGGCCCCCGATTCCCGCCTTAGGGTGGATTGCAGTTAGTGTCCAGACGCTGTTACAACAGTTGTAAACAAACTCCTCCCACATGAGGACGCTCCAGGATGTTCAGGCTGCTTAATTGCCGCTGTTTAACTTGTGTGGCTCTGAATGGTGGTGTAAACTGCATGTACAGTGTGTATAAACAAGCATGACACTGATGTAAGAGTTACAAGTGTGTCTTGTCACAGTGAGGAGTGTGTGGAGAGCCGCATCGTCTTCCCTCCCTCCCTCACACAGTGATGTGGAGGGGAGGGGGGGGGGGGTGTACACCGTCACCACAGCTGAGACGCTCACACACTCACATACACAGTAACCAATACTCTGCCACCACACTCACATACACAGTAACCAATACTCTGCCACCACACTCACATACACAGTAACCAATACTCTGCCACCACACTCACACACACAGTAACCAATACTCTGCCACCACACTCACATACACAGTAACCAATACTCTGCCACCACACTCACATACACAGTAACCAATACTCTGCCACCACACACACACACACAGTAACCAATACTCTGCCACCACACTCACATACACAGTAACCAATACTCTGCCACCACACTCACATACACGGTAACCAATACTCTGCCACCACACTCACATACACAGTAACCAATACTCTGCCACCACACTCACATACACAGTAACCAATACTCTGCCACCACACTCACACACACAGTAACCAATACTCTGCCACCACACTCACATACACAGTAACCAATACTCTGGCACCACACTCACATACACAGTAACCAATACTCTGCCACCACACTCACATACACAGTAACCAATACTCTGCCACCACACTCACACACACAGTAACCAATACTCTGCCACCACACTCACATACACAGTAACCAATACTCTGCCACCACACTCACATACACAGTAACCAATACTCTGCCACCACACTCACATACACAGTAACCAATACTCTGCCACCACACTCACATACACAGTAACCAATACTCTGCCACCACACTCACATACACAGTAACCAATACTCTGCCATAACAGCAAGAGACAATGTTTGAGTATGAAATAAGGGTGTGGCTTGCCAAGAAACAGTAAGAGGAGTGTGCGGATACACTGATGCCCCAGCAGCGACGCCACACCCCCTCCCACACTGTGTGTACAACCTCTGCTGCCACACAAGGACCTGGTCGGTGGTGTTAATGTTAATACACATTTATATATAGCGAAGACACTATTTTAATGAAACAAGAGTGTCTTACCATAAACTGTGAGAGGAGTGTGAAGAATGCCAGAAGCTAAAGGAATCAACACACCATTCCAACATCAGTAGTGAACAACAAGCTCAGACCCTACAAGCGGACTAAGTCTTAGTACTATAAGACTGAGCTCCATACCTGGGCGCCTGACAGCTGGGTGGACAGCGCTTCCGATACGTAGTCCGGAGGTTTCGGGTTCGATCACCGGTAAAGGCGGAGACAAATAGGCAAAATGTTTCTTCGACCCTGATGCCCCTGTTACCGAGCAGTAAATAGGTACTTGGGAGTTAGACAGCTGCTACGGGCTGTTTCCTGGGGGTGGAGGCCTGGTCGAGGACTGGACCGCGGGGACGCTAAGCCCCGAAATCATCTCAAGAAATCGTCAAGATAACCTACATCTCAGTAAAATAGGGAAGGTTGGTGATATAGTAATAATAGTATTTGGATCAAATTCTTTGTGCCACTAATGCCAGCATATTGGAGGTGCGGTTATCACCGTGAGCTTACCAGCTCACTACAGTAAGTCTATTACTTGAAATTAAATTAAAACCGTATTAACTAAGTTATTCAGTGTTTGACAAATACTTGATATATTGCAATTACTTAAAGACAAATTATGCATTTGCAATAAATAAATTCGTATCATTGAATAATCTTGTCATTGTTTATAATAATTCATATGTGGCAAGATGCCAGATTAAAAGACTACCTACCTACCTACCTTGAGGCTACCTTGAGGTGCTTCCGGGGCTTAGTGTCCCCGCGGCCCGGTCGTCGACCAGGCCTCCTGGTTGCTGGACTGATCAACCAGGCTGTTAGACGCGGCTGCTCGCAGCCTGACGTATGAGTCACAGCCTGGTTGATCAGGTATCCTTTGGAGGTGCTTATCCAGTTCTCTCTTGAACACTGTGAGGGGTCGGCCAGTTATGTCCCTTATGTGTAGTGGAAGCGTGTTGAACAGTCTCGGGCCTCTGATGTTGATAGAGTTCTCAGAGTACCTGTTGCACCTCTGCTCTTCAACGGGGATATTCTGCACATCCTGCCATGTCTGCTGGTCTCATGTGCTGTTATTTCTGTGTGCAGGTTTGGGACCAGCCCCTCAATTATTTTCCACGTGTAAATGCTAATATAATGTAACCGTATCAGTGCTAGTCGCTTTACACATAATACCTTTTACCAAGTGGTAAGTGCAGACTTACCACTTACAGCCCCATTTCTGTTGAATTCTCTGAAAACTGAGCCAGTTAGGGAACACAGAATGGATATAGTCCACTACCCCAAGAAGAAAACAACAGTTTCCCAGTGGCCAGTTAGTTCCTTATTTTAGGGAGTCAGAAGTTTAAAGAAATCCCACAATTGTTGTGTTGTGGTGTCAAGTGATAGTGTGTGATAACATAAATTGATTGTGTGTTGACTGAGTAACAAATGGATTAACGTAAATTAATTGTGTCAATTCACTGTGATTGAATGTCTTGGTGACATTGTTAGAGTAAACTAACTAACTGTTGTTGCTGTTGTGACACAGCAACAACAGTTGCAGTTTTGATACTGCCAATAGCTAGAGCAGTAATTGCCAAGAGTGTTCACACAGTGTTCAGGTTAGTTCACTTTTGTTCAGGACCTGTTCAGTGGGTCGAGACCTCTTACGCCTGAGACAGGTGGGAACGGATTCCTGCTTCACAGTGGGATTTTGACAGTTATAGAAGTGACACTCTTGAGTAACATACCTAGTTTGAGTTACTATGTATTAGTAAGTTGTTGAATAAACCTAAATTTGCCAAGACACGTGACTTTGATGTTATTCCTCCTTCTACAGTACTGGCCACTCCCCATATTTATTCATTTGCTACTCTGTCCATGATATGAGTTGGCTCGGGATCCAGCCCATAGCCTCAAAACACTGAATTATAAATTCGGTACGAGAACCCATCCACTACCTCCTACATTTACTTGCCATCAAGATAAAGAGAGAACGACCTAAGTGTGGAAGGTCTGGTATGGCTTGTGGAACTGAACACCGTCCGGACCTTCATCTCCACCTGAAGCACTTAAATATTTGGCGTCTTGCTCACGCCTCCGGAGTGTATTAATTTGTCAAAGTCAAATATTTGAATCCAACTCCCATTAACCAGTCTACTCTCTCATTCTGGCGCCCAGTGCCGTGGTGGGGAATAATTGGTCAGTTCACATCTGATGCCCAAGGTGAGGCTAAGAAGTGTATAGGGAAAAAGGATAAACTTCACACTTTTCAACACACTCCTCCTAAACATAAGGGGTTTAATTAACCAATCTCTTGTGTTCAAAACTGTGGGATGCGAGCATCAGATCCAACAGTCTGGTTGACGAGGTCATCTACCAGGAGACGAGATCGGGCAAGGAACACGCATCAGCTATGAGGTATTCGAGAGTCAGGCAGTTACTAAACTTAAGAGACTTTCAGTATAATTCGTATATAAACAGAAGCATTTTCAAATTAAATCATCTTTGTACATACCAAAATATTATTCTTACTGTACAGCAAGACGCCTGGAACTCTCGTTTCTACTTCCGACACTCACCTGAAACAACAAATATAAACATTCAACAAACCTATACAATAAAATACAATGTGTGAGAGTCCAAAGTAGGCAGCCTAGTCTTTCAATAGGGCACTGAAAATAATATGGTATATAATGAAATTAAGTTCCAGCTAGAGCGCTATAGAGAAAATGAAAATATAAAAGCGGAAACCACTTACAAAGCTCAGTAAAATCATACCATAGAACCTAAAAGTAACGTAAAGGATATATGAGTGTATCAAAGTGTTTCTGACATGGGTTACCTCAAGGTAACCCATGTCAAAAGACCTTATCTTTAAAAAAACACACAAAGTAGGCGTCAAATGAATTTTTCATGAATATGATACCAACATCAAATCATATATCAGACGTCACCCTATCCCCACTGGATTTTGAAGAAGCCATAAACAGTATGCCTATGCACTCTGCACCAGGCCCGGATTCTTGGAACTCCTTATTCATCAAGAACTGTAAAAAAACACTGTCGCAGGCCCTTCACATTCTATGGAGACAAAGCCTAGATACTGGCGTTATCCCTGACATACTAAAAACAGCAGAGATAGCACCACTCCATAAAGGAGGAAATAAGGCAGAGGCAAAAAATTACAGACCTATAACACTAACGTCACACATCATAAAAATTTTAAGAGTGCCAAGAAGCAAGATCACAAAATACATGGAACAACATGGTTTCAGAACAGAGCCTGTCACAGTTGCTGGACCACTATGACACAGCCTTAGATGCCATTCAAGGCAAATAAAACGCTGATGTAATTTTACAGAGATTTCGCAAAAGCCTTCGACAAATGTGGCCAGGGTATTATTACACACAAAATGCGTACAAACGGAATTACCTGAAAAATAGGCAGATGGATCTACAATTTCCTGACTAACAGAACCCAATGTGTAATAGTCAACAAAATATAATCTGGTCCATCAACCGTGAATAGCTCAGTCCCCCAGGGTACTGTGCTTGCTCCAGTACTTTTTCTCATCCTCGTATCGGACATAGACCAGAACACAACCTATAGCACTGTATCATCCTTTGAAGATGACACTAGGATTTTCATGAGAGTTGGCAACAGAGGACACGGCAAACCTCCAATTAGATGTAGATCAGGTCTTTCTATGGGCTACAGAAAACAATATGGTGTTTAGCGAAGTTAAGTTCTAACTAATGCGCTACGGAAAAAATGAAAATATAAAAACGGAAACCACGTACAAATTGGTTTCATAACATAGAACGAAATCATGTAATGTAAAGGATTTGGGTGTACTCATGTGGGAAGACCTTACCTTTAAAGAACACAATAAAGTAGCCGTCACAACTGCAAGAAAAATGACAGGTTGGATAACAAGAACCTTTCACACTAGAGATGCTATACCGATGATGATACTCTTCAAGACGTTAGTGCTCTCTAGGGTGGAGTACTGCTGCATAATGACAGCCCCATTCAAAGCTGGAGAAATTGCTGACCTGGAGAGCGTGCAGAGACCCTTTACTGCTAGAATCCACTCAGTTAAATATTTAAACTACTGGGACCGACTAAAGAGCCTAAATCTGTACTCTCTTGAGCGCAGGCGGGAGAGATATATAATAATTTACGCATGGAAAATAGAAAAGGGAGATGTGCAGAATACCCCCGTTGAAGAGCAGAGGTGCAACAGGTACTCTGAGAGAGAACTATCAACATCAGAGGCCCGAGACTGTTCAACACGCTTCCACTACACATAAGGGACATAACTGGCCGACCCCTCACAGTGTTCAAGAGAGAACTGGATAAGTACCACCTAAGGATACCTGATCAACCAGGCTGTGACTCATAAGTCAGGCTGCGAGCAGCCCCGTCCAACAGCCTGGTTGACCAGTCCAACAACAACTAGGCCTGGTCGACGACCGGGCCGCGGGGTCGCTAAGCCCCGAAATCATCGCTAGGAAAGGTAACCGTTCACCTGGACCAAACAACATTAATAGATTCGTACTAAATTAGGCTCTTGTATATGGAAGCATTGTGCCTTGTATCAAAGAAAGATTACACGCATAATACTGTGGTTGTTGGGCGCCTGTGGTGTGTGAAGCAGCACACACACTCCTCTACACTACAATATTCTCCTCCTACACCACACAACAACACGCTCCATGTACACATGACTGACCCCAACCTTGGCGCAGCGAGCTCAGGTGTGGCGATGGTCTCTCACCCCCGCACTCCCCAACCCCTCCCTCTCCCACCCCGCACACACCCCAACCCCTCCCTCTCCCACCCCGCACACACCCCAACCCCTCCCTCTCCCACCCCAACCCCTCCCTCTCCCACCCCACACACTCCCCAACCCCTCCCTCTCCCACCCCACACACTCCCGAACCCCTCCCTCTCCCACCCTGCACACTGCCCAACCCCTCCCTCTCCCACCCTGCACACTGCCCAACCCCTCCCTCTCCCACCTCACACACACCCCAACCCCTTCCGCTCCCACCCCAACCCCTCCCTCTCCCACCCCACACACACCCCAACCCCTCCCTCTCCCACCTCACACACACCCCAACCCCTCCCTCTCCCACCCCAACCCCTCCCACCCCACACACACACCCCAACCCCTCCCTCTCCCACCTCACACACACCCCAACCCCTCCCTCTCCCACCTCACACACACCCCAACCCCTCCCTGTCCCACACCCCAACCCCTCCCTCTCCCACCCCATACACACCCCAACCCCTCCCTCTCCCACCCCACACACTCCCCAACCCCTCCCTCTCCCACCCCCGCACTCCCCAACCCCTCCCTCTCCCACCTCACACACACCCCAACCCCTCCCTCTCCCACCCCATACACACCCCAACCCCTCCCTCTCCCACCTCACACACACCCCAACCCCTCCCTCTCCCACCCCACACACACCCCAACCCCTCCCTCTCCCACCCCACACACACCCCAACCCCTCCCTCTCCCACCCCACACACACCCCAACCCCTCCCACTCCCACCCCACACACACCCCAACCCCTCCCTCTCCCACCCAGCACACACCCCAACCCCTCCCGCTCCCACCCCACACACACCACAACCCCTCCCGCTCCCACCCCACACACACCCCAACCCCTCCCTCTCCCACCCCACACACACCCCAACCCCTCCCTCTCCCACCCCACACACACCCCAACCCCTCCCTCTCCCACCCAGCACACACCCCAACCCCTCCCTCTCCCACCCCACACACACCCCAACCCCTCCCACCCCACACACTGCCCAACCCCTCCCTCTCCCACCCCAACCCCTCCCACCCCACACACTGCCCAACCCCTCCCTCTCCCACCCCACACACACCCCAACCCCTCCCTCTCCCACCCCACACACACCCCAACCCCTCCCGCTCCCACCCCACACACACCCCAACCCCTCCCTCTCCCACCCCACACACACCCCAACCCCTCCCTCTCCCACCCAGCACACACCCCAACCCCTCCCGCCCCGCACACACCCCAACCCCTCCCACCCCACACACTGCCCAACCCCTCCCTCTCCCACCCCACACACACCCCAACCCCTCCCTCTCCCACCCCACACACACCCCAACCCCTCCCTCTCCCACCCAGCACACTCCCCAACCCCTCCCTCTCCCACCCCACACACTCCCCAACCCCTCCCTCTCCCACCCTGCACACACCCCAACCCCTCCCACTCCCGCCCCGCACACACCCCAACCCCTCCCACTCCCGCCCCGCACACACCCCAACCCCTCCCGCCCCGCACACACCCCAACCCCTCCCTCTCCCACCCCACACACACCCCAACCCCTCCCACTCCCGCCCTGCACACACCCCAACCCCTCCCTCTCCCACCCCACACACACCCCAACCCCTCCCACTCCCGCCCCGCACACACCCCAACCCCTCCCGCTCCCACCCCACACACTCCCCAACCCCTCCCGCCCCGCACACACCCCAACCCCTCCCACCCTGCACACTCCCCAACCCCTCCCTCTCCTACCCCGCACTCCCCAACCCCTCCCGCCCCGCACACACCCCAACCCCTCCCACCCTGCACACTCCCCAACCCCTCCCTCTCCTACCCCGCACACTCCCCAACCCCTCCCTCTCCTACCCCGCACACTCCCCAACCCCTCCCTCTCCCACCCCACACACTCCCCAACCCCTCCCTCTCCCACCCCACACACACACACCAACCCCTCCCTCTCCCACCTTACACACACCCCAACCCCTCCCTCTCCCACCCCACACACTCCCCAACCCCTCCCTCTCCCACCCCACACACTCCCCAACCCCTCCCTCTCCCACCTCACACACACCCCAACCCCTCCCGCTCCCACCTCACTCACTCCCCAACCCCTCCCTCTCCCACCTCACACACCCCAACCCCTCCCGCTCCCACCTCACTCACTCCCCAACCCCTCCCTCTCCCACCTCACACACACCCCAACCCCTCCCTCTCCCACCCCACACACACCCCAACCCCTCACTCTCCCACCCCACACACACCCCAACCCCTCCGTCTCCCACCCCACACACTCCCCAACCCCTCCCTCTCCCACCCCACACACACCCCAACCCCTCCCGCTCCCACCCCACACACACCCCAACCCCTCCCTCTCCCACCCCACACACTCCCCAACCCCTCCCTCTCCCACCCCACACACACCCCAACCCCACCCGCCCCGCACACACCCCAACCCCTCCCTCTCCCACCCTGCACACTGCCCAACCCCTCCCGCCTCACACACACCCCAACCCCTCCCTCTCCCACCCCACACACACCCCAACCCCTCCCTCTCCCACCCCACACACACCCCAACCCCTCCCTCTCCCACCCCACACACTCCCCAACCCCTCCCTCTCCCACCCCACACACACCCCAACCCCTCCCGCTCCCACCCCACACACACCCCAACCCCTCCCTCTCCCACCCCACACACTCCCCAACCCCTCACTCTCCCACCCCACACACACCCCAACCCCTCCCGCCTCGCACACACCCCAACCCCTCCCGCCTCGCACACACCCCAACCCCTCCCTCTCCCACCCTGCCCAACCCCTCCCGCTCCCACCTCACACACACCCCAACCCCTCCCTCTCCCACCCCACACACACCCCAACCCCTCCCTCTCCCACCCCACACACACCCCAACCCCTCTCTCTCCCACCCCACACACACCCCAACCCCTCCCTCTCCCACCCCACACACACCCCAACCCCTCCCTCTCCCACCCCACACACTCCAACCCCTCCCTCTCCCACCCCAACCCCTCCCTCTCCCACCCCACACACACCCCAACCCCTCCCTCTCCCACCCCACACACTCCCCAACCCCTCCCTCTCCCACCCCACACACTCCCCAACCCCTCCCTCTCCCACCCCACACACACCCCAACCCCTCCCACTCCCACCCCACACACACCCAAACCCCTCCCTCTCCCACCCCACACACACCCCAACCCCTCCCTCTCCCACCCCGCACACTGCCCAACCCCTCCCTCTCCCACCTCACACACACCCCAACCCCTCCCTCTCCCACCCCGCACACTCCCCAACCCCTCCCTCTCCCACCCCGCACACTCCCCAACCCCTCCCTCTCCCACCCTGCACACTCCCCAACCCCTCCCTCTCCCACCCAGCACACACCCCAACCCCTCCCTCTCCCACCCCACACACACCCCAACCCCTCCCTCTCCCACCCCACACACACCCCAACCCCTCCCACCCCACACACTGCCCAACCCCTCCCTCTCCCACCCCAACCCCTCCCACCCCACACACTGCCCAACCCCTCCCTCTCCCACCCCAACCCCTCCCGCCCCGCACACACCCCAACCCCTCCCACCCCACACACTCCCCAACCCCTCCCTCTCCCACCCCACACACTCCCCAACCCCTCCCTCTCCCACCCTGCACACACCCCAACCCCTCCCACTCCCGCCCCGCACACACCCCAACCCCTCCCGCCCCGCACACACCCCAACCCCTCCCTCTCCCACCCCACACACACCCCAACCCCTCCCACTCCCGCCCCGCACACACCCCAACCCCTCCCGCTCCCACCCCACACACTCCCCAACCCCTCCCGCCCCGCACACACCCCAACCCCTCCCACCCTGCACACTCCCCAACCCCTCCCTCTCCTACCCCGCACACTCCCCAACCCCTCCCGCCCCGCACACACCCCAACCCCTCCCACCCTGCACACTCCCCAACCCCTCCCTCTCCTACCCCGCACACTCCCCAACCCCTCCCTCTCCCACCCCACACACTCCCCAACCCCTCCCTCTCCCACCCCACACACTCCCCAACCCCTCCCTCTCCCACCCCACACACTCCCCAACCCCTCCCTCTCCCACCCCACACACACACCAACCCCTCCCTCTCCCACCTCACACACACCCCAACCCCTCCCTCTCGCACCCCAACCCCTCCCTCTCCCACCTTACACACACCCCAACCCCTCCCTCTCCCACCCCACACACTCCCCAACCCCTCCCTCTCCCACCCCACACACTCCCCAACCCCTCCCTCTCCCACCTCACACACACCCCAACCCCTCCCGCTCCCACCTCACTCACTCCCCAACCCCTCCCTCTCCCACCTCACACACACCCCAACCCCTCCCGCTCCCACCTCACTCACTCCCCAACCCCTCCCTCTCCCACCTCACACACACCCCAACCCCTCCCTCTCCCACCCCACACACACCCCAACCCCTCACTCTCCCACCCCACACACACCCCAACCCCTCCGTCTCCCACCCCACACACTCCCCAACCCCTCCCTCTCCCACCCCACACACACCCCAACCCCTCCCGCTCCCACCCCACACACACCCCAACCCCTCCCTCTCCCACCCCACACACTCCCCAACCCCTCCCTCTCCCACCCCACACACACCCCAACCCCACCCGCCCCGCACACACCCCAACCCCTCCCACCCCACACACACCCCAACCCCTCCCTCTCCCACCCTGCACACTGCCCAACCCCTCCCGCCTCACACACACCCCAACCCCTCCCTCTCCCACCCCACACACACCCCAACCCCTCCCTCTCCCACCCCACACACACCCCAACCCCTCCCTCTCCCACCCCACACACACCCCAACCCCTCCCACTCCCACCCCACACACACCCCAACCCCTCCCTCTCCCACCCCACACACACCCCAACCCCTCCCTCTCCCACCCCACACACTCCCCAACCCCTCCCTCTCCCACACCCCAACCCCTCCCGCTCCCACCCCACACACACCCCAACCCCTCCCTCTCCCACCCCACACACACCCCAACCCCTCCCTCTCCCACCCCACACACTCCCCAACCCCTCCCTCTCCCACCCCACACACTCCCCAACCCCTCCCTCTCCCACCCCCCACACACCCCAACCCCTCCCACTCCCACCCCACACACACCCAAACCCCTCCCTCTCCCACCCCACACACACCCCAACCCCTCCCTCTCCCACCCCGCACACTGCCCAACCCCTCCCTCTCCCACCTCACACACACCCCAACCCCTCCCTCTCCCACCCCGCACACTCCCCAACCCCTCCCTCTCCCACCCCGCACACTCCCCAACCCCTCCCTCTCCCACCCTGCACACTCCCCAACCCCTCCCTCTCCCACCCTGCACACTCCCCAACCCCTCCCGCTCCCACCCCACACACACCCCAACCCCTCCCTCTCCCACCCCACACACACCCCAACCCCTCCCTCTCCCACCCCACACACACCCCAACCCCTCCCGCTCCCACCCCACACACACCCCAACCCCTCCCTCTCCCACCCCACACACTCCCCAACCCCTCACTCTCCCACCCCACACACACCCCAACCCCTCCCTCTCCCACCCCACACACACCCCAACCCCTCCCTCTCCCACACCCCAACCCCTCCCACACCCCAACCCCTCCCGCTCCCACCCCACACACACCCCAACCCCTCCCTCTCCCACCCCACACACACCCCAACCCCTCCCTCTCCCACCCCGCACACTGCCCAACCCCTCCCTCTCCCACCTCACACACACCCCAACCCCTCCCTCTCCCACCCCGCACACTCCCCAACCCCTCCCTCTCCCACCCCGCACACTCCCCAACCCCTCCCTCTCCCACCCTGCACACTCCCCAACCCCTCCCTCTCCCACCCTGCACACTCCCCAACCCCTCCCGCTCCCACCCCACACACACCCCAACCCCTCCCTCTCCCACCCCACACACACCCCAACCCCTCCCTCTCCCACCCCACACACACCCCAACCCCTCCCGCTCCCACCCCACACACACCCCAACCCCTCCCTCTCCCACCCCACACACTCCCCAACCCCTCACTCTCCCACCCCACACACACCCCAACCCCTCCCTCTCCCACCCCACACACACCCCAACCCCTCCCTCTCCCACACCCCAACCCCTCCCGCTCCCACCCCACACACACCCCAACCCCTCCCTCTCCCACCCTGCACACTGCCCAACCCCTCCCGCCTCACACACACCCCAACCCCTCCCTCTCCCACCCCACACACACCCCAACCCCTCCCTCTCCCACCCCACACACACCCCAACCCCTCCCTCTCCCACCCCACACACACCCCAACCCCTCCCACTCCCACCCCACACACACCCCAACCCCTCCCTCTCCCACCCCACACACACCCCAACCCCTCCCTCTCCCACCCCACACACTCCCCAACCCCTCCCTCTCCCACACCCCAACCCCTCCCGCTCCCACCCCACACACACCCCAACCCCTCCCTCTCCCACCCCACACACACCCCAACCCCTCCCTCTCCCACCCCACACACTCCCCAACCCCTCCCTCTCCCACCCCACACACTCCCCAACCCCTCCCTCTCCCACCCCACACACACCCCAACCCCTCCCACTCCCACCCCACACACACCCAAACCCCTCCCTCTCCCACCCCACACACACCCCAACCCCTCCCTCTCCCACCCCGCACACTGCCCAACCCCTCCCTCTCCCACCTCACACACACCCCAACCCCTCCCTCTCCCACCCCGCACACTCCCCAACCCCTCCCTCTCCCACCCCGCACACTCCCCAACCCCTCCCTCTCCCACCCTGCACACTCCCCAACCCCTCCCTCTCCCACCCTGCACACTCCCCAACCCCTCCCGCTCCCACCCCACACACACCCCAACCCCTCCCTCTCCCACCCCACACACACCCCAACCCCTCCCTCTCCCACCCCACACACACCCCAACCCCTCCCGCTCCCACCCCACACACACCCCAACCCCTCCCTCTCCCACCCCACACACTCCCCAACCCCTCACTCTCCCACCCCACACACACCCCAACCCCTCCCTCTCCCACCCCACACACACCCCAACCCCTCCCTCTCCCACACCCCAACCCCTCCCGCTCCCACCCCACACACACCCCAACCCCTCCCTCTCCCACCCCACACACACCCCAACCCCTCCCTCTCCCACCCCGCACACTGCCCAACCCCTCCCTCTCCCACCTCACACACACCCCAACCCCTCCCTCTCCCACCCCGCACACTCCCCAACCCCTCCCTCTCCCACCCCGCACACTCCCCAACCCCTCCCTCTCCCACCCTGCACACTCCCCAACCCCTCCCTCTCCCACCCCACACACACCCCAACCCCTCCCTCTCCCACCCAGCACACACCCCAACCCCTCCCGCTCCCACCCCACACACACCCCAACCCCTCCCTCTCCCACCCCACACACACCCCAACCCCTCCCACCCCACACACTGCCCAACCCCTCCCTCTCCCACCCCAACCCCTCCCACCCCACACACTGCCCAACCCCTCCCTCTCCCACCCCAACCCCTCCCGCCCCGCACACACCCCAACCCCTCCCACCCCACACACTGCCCAACCCCTCCCTCTCCCACCCCACACACACCCCAACCCCTCCCTCTCCCACCCCACACACACCCCAACCCCTCCCTCTCCCACCCAGCACACTCCCCAACCCCTCCCTCTCCCACCCCACACACTCCCCAACCCCTCCCTCTCCCACCCTGCACACACCCCAACCCCTCCCACTCCCGCCCCGCACACACCCCAACCCCTCCCGCCCCGCACACACCCCAACCCCTCCCTCTCCCACCCCACACACACCCTAACCCCTCCCACTCCCACCCCACACACACCCCAACCCCTCCCGCTCCCACCCCACACACTCCCCAACCCCTCCCGCCCCGCACACACCCCAACCCCTCCCACCCTGCACACTCCCCAACCCCTCCCGCCCCGCACACACCCCAACCCCTCCCACCCTGCACACTCCCCAACCCCTCCCTCTCCTACCCCGCACACTCCCCAACCCCTCCCTCTCCCACCCCACACACTCCCCAACCCCTCCCTCTCCCACCCCACACACTCCCCAACCCCTCCCTCTCCCACCCCACACACACCCCAACCCCTCCCTCTCCCACCTCACACACACCCCAACCCCTCCCTCTCCCACCTTACACACACCCCAACCCCTCCCTCTCCCACCCCACACACTCCCCAACCCCTCCCTCTCCCACCCCACACACTCCCCAACCCCTCCCTCTCCCACCCCACACACTCCCCAACCCCTCCCTCTCCCACCTCACACACACCCCAACCCCTCCCGCTCCCACCTCACTCACTCCCCAACCCCTCCCTCTCCCACCTCACACACACCCCAACCCCTCCCTCTCCCACCCCACACACACCCCAACCCCTCACTCTCCCACCCCACACACACACCCCAACCCCTCCGTCTCCCACCCCACACACACACCCCAACCCCTCCGTCTCCCACCCCACACACTCCCCAACCCCTCCCTCTCCCACCCCACACACACCCCAACCCCTCCCGCTCCCACCCCACACACACCCCAACCCCTCCCTCTCCCACCCCACACACTCCCCAACCCCTCCCTCTCCCACCCCACACACACCCCAACCCCACCCGCCCCGCACACACCCCAACCCCTCCCACCCCACACACCCCCCAACCCCTCCCTCTCCCATCCTGCACACTGCCCAACCCCTCCCGCCTCACACACACCCCAACCCCTCCCTCTCCCACCCCACACACACCCCAACCCCTCCCTCTCCCACCCCACACACTCCCCAACCCCTCCCTCTCCCACCCCACACACACCCCAACCCCTCCCGCTCCCACCCCACACACACCCCAACCCCTCCCTCTCCCACCCCACACACTCCCCAACCCCTCACTCTCCCACCCCACACACACCCCAACCCCTCCCGCCTCGCACACACCCCAACCCCTCCCACCCCACACACACCCCAACCCCTCCCGCCTCGCACACACCCCAACCCCTCCCTCTCCCACCCTGCACACTGCCCAACCCCTCCCGCTCCCACCTCACACACACCCCAACCCCTCCCTCTCCCACCCCACACACACCCCAACCCCTCCCTCTCCCACCCCACACACACCCCAACCCCTCCCTCTCCCACCCCACACACACCCCAACCCCTCCCTCTCCCACCCCACACACACCCCAACCCCTCCCTCTCCCACCCCACACACTCCCCAACCCCTCCCTCTCCCACACCCCAACCCCTCCCGCTCCCACCCCCCACACACCCCAACCCCTCCCTCTCCTACCCCACACACACCCCAACCCCTCCCTCTCCCACCCCACATACTCCCCAACCCCTCCCTCTCCCACCCCACATACTCCCCAACCCCTCCCTCTCCCACCCCACACACACCCCAACCCCTCCCACTCCCACCCCACACACACCCCAACCCCTCCCACTCCCACCCCACATACTCCCCAACCCCTCCCTCTCCCACCCCACACACACCCCAACCCCTCCCTCTCCCACCCCACACACTCCCCAACCCCTCACTCTCCCACCCCACACACACCCCAACCCCTCCCTCTCCCACCCCACACACACCCCAACCCCTCCCTCTCCCACACCCCAACCCCTCCCGCTCCCACCCCACACACACCCCAACCCCTCCCTCTCCCACCCTGCACACTGCCCAACCCCTCCCGCCTCACACACACCCCAACCCCTCCCTCTCCCACCCCACACACACCCCAACCCCTCCCTCTCCCACCCCACACACACCCCAACCCCTCCCTCTCCCACCCCACACACACCCCAACCCCTCCCACTCCCACCCCACACACACCCCAACCCCTCCCTCTCCCACCCCACACACACCCCAACCCCTCCCTCTCCCACCCCACACACTCCCCAACCCCTCCCTCTCCCACACCCCAACCCCTCCCGCACCCACCCCACACACACCCCAACCCCTCCCTCTCCCACCCCACACACACCCCAACCCCTCCCTCTCCCACCCCACACACTCCCCAACCCCTCCCTCTCCCACCCCACACACTCCCCAACCCCTCCCTCTCCCACCCCACACACACCCCAACCCCTCCCACTCCCACCCCACACACACCCAAACCCCTCCCTCTCCCACCCC
>NC_091206.1:23320194-23352694 GCF_040958095.1 Procambarus clarkii
CTCTGTCTCTCTCTCTCTCTCTCTGTCTCTCTCTCTGTCTCTCTCTCTCTCTCTCTCTCTCTCTCTCTCTCTCTCTCTCTCTCTCTCTCTCTCTCTCTCTCTCTCTCTCTCTCTCTCTCTCTCTCTCTCTCTCTCTCTCTCTCTCTCTCTCTCTCTCTCTCTCTCTCTCTCTCTCTCTGTCTCTCTCTGTCTCTCTCTCTCTCTCTCTCTCTCTCTCTCTCTCTCTCTCTCTCTGTCTCTCTGTCTCTCTCTCTCTCTCTCTGTCTCTCTGTCTCTCTGTCTCTCTCTCTCTCTCTCTCTCTCTCTCTCTCTCTCTCTCTCTCTCTCTCTCTCTCTCTCTCTCTCTCTCTGTCTCTCTCTCTCTCTCTCTCTGTCTCTCTCAATCTCTGTCTCTCTCTCTCTCTGTCTCTCTCTCTCTCTCTGTCTCTCTCTGTCTCTCTCTGTCTCTCTCTGTCTCTCTCTCTCTCTCTCTCTCTGTCTCTCTCTGTCTCTCTCTCTCTCTCTCTCTCTGTCTCTCTCTGTCTCTCTCTCTCTCTCTCTCTCTCTCTGTCTCTCTCTGTCTCTCTCCCTTCCCCCCCCTTCCCCTTTCTTTTTTTCCGTCCCCCCCCTCCCCCCTCTCCTTAAAAAAATCTCCCTCCTTCCTCCCATTCCTTTCTTCCTTTCCTTCCCAACCCGCCTCCTCCCTCTCACCCAATTTCCCAGCACCGGTGTCTTTTGTTCTCTTGTCTGTGTGTTGGGGTGCTCCTCCTCCCTGGCTACTGCTCTTCCCTCCCCCCCTCACCCCTCCGCCCTCACCCC
The DNA here is from genome assembly GCF_040958095.1 of Procambarus clarkii. Taxonomy (NCBI): domain Eukaryota; kingdom Metazoa; phylum Arthropoda; class Malacostraca; order Decapoda; family Cambaridae; genus Procambarus; species Procambarus clarkii. Next base: position 23,320,993 of record NC_091206.1, read on the forward strand.
TCCCCCCTCACCCCTCCCCCCCCTCACCCCTCCATCCACACTCCCCTCACAGCTGCTGAATCAGCTGTCCCCTTTCCATTCCCTCATGCATCTTCATCTCCCAATCTCACTCTCCCAGGTTTTCATATCTTTCTTTTCCTCTTTCAATCTCTTAACATTTTCTTCGTCCATTTCCTCTACACCATTCCATTTTGTTCTTGTCTGTTTTAACTTAGTTTATTCCTTCTCTGCTCTGCCTTTACCTCACACACCTTGGGAGTGGGGTTCCATCTTGCTGAGGTAGTCCATTGTCATCCATGCTTCACGCCAACACTAACAGCCTCCCTCCCATCTTTGGACAAAGTTATTACTTAAAACCCATATTTATGTCGCTTTCGACTGCAGCGTCAAAATTCCGGTTCTTTAGTTAAATTGAAAGCACCGAAATTTTGAAGTTTGCCCAGACTCATAAGGCTGGGACTTGATAGATTGGGTGGGTGGGCGAGGTTGGTGAGGGGCTACCACCTTGAGGTGCTTCCGGGGCTTAGTGTTCCCGCGGCCCGGTCGTCGACCAGGCCTCCTGGTTGCTGGACTGATCAACCAGGCTGTTAGACGCGGCTGCTCGCAGCCTGACGTATGAGTCACAGCCTGGTTGATCAGGTATCCTTTGGAGGTGCTTATCCAGTTCTCTCTTGAACACTGTGAGGGGTCGGCCAGTTATGCCCCTTATGTGTGGTGGAAGCGTATTGAACAGTCTCGGGCCTCTGATGTTGATAGTTCTCTCTCAGAGTACCTGTTGCACCTCTGCTTTTCAACGGGGGTATTCTGCACATCCTGCCATGTCTTCTGGTCTCATGTGGTGTTATTTCTGTGTGCAGGTTTGGGACCAGCCCCTCAATTATTTTCCACGTGTAAATTATTATGTATCTCTCCCGCCTGCGCTCAAGGGGGAGTACAGATTTAGGCTCTTTAGTCGGTCCCAGTAATTTAGATGTTTTACCGAGTGGATTCTAGCAGTAAAGGATCCCTGCACGCTCGGGGAGGCTACTTCATATTTTATACTTATCAAATCGATGGGAAATTGATCGAAGCCTAGAAATATGCTTCAAATGTGTTATTTTGCGGAAGATCAGAATGAGTACCGTACTGCTCAGTACTCACTTCCCCCTTCAGAGCAGGAGAGATTACTGAAATAGAGGGAATACAGAGAACATATACTTCACGCATAGACGAGATAAAACACCTAAATTATTGTGATCGTCTCAAAGCCCTCCAAATGCTTTCTTGAAAGAAGACGAGAGAGGGTATCAAATCACATACACATGAAAAATAATGAAGTGTCAGGTCTTATATTTGCACTATTAAATAACAACCTACTAAAGGGACAGATATGGAAGAAAATTCAGAATAGAACCAGTGAAGAGCAGAGGTTCCATAGGCACAATCAGAGAACACTGTATAAACATCAGAGGTCCGCGGTTGTTCTACACCCTCCCAGCAAGTATAAGAAATGTTGCCGGAACAAAAGTAGAATCTTCAAGAAAAACTGGACCGTTTTCTGCAAGAAGTGCCGGACCAAGCAGGCTGTAGTGGATGTATGCCTGCGGGCCGCTCCAAGCAACAAACTGTTGAACCAAGTTATCACAAGTCAAGCCTGGCCCCAGACCGGGCTTGGGGAGTAGAACTACTCCCAGAACCTCATCATCCAGGTACAACACCAATATAACAACAGTTATAGAAGACATTGCAAGAGAGGACAATAACACAAGGTCAAGCAGGCACGAATATCTCGACATGGAACAATTAAATAGATCAAGTGATTGAAGATAAATTACTAAAGCTAAAGCTCTCATATTTAACTAAAAAAATAGGATCAAATAAGGTAACCTCAATTGTGGCTTTCTATAAGTTGAATCTGGATCAATGTCCCTTTGACCTGATCTGATTAACCAGACTGTTGGATACTGCTGCTCGCAGCCTGAAGTATAAATGGAAGCAGCCCGTGACAGCTGACTAACACCCAGGTACCTATTTACTGCTAGGTAACAGGGGCATTCAGGGTGAAAGAAACTTTGCCCATTTGTTTCTGCCTCGTGCGGGAATCGAACCCGCGCCACAGAATTACGAGTCCTGCGCGCTATCCACCAGGCTACGAGGCCCCCTACGAGGCCCTTTCTTATGCGAAAGGTCGGCCACTTATGCCCCTTATGTGTAGTGGAAGCGTGTTGAAAGGGGTCGTTAATGTTGATAGTTCTCTCATTCAATTTCTTTCTATATTATGCGCCCCATACCCATCCCGTGGGCGATGGTGTAAAGGATTACAGAGGCACATAATCAGGGTACCTATTGCACCTCAGCTTTTCAAAGGGGGTATTTTGAACATCTTGCAACGCCTCCTGGTCTTGTGTGATGTTTCCTTAAGCAGTTTTATAACCATTCCCTCTAATGAACAAATCCACAAGGGCCGTGACGAGGATTCGAACCAACGTCCGAGATGACAGTCCAGCAACCTGCCTGCTGGACGCTACTGCTCGCAGTCTGACGATGATATTTGAATATGATGTGTCTGAGTATATTTGTAGCTGATATATGAATATGATATGAGTATATCGTAATTGTAGATGACACAAAAATCCGCATGAAAATTACCTCATTGCTGAAAGACAAAATACAAGCATATATTAATGTGGTTTTCGACTGGGCAGCAGAAAATAACATGATGTTTAACAGTGATTCTGATTCTTGGAACTCCATATTCATCAAGAACTGTAAACAAAAAAACACTATCTATAGGCACCTGTCCTGGGATCGTATCCGGGCCGGGGAGGATTGACTAGGCGCCAATCCTTAAATGAATGCCTCTGTTCACACATCAATGAATGGTACCTGGTGGTTAAACGATTTGGCGAGTCGTACTCCAGGGAAAATTAAGTTTAAGGACCTGTCCTAAACTCTGCGTGCTGCTGGTGGCTTGACAAGAAGGTAAGCTTTGTTGTTTATGTAAATAAAATAAATAAATAATAATTGCCCTTGAGAGAACATGTGTGTAAAAAGCAACTAGTACAAGCCGCCGCCACCAGCTACCTGGCTCAGAGGTTGTGGGGGCACCGGAGGTTGTGGGGGGCACCTGAGGTTGTGGGGGGCACCGGAGGTTGTGGGGGCACCTGAGGTTGTGGGGGCACCGGAGGTTGTGGGGGCACCGGAGGTTGTGGGGGCACCGGAGGTTGTGGGGGCACCTGAGGTTGTGGGGGCACCGGAGGTTGTGGGGGCACCGGAGGTTGTGGGGGCACCGGAGGTTGTGGGGGCACCGGATGTTGTGGGGGCACCGGAGGTTGTGGGGGCACCGGAGGTTGTGGGGGCACCGGAGGTTGTGGGGGGCACCGGAGGTTGTGGGGGCACCGGAGGTTGTGGGGGCACCGGATGTTGTGGGGGCACCGGAGGTTGTGGGGGCACCGGAGGTTGTGGGGGCACCTGAGGTTGTGGGGGCACCTGAGGTTGTGGGGGGACCGGAGGTTGTGGGGGCACCGGAGGTTGTGGGGGCACCGGAGGTTGTGGGGGCACCGGAGGTTGTGGGGGCACCGGAGGTTGTGGGGGCACCTGAGGTTGTGGGGGCACCTGAGGTTGTGGGGGCACCGGAGGTTGTGGGGGCACCGGAGGTTGTGGGGGCACCGGATGTTGTGGGGGCACCGGAGGTTGTGGGGGCACCGGAGGTTGTGGGGGCACCGGAGGTTGTGGGGGGCACCGGAGGTTGTGGGGGCACCGGAGGTTGTGGGGGCACCGGATGTTGTGGGGGCACCGGAGGTTGTGGGGGCACCGGAGGTTGTGGGGGCACCTGAGGTTGTGGGGGCACCTGAGGTTGTGGGGGCACCGGAGGTTGTGGGGGCACCGGAGGTTGTGGGGGCACCGGAGGTTGTGGGGGCACCGGAGGTTGTGGGGGCACCGGAGGTTGTGGGGGCACCGGAGGTTGTGGGGGCACCGGAGGTTGTGGGGGCACCGGAGGTTGTGGGGGCACCGGAGGTTGTGGGGGCACCTGAGGTTGTGGGGGGACCGGAGGTTGTGGGGGCACCTGAGGTTGTGGGGGGCACCTGAGGTTGTGGGGGGCACCTGAGGTTGTGGGGGGCACCGGAGGTTGTGGGGGGCACCGGAGGTTGTGGGGGGCACCGGAGGTTGTGGGGGCACCGGAGGTTGTGGGGGCACCGGAGGTTGTGGGGGCACCGGAGGTTGTGGGGGCACCGGAGGTTGTGGGGGCACCGGAGGTTGTGGGGGCACCGGAGGTTGTGGGGGCACCGGAGGTTGTGGGGGCACCGGAGGTTGTGGGGGCACCGGAGGTTGTGGGGGCACCGGAGGTTGTGGGGGCACCGGAGGTTGTGGGGGCACCGGAGGTTGTGGGGGCACCGGAGGTTGTGGGGGCACCGGAGGTTGTGGGGGCACCGGAGGTTGTGGGGGCACCTGAGGTTGTGGGGGCACCTGAGGTTGTGGGGGCACCTGAGGTTGTGGGGGCACCTGAGGTTGTGGGGGCACCTGAGGTTGTGGGGGCACCGGAGGTTGTGGGGGCACCGGAGGTTGTGGGGGCACCGGAGGTTGTGGGGGCACCGGAGGTTGTGGGGGCACCGGAGGTTGTGGGGGCACCGGAGGTTGTGGGGGCACCGGAGGTTGTGGGGGCACCGGAGGTTGTGGGGGCACCGGAGGTTGTGGGGGCACCGGAGGTTGTGGGGGCACCTGAGGTTGTGGGGGCACCTGAGGTTGTGGGGGCACCTGAGGTTGTGGGGGCACCTGAGGTTGTGGGGGCACCTGAGGTTGTGGGGGCACCTGAGGTTGTGGGGGCACCTGAGGTTGTGGGGGCACCGGAGGTTGTGGGGGCACCGGAGGTTGTGGGGGCACCGGAGGTTGTGGGGGCACCGGAGGTTGTGGGGGCACCGGAGGTTGTGGGGGCACCGGAGGTTGTGGGGGCACCTGAGGTTGTGGGGGCACCTGAGGTTGTGGGGGCACCGGAGGTTGTGGGGGCACCGGAGGTTGTGGGGGCACCGGAGGTTGTGGGGGCACCTGAGGTTGTGGGGGCACCTGAGGTTGTGGGGCACCGGAGGTTGTGGGGGCACCGGAGGTTGTGGGGGCACCTGAGGTTGTGGGGGCACCTGAGGTTGTGGGGGCACCTGAGGTTGTGGGGGCACCTGAGGTTGTGGGGGCACCTGAGGTTGTGGGGGCACCGGAGGTTGTGGGGGCACCGGAGGTTGTGGGGGCACCTGAGGTTGTGGGGCACCGGAGGTTGTGGGGGCACCGGAGGTTGTGGGGGCACCGGAGGTTGTGGGGGCACCGGAGGTTGTGGGGGCACCGGAGGTTGTGGGGGCACCGGAGGTTGTGGGGGCACCGGAGGTTGTGGGGGCACCGGAGGTTGTGGGGGCACCGGAGGTTGTGGGGGCACCGGAGGTTGTGGGGGCACCTGAGGTTGTGGGGGCACCGGAGGTTGTGGGGGCACCTGAGGTTGTGGGGGCACCTGAGGTTGTGGGGGCACCTGAGGTTGTGGGGGCACCGGAGGTTGTGGGGGCACCGGAGGTTGTGGGGGCACCTGAGGTTGTGGGGGCACCGGAGGTTGTGGGGGCACCTGAGGTTGTGGGGGCACCGGAGGTTGTGGGGGCACCGGAGGGCGTGGAGCACCAAGTTGGTGTTAAGAGACTCTGGCCCCAGGGATGGTTCGCCTTGTAATGCCTCCTGCGCTCTCCCTGTTGGCTCTCCCCCTCCCTTTGTTGGCTCCCCCTCCTCTCCCTCCCTGTTGGCTCTCCCCCTCCCTTTGTTGGCTCCCCCTCCTCTCCCTCCCTGTTGGCTCTGGCTCTCTCACACCACCTACGGCTACTGATCCATACGTATTGAAAAACACAACACAAATCCCCCCCCACCCTCGCATGGTGTATCTTCCCCTACTGAACCTCCCCCACCCTCGGGGGTCCCAGGAACCCTAGGGGTCCAGGGGTCCCTCCCCCAGCATCAGCACCTAGGGGTCACCATCTGCTGGGACATCTGGGACATCGCATGGTGTATCTTCTCATATTTCAGGCAGGATTCGCATGCATAAATCTAACAACTGGGTTTTCAGATATCGAATATCAATCTTATTTACATATGATCCGGTGTGGCGGGTGTGGCAAGTGTGGCGGGGATGGCAGGTGTGGTGGGTGTGGCAGGTGTGGCGTAGGTCTTGGTACCGCCCTCTCATGTTTATCTTATGTCTCGCGTTCTGTCGTCTCTGAGGTTGTCAGGTGGTGGTGTCTGTGTGGCTCACTAGACACCACACCCCTGGACTCCTAGTGTAACGGGGGGTGGGGGGAAATTGCTCTATCTTGTTCATTATTCCACCCCCCAGTTAACTAACGAGGCCGGGGGAAACAGCTCTCTCTAGTCCGTTATCCCGTCCCCAGTTAGCTAACTATTCTAGAGCACTCCCAGAGTTCCTAAGGCAACCTCTCTCGTTCAACAGCTTGTAACCTAGGTATTTGACTACCTAGGTGCTAAGACTACAAGGCGCCGTAACTTGACCAGCTACCCGAAACTCTAGAGAGAACTCTAGAATACATTTCACTGCCACAAGCGTATAAGAGACACGAAAGGAAAGAGAAGACTAGTGGAGTAATTAGTGAGGGTTTGGGTGAGAGAGGTAGAGAGGTGGGAGGAGCGAGGAGGGTCATTAGTTGAAAGGGAAAGTTCGGAGAGGGGTGGAGGGAGAGGAATAGATAGGTAGAGATAGAAGAGTAGATAGTAGAAGTAGAAGAGTAGATAGTAGAAGACGAAATGCTGCCACCATCCATTCAAGACCATTACATACAAGACAAGGAATGGAACTTGTCTGTATCAAAATATTCTCAAAAGATGATATTACCATGTATCAACTAGAAAACATGTACTCCTTAACTCATGAAACCAGTAATCACAGAGGCTTTCTCACCTCAACCCAAAACTCTAGGGAACAAAGTGAAAGACCATTTAAATAATAAATTCAACAATTATATTTTTCATGATAAGTATCATAACTTAAGCAATCCAATTAAAATGTTAAAGATTAATATTCAAAGTGAGCCATCAGCCAAGAATTTGAGAACCCTACAACTGACTGCCCCTGATCATCACACAACATATGTAAACACGACCAAGTCACCTTAATGCTCAACTCACCAAGTGTCTGCCTATAGCTGGATTGAGGGGGGGGGAGGGAGTCTGTAGTTGACAGAGACTGTCCCGCCCTGCCGGCCGACAGCCTCCCTGCTAGGCCGTCTTCTCTCCTCTGCTGGCTGCTGTTCTTCTTCCTCGTTAATGCTCTCGAATCGATAGCTCTCCGAGTATATATTGGGGAACCTAGTAACTAACTCCGCCCACAAGTAGATAGCCACAGGCACTCTACCAAGCCACTCCTTAAACGTCGGCATGTTTGAAGGCTACCAGGCTCCAATTATAAGATTAGTAGAAGTAAGGTGAAATTCGCATGATCTGACCTCAGGTCACTTGGGGTCATTAACTCTTAGAGGTGTGAATTTCAAGCCGACAAACTGGCGCCTTCTCAAATTCCTGTCTGTGACTAATGTATCTCTATGTATTTTAAATACAATTAAACCAAACACCTTACAGTGTTACACTAGTGTTGCTGGGACCCCTGGACCCCTAGTGTTGCTGGGACCCCTGGACCCCTAGTGTTGCTGGGATCCCTGGACCCCTAGTGTTGCTGGGACCCCTGGACCCCTAGTGTTGCTGGGACCCCTAGTGTTGCTGGGACCCCTGGACCCCTAGTGTTGCTGGGACCCCTGGACCCCTAGTGTTGCTGGGACCCCTGGACCCCTAGTGTTGCTGGGACCCCTGGACCCCTAGTGTTGCTGGGACCCCTGGACCCCTAGTGTTGCTGGGACCCCTGGACCCCTAGTGTTGCTGGGACCCCTGGACCCCTAGTGTTGCTGGGACCCCTAGTGTTGATGGGACCCCTGTACCCCCCTAGGCGTTCCTGGGATCCCTGTACCCCCCTAGGGGTTCCTGGGGACCCCTAGACCCCTCCTAGGGGATCCTGGAGATCCCTGGACCCCTCCTAGGGATCCCTGGACCCCTCCTAGGGGGATCCTAGGGATCCCTGGACCCCTCCTAGGGGGATCCTAGGGATCCCTGGACCCCTCCTAGGGGGATCCGGGGGACCCCTCCTAGGGGGATCCGGGGGACCCCTCCTAGGGGGATCCTGGGGACCCCTCCTAGGGGGATCCTGGGGACCCCTCCTAGGGGGATCCTGGGGACCCCTCCTAGGGGGATCCTGGGGACCCCTCCTAGGGGGATCCTGGGGACCCCTCCTAGGGGGATCCTGGGGACCCCTCCTAGGGGGATCCTGGGGACCCCTCCTAGGGGGATCCTGGGGACCCCTCCTAGGGGGATCCTGGGGACCCCTCCTAGGGGGATCCTGGGGACCCCTCCTAGGGGGATCCTGGGGACCCCTCCTAGGGGGATCCTGGGGACCCCTCCTAGGGGGATCCTGGGGACCCCTCCTAGGGGGATCCTGGGGACCCCTCCTAGGGGGATCCTGGGGACCCCTCCTAGGGGGATCCTGGGGACCCCTCCTAGGGGGATCCTGGGGACCCCTCCTAGGGGGATCCTGGGGACCCCTCCTAGGGGGGATCCTGGGGACCCCTCCTAGGGGGGATCCTGGGGACCCCTCCTAGGGGGATCCTGGGGATCCTGGGGACCCCTGGACCCTTCCTAGGGGACCCTGGGGATCCCTGGACCCCTCCTAGGGGACCCTGGGGACCTCTGGACCCCAGGAACTCTATTTCAGCAATCTCTCCTGCTCTGAAGGGGGAAGCGAGTACTGAGCAGTACTCGAGACGGGACAACACAAGTGACTTGAAGAGTACAACCATTGTGATGGGATCCCTGGATTTGAAAGTTCTCGTAATCCATCCTATCATTTTCCTGGCTGACGCAATACTTGCTTGGTTATGCTCCCTAAACGTTAGATCGTCGGACATCATTATTCCCAAAATCCTTGACATGCTGTTTTCCTACTATGGGCAGATACGATGGCGTTTTGTACCCTGTATTATGTTTAAGGTCCTCATTTTTACAGTACCTGAGTACCCGGAATTTATCACTGTTAAACATCATGTTATTTTCTGCTGCCCAGTCGAAAACTTTATTAATATCTGATTGTAGTTTTTCAGTGTCCTAAGCAGAGGTAATTTTCATGCTGATTTTTGTCATCTGCAACGAAAGACACGAAACTGTGACTTTTACTTTTGTCTATATCTGATATGAGAATAAGGAAAAGCAGTGGTGCAAGGACTGTACCTTGAGGTACAGTGCTTTTTAACTGCGCTCGGACTCGATTTTATTTGATTTACTGCTACTGTGTTGTGTTCGACAGGAAATTGAGTATTCAGCGTCTTACTTTACCAGTTACTACTATTGACCTCATTTTGTGTGCTATCACTCCATGGTCACATTTGTCGAATGCCTTTGTAAAGTTTGTTTATACAAAATCTGCATTTTGTCGTAGTACCCACCTAGTTGTACTAGTTTGCTTGCGGGAGTTGAGCTCTTGCTCTTTGGTCCCGCCTCTCAACTGTCAATCAACAGGTGTACAGATTCCTGAGCCTACTGGGCTCTATCATATCTACACTTGAAACTGTGTATGGAGTCAGCCTCCACCACATCAGGTACCTAGTCCTCCCCCCCCCCTCACCCACCAACCCCTCCCTAGTCCTCCCCCCTCACCCACCAACCCCTCCCTAGTCCTCCCCCCCTCACCCACCAACCCCTCCCTAGTCCTCCCCCCTCACCCACCAACCCCTCCCTTGTCCTCCCCCCTCACCCACCAACCCCTCCCTAGTCCTCCCCCCTCACCCACCAACCCCTCCCTAGTCCTCCCCCCTCACCCACCAACCCCTCCCCCCCTCACCCACCAACCCCTCCCCCCCTCACCCACCAACCCCTCCCTAGTCCTCCCCCGGCCTCTCTGGCAGTAAATAATTCTGGGGAGTCACCGCCGTCATGTTGAGGAAGATAAAGCTGATAAGCCAAGAGGGACGCTGGCCACCTGTACAGGGTCTCGGGAGTTCCAGTCCCCGAGCCCGGCCCGTCGACTTGTCATAACTTGGTCCAACAGGCTGTTGCTTGGAGCGGCCCGCACGCCCACATACCCACTGCAACCTGGTTGGTAGGGCACTTCTTGCAAGAACTTACCCAAGTTCTTTTCTAATATATCCACCTTTGTTCCGGCAATATTTCTTGTACTCGCTGGGAGGGTGTTGAACAACCGCGGACCTCTGATGTTTATACAGTGTTCTCTGATTGTGCCTATGGCACCTCTGCTCTTCACTGGTTCTTTTCTGTACTTCTTCCATATCGTTCACTCCAGAATGTTGTTGTTTTACTGTGTAGATTTGGGACCTGTCCCTCCAGTATTTTTTGTGTGTGTATTATTTGAAATCTCTCTCGTCTCCTTTTTAGTGAGTACATTTGGAGAGCTTTGAGACGATCCCAATAATTTAGGTGCTTTATCGCGGAATGCCGTATATGTTCTCTGTATTCCCTCTATTTCAGCAATCTCTCCTGCTCTGAAGGGGGAAGTGAGTACTGAGCAGTACTCGAGACAGGACAACACAAGTGACTTGAAGAGTACAACCATTGTGATGGGATCTCTGGATTTGAAATTTTTCGTAATCCATCCTTAAATTTTTCTGGCTGAAGCAATATTTGCTTGGTTATGCTCCCTTAAAGTTAGGTCGTCAGACATCATATTCCCAAATCCCTTACATGCTGTTTTCCTACTATGGGCAGATTTGATTGTGTTTTGTACTCTGTATTATGTTTAAGGTCCTCATTTTTGCCGTACCTGAGTACCTGGAATTTATCACTGTTAAACATCATGTTATTGTCTTCTGCCCAATTGAAAACTTTATTAATATCTGCTTGTATTCTTTCAATGTCTGCAACAGAGGTAATTTTCATGTTGATTTTTGTGTCATATGCAAAGGATGACACGAAGCTGTGACTTGTATTTTTGTCTATATCAGATATGAGGATAAGGAAAAGCAGTGGTGCAAGGACTGTACCTTGAGGTACAGTCCTTCGATTCATAATATGGTTTATAGAGAGAGATCTGGGGGGGGGGGGGTTGATATCACATCGAACCTGTCCTCAGAGGCCCACATCAAAAGGATATCATCAGCGGCATATACTAGACTGGCCAACATAAGAACTGTCTTTAAAAACTTGTGTATGGAGTCATTCAGGACCTTGTATGCTACTTACGAATGACCATTCCTGGAGTATACAGCTCCAGCCTGCAGTCCATACCTGGTTAAACTTAAGACAAAGTTAGAGAAGATGCAGGGGAAGGCCACCAGACTAGTCCCAGAACTGAGAGGTATGAACTACGAGGAAAGGCTAAGGGAGCTGAACTTCACATCCCAGGAAAACAGAGTAAGGGGAGACATGATAACCACCTACAAAATTATCGGGGAAATTGACAGGGTGGACAAAGACAAACTCTTAAGCACGGTTGGAACACGAGAAGAGGACACGGGTAGGAACAGGCCCTCAGTAGGAATGAGCGATCACAGTGTACGGACGTTTGAGTATCTGGTGGAAGAAGTGTTAAAGTACTCGAGAAAAGAAGCTGATAGCAAAAGCTAGCATTCCGTAATGGAAACTATGAGGAGATAAGAAAGTTCCAAACGGATATAACTTGGGAAACAGCTCAGGGGAAAGATGGCTCAAGACAAGAAGTAGCAGACATAGCCCCTCTACACAAGGGAGGGAGCAAAGCATTGGCAAAGAATTATAGACCAGTTGCACTAACATCGCACATCATAAAAGTATTTGAGAGAGTGATTAGGAGTCAGGTCACCAATTTCATGGAGACCAATGACCATCATAACCCAGGCCAACATGGATTTCGAGCGGGAAGATCGTGCCACTCACAGCTACTTGAGCACTACGACAAAGTCACTGAGGCATTAGAAGAGAAACAGAATGCTGATGTGATATACACGGACTTCGCAAAGGCCTTCGATAAATGTGACCATGGCGTGATAGCACACAAAATGAAGTCGATGGGAATAACCGGTAAAGTAGGACGCTGGATACTCAGTTTTCTGTCAAACAGGACTCAGCGAGTAACTGTCAACCATATAAAATCTAGTCCAAGTGCAGTGAAAAGCTCTGTACCTCAGGGTACAGTCCTTGCACCACTGCTTTTCCTTATTCTCATATCAGATATAGACAAAAATACAAGTCACAGCTTCGTATCATCCTTTGCAGATGACACAAAAATCAGTATGAAAATTACCTCGGCTGAGGACATTGAAAAACTTCAAGCTGATATTAATAAAGTTTTCGACTGGGCATCAGAAAATAACATGATGTTTAACAGTGATAAATTCCAGGTACTCAGGTACGGTAAAAATGAGGACCTTAAACATAATACAGAGTACAAAACACAATCAAATGTACCCATAGTAGGAAAACAGCATGTAAAGGATTTGGGAATAATAATAATGTCGGACGACCTAACGTTTAAGGAGCATAACCAAGCAAATATTGCGACAGCCAGAAAAATGATAGGATGGATTACGAGAACTTTCAAATCCAGGGATCCCATCACAATGGTTGTACTCTTCAAGGCACTTGTGTTGTCCCGTCTTGAGTACTGCTCAGTACTCACTTCCCCCTTCAAAGCAGGAGAGATTGCTGAAATAGAGGGAATACAGAGAACATATACGGCACGCATAGACGCAATAAAGCACCTAAATTATTGGGATCGTCTCAAAGCCCTCCAAATGTACTCACTAGAAAGAAGACGAGAGAGATATCAAATAATATACACCTGGAAGATTCTGGAGGGCCAAGTACCAAATCTACACAGTAAAATAACAACGTACTGGAGTGAACGACATGGAAGAAAATGTAGAATAGAACCAATGAAGAGCAGAGGTGCCATAGGCACAATCAGAGAACACTGTATAAACATCAGAGGTCCGCGGTTGTTCAACGTCCTCCCAGCAAGCATAAGAAATATTGCCGGAACAACCGTGGACATTTTCAAGAGGAAACTAGATTTATTCCTCCAAGGAGTGCCGGACCAACCGGGCTGTGGTGGGTATGTGGGCCTGCGGGCCGCTCCAAGCAACAGCGTGGTGGACCAAACTCTCACAAGTCGAGCCTGGCCTCGGGCCGGGCTTGGGGAGTAGAACAACTCCCAGAACCCCATCAACCAGGTATCAACCAGGTAACATGATGGAATACATCACGCAGAAGTGTAAGGAGGCAGCAGACAAGTTTATCCCGCCTCAAAGGAAAAAATAAAATGCAGATGAGAAACCAATGGTTTAATCAGAGATGTAAGTTAGCTAAGCAACAAAGTAAAAGCATGGAGAAATTATAGAAATAACCAGGACACTTGAGAGCAGAGAAGAACACGAGAGAGCCAGGAATGAATACGTCAGGGTGAGAAGAGAGGCAGAAGGCCAATATGAAAACGACATAGCAAGCAAGGCTAAGACTCAACCTAAACTGCTGCACAGCCACATCAGGAGAAAGACAACAGTGAAGGAACGGGTAAGGAAACTGAGGAGAGGGACAGACAGATACACTACAAACGACAAAGAAGTGTGCGAGGAACTCATAAATTCCAGGAAATCTTCACATTAGAGCAAGGAGAAGTTCCAGAGATAGGAGAAGGAATAGTTAACCAGAAACCACTAGAGGAATTTGAGATTACCAGTGGGGATGTAAGGAAGCTTTTGCGAGAGGTGGATGTGACAAAGGCTATGGGCCCGGATGGAATATCGCCATGGATACTAAAGGAAGGAGCAGAAGCACTATGCCTGCTACTCTCCATGGTGTATAACAAATCACTGGTAACAGGTGAACTGCTAGAAATTGGAAAACAACAAACGTAGTCCTAATATACAAGAAGAGGGATAGACAGAAGGCACTGAACTACAAGCCAGTGTCCCTAACTTGTATAACATGCAAGTTATGCATATTTTTGGATTGCCAGAAAGCCTTTGACTCGGTACCACATCAGAGACTAGTGCGAAAGCTGGAGATGCAGGCAAGTGTGTGGAAGGGAAGGTACTCCATTAGAATTGTGAGTACCTAAGTAACAGAAGACAGCGAGTCACTGTGAGGGGTGAGATCTCAGACTGGCGAGATGTCACAAGTGGAGTCCCGCAGGGTTCAGTCCTTGGACCCATACTGTTTCTTATATATGTAAATGATCTACCAGAGGGTATAGAATCATTCCTCTCATTGTTTGCTGATGATACAAGAATTATGAGGAGGATTAAGTCGGAGGAAGATAGTATGAGGCTACAAGATGACCTAGACAGACTGAATGAATGGTCTAACAAATGGTTACTAAACTTCAACCCGAGTAAATATAAGGTAATGAAACTAGGCAGTGGAAACAGGAGGCCAGACACAGGATACAGAATGGGAGATGAAGTCTTTCATGAAACGTACAGGGAAAGATCTAGAAGTTGATATCACACCAAACCCGTCTCCTGATGCCCGCATAAAGAGAATAACATCTGCGGCATATGCGAGGCTGGCTAACATCAAAACTGCCTAACATCAAAACTGCCTTCAGGAACCTGTGTAAGGAATCATTCAGAACCTTGTATACCACATATGTAAGACCAATCCTGGAGTATGCGGCCCCAGCTTGAAGCACGTACCTTGTCAAGCACAAGACGAAGCTGGAAAAAGTTCAGAGGTATGCCACTAGGCTAGTCCCAGAACTAAGTCGCATGAGTTACGAGGAAATGCTGTGTGAGATGCACTTCACGACACTGGAAGACAGAAGAATAAGGGGAGACATGATCACTACCTACAAAATTCTCTGAAGAATTGACAGGGTAGATAAAGATAAACTGTTTAACACGGGTGGTACGCGAACAAGGGGACACGGGTGGAAACTGAGTACCGACATGAGCCACAGGGACGCTAGAAAGAACTTTTTCAGTGTCAGAATAGTTAACAGGTGGAATGCATTAGGCAGTGATGTGGTGGAGGCTGACTCCATACACAGTAGCAAGTGTAGATATGATAGAGCCCAATAGGCTCAGGAACCTGTACACCAGTTGATTGACAGTTGAGACGCGGAACTAAAGAGCCAGAGCTCAACCCTCGCAAGCACAAATAGGTGAGTTCACACGCCCCCCCCCCCGCCCCCTCCCGCTCCTGCCCGCCCGCCCCCCCCGCCCCCCCCCCCGCCCGCTCCTGAGCCCCCCCCCCGCCCCCCCCCCGCCCCCGCCCGCTCCTGCCCGCTCCTGCCCGCTCCTGCCACCCCGCCCCCAGGTGTGTCTAGGGGTTGTCGAGAGCCATGTGTGTCGAGGCCCAGGTGTGCCTAGGGGGTTGTCGAGGGCCAGGTGTGCTCTATCAACATCAGAGGCCCGAGACTGTTCAACACGCTTCCACTACACATAAGGGGCATAACTGGCAAACCCCTCACAGTGTTCAAGAAAGAACTGGATAAGCACCTCCAAAGGATACCTGATCAACCAGGCTGTGACTCATACGTCAGGCTGCGAGCAGCCGCGTCTAACAGCCTGGTTGATCAGTCCAGCAACCAGGAGGCCTGGTCGACGACCGGGCCGCGGGGACACTAAGCCCCGGAAGCACCTCAAGGTAGCCTCAAGGTAGGGGGTTGTCGAGAGCCAGGTGTGCTTAGGGGGTTGTCGAGAGCCAGGTGTGCCTAGGGGGCTGTCTAGAGCCAGGTGTGTCGAGGGCCAGGTGTGCCTAGGTGTTGTCGAGGGCCAGGTGTGCCTAGGGGTTGTCGAGGGCCAGGTGTGCCTAGGGGTGGTCGAGGGCCAGGTGTGCCTATGGGTGGTCGAGGGCCAGGTGTGCTTAGGGGGTTGTCGAGAGCCAGGTGTGTCGAGGGTTGTCGAGGGCCAGGTGTGCTTAGGGGGTTGTCGAGAGCCAGGTGTGTCGAGGGCCAGGTGTGCCTAGGTGTTGTCGAGGGCCAGGTGTGCCTAGGGGTTGTCGAGGGCCAGGTGTGCCTAGGGGTGGTCGAGGGCCAGGTGTGCCTAGGGGTGGTCGAGGGCCAGGTGTGCTTAGGGGGTTGTCGAGAGCCAGGTGTGTCGAGGGTTGTCGAGGGCCAGGTGTGCTTAGGGGGTTGTCGAGAGCCAGGTGTGTCGAGGGTTGTCGAGGGCCAGGGGTGCCGAGGGGTGGTCGAGGGCCAGGTGTGCCTAGGGGTGGTCGAGAGCCAGGTGTGCCTAGGGGTGGTCGAGGGTCAGGTGTGCTTAGGGGGTTGTCGAGAGCCAGGTGTGCCTAGGGGGTTGTCTAGAGCCATGCGTGTCGAGGGCCAGGTGTGCCTAGGGGTTGTCGAGGGCCAGGTGTGCCGAGGGGTTGTCGAGGGCCAGGTGTGCCGAGGGGTTGTCTAGAGCCAGGTGTGTCAAGGGCCAGGTGTGCCTAGGGGTGGTCGAGAGCCAGGTGTGCCGAGAGGTTGTCGAGGGCCAGGTGTGCCGAGAGGTTGTCAAGAGCCAGGTGTGCCGAGAGGTTGCCGAGAGCCAGGTGTGCCGAGAGGTTGCCGAGAGCCAGGTGTGCCGAGGGGTTGTCGAGGGCCAGGTGTGCCGAGAGGTTGTCGAGAGCCAGGTGTGCCGAGGGGTTGTCGAGGGCCAGGTGTGCCGAGGGGTTTTCGAGGGCCAGGTGTGCCGAGGGGTTTTCGAGGGCCAGGTGTGCCGAGGGGTTGTCAAGGGCCAGGTGTGCCGAGGGGTTGTTGAGGGCCAGGTGTGCCGAGAGATTGTTGAGGGCCAGGTGTGCCGAGAGGTTGCCGAGAGCCAGGTGTGCCGACGGGTTGTTGAGGGCCAGGTGTGCCGAGAGGTTGCCGAGAGCCAGGTGTGCCGAGAGGTTGCCGAGAGCCAGGTGTGCCGAGAGGTTGTTGAGGGCCAGGTGTGCCGAGGGGTTGTTGAGGGCCAGGTGTGCCGAGAGGTTGCCGAGAGCCAGGTGTGCCGAGAGGTTGTTGAGGGCCAGGTGTGCCGAGAGGTTGTTGAGGGCCAGGTGTGCCGAGAGGTTGCCGAGAGCCAGGTGTGCCGAGAGGTTGTTGAGGGCCAGGTGTGCCGAGGGGTTGTTGAGGGCCAGGTGTGCCGAGAGGTTGCCGAGAGCCAGGTGTGCCGAGAGGTTGTTGAGGGCCAGGTGTGCCGAGAGGTTGCCGAGAGCCAGGTGTGCCCAGGGGTTGTCGAGGGCCAGGTGTGCCGAGAGGTTGCCGAGAGCCAGGTGTGCCGAGGGGTTGTCGAGGGCCAGGTGTGCCGAGGGGTTGTCGAGGGCCAGGTGTGCCGAGGGGTTGTCGAGGGCCAGGTGTGCCGAGGGGTTGTCGAGGGCCAGGTGTGCCTAGGGGTGGTCGAGGGCCAGGTGTGCCGAGGGGTTGTCGAGAGCATATAAGCGACATATATCAAGTATAGCGAACAGTGATACGTTGAACAGTGAAGTTGAACGTGCAACACATCACATAAATTAGTGGATAGTGTTAGAGAATTGTACATAGAAAAAATATAAATGTAAAGTTATGGAGGAGGCATCACACTGGTCTGTTTACACCACAGCCACGAGGCCTACACAGTGTAGGGGACGTCCCGCAGTAACAGTATACTCCCTCAGTGATAATATACTGGCAATATATACTGTAATACGGGAAAGTGGAGCTAGGAACTAGTAATAGAGTAAGTGAATAACATTGCAAGCCGGAAGAAAGCAGAAAACCCCTTAGGATATTACAGGCAAATAATCAGTGTATAAATCAAGTAACTGGCAACCGGTGGCTTTTTTTTTTATTAATAGATTAGGTACATTTGCATTAGTGCAGCTACCCTAGACTATATGAAGTGGAGTACAGTGTGTCAAAAAAGCTAACTAGGTGATGCTATAAAATCCCCATCACACAGGATAGTTAGTCATACAGAGGCCTGTGACAGGCAGTCTGCACTGGCAGACTCCGGAAGCATTTTGAGGATATCATCAACACAAGAGTGAATAAGGCAGCAGTGGTAATAAAAGTCCCCATCTCGCAGGATGGTTAGTCATACAGGGCCATATGTTTAGTAGCCTGCACTGGCAACTAAATGAAAATTACCTCATTGAAAAATTACAAGCAGATGTCAACCAAATTTTCGATTGGGCAGCAGAAAATAACATGATGTTTAAGTGATAAATTTCAGGTACTCATGTACGGCAAAAATGAGGATCTGAAACATAATACAGGGTACAAAACACAATCGAATCTGCCCATAGTAGAAAAACAGCATGTCAAGGATTTGGGAATAATGATGTCCAACGACCTAACGTTTAGGGAGCATAACCAAGCAAATATTGCGTCAGCCAGAAAAATGATAGGATGGATTACGAGAACTATCAAATCCAGGGATCCCATCAAAATGGTTGTACTCTTCAAGTCACTTGTGTTGTCCCGTCTCGAGTACTGCTCAGTACTCACTTCTCCTTTCAGAGCAGGAGAGATTGCTGAAGTAGAGGGAATACAGAGAACATATAAAGCATACATAGACGAGATAAAACACCTAAATTATTGGGATTGTCTCTAAGCTCTCCAAATGTACTCTCTAGAAAAGAGACGAGAGAGATATCAAATAATATACACATGGAAAATACTGGAGGGCCAGGTCCCAAATCTGCACAGTAAAATAACAATGTACTGGAGTGAACGATATGGGAAGAAAATGCAAGATTGAACCAGTGAAGAGCAGAGGTGCCATAGGCACAATCAGAGAGCACTGTATAAACATCAGAGGTCCGCGGTTGTTCAACGTCCTCCCAGCGACTATAAGAAATATTGCCGGAACAACCGTGAACATCTTCAAGAGAAAACTGGACTGTTTTCTAAGAGAAGTGCCGGACCAACCGGGCTGTGGTGGGTATGTGGGCCTGCGGGCCGCTCTAAGCAACAGCCTGGTGGACCAAACTCAAACAAGTCGAGCCTGGCCTTGGGCCAGGCTTGGGGAGTAGAAGGACTCCCAGAACCCCATCAACCAGGTATCAAGCAGAGCCAGGTGTGCCTAGGGGTTGTCGAGGGCCAGGTGTGCCGAGGGCCAGGTGTGCCGAGGGCCAGGTGTGCCGAGGTGAGCAGCCTGGCTGCCTAATACTCTTAACTTCGTGTCCTCGTCATTTTATATCATTAACTTAATTTGACCACATTTTACCTTAATTCTTACCTGCCTCGGCGCCTCATTTTGCAACTTGAGTTAAAAATGTGAGAAGTTTGTGAGAGTTGCGGCATTATTTAGTGTTTTAATTACAGGTTTGATGTCAATTACTTGGTGAGAGTGCCATGTTTCAAGACCTTTTGCCTCTTTAACTACAAGAAAAAATGGGTTTCATTAGAAAACTGGAAATAAAATGCAAGCAACGATTTTCAAAGTTGGCCAAGCCGTTCAGGGAGCAGTGAGTGGGGAGCTCCTCTCTAACTGTATAGGCCTATAACACTATAGGTCAAAAACCTATAGGCCGATAGTACTAACATCACATAAAAATCTTCGAGAGTGCGCTAAGAAGTAAGATAAAAAAATACGTGGAA
Source organism: Procambarus clarkii (assembly GCF_040958095.1). Classification (NCBI taxonomy): domain Eukaryota; kingdom Metazoa; phylum Arthropoda; class Malacostraca; order Decapoda; family Cambaridae; genus Procambarus; species Procambarus clarkii. The sequence continues at coordinate 23,340,518 of NC_091206.1, forward strand.
TCACAACATCTCCATAACCCCGGACAACACGGGTACAGAACAGGGCGCTCTTGCCTGTCACAGTTGCTGGACCACTATGATATGGCATTAGATGCCATGGAAGACAAACAAAACCCTGATGTAATTTTCACAAATTTCGCAAAAGCCTTCGACAAATGTGACCATGGTGTTATTGCACATAAAATGCGTTCAAAAGGAATTATCGGGAAAATAGGCAGATGGATCTACAATTTCCTGACTAACAGAACCCAATGTGTAATAGTCAACAAAATAAAATCCGGTCCATCAACTGTGAAGAGCTCAGTCCCCCAGGGTACTGTGCTTGCTCCAGTACTTTTTCTCATCCTCATATCAGACATAGACCAGAACACAACCTATAGCACTGTATCATCCTTTGCAGATGACACTAGGATTTTCATGAGGGTTGGCAACATAGAGGACACGGCAAACCTCCAATCAGATGTAGATCAGGTCTTTCTATGGGCTACAGAAAATAATATGGTGTTTAACGAGGATAAGTGCCAGCTCATGCGCTACGGAAAAATTGAAAATATAAAAACAGAAACCACGTACAAAACTCAGGCAAATCATAACATAGAACGAAAAGGCAATGTAAAGGATCTGGGTGTACTCATGTCGGAAGACCTTACCTTTAAAGAACACAATAAAGTAGCCGTCACAACTGCAAGAAAAATGGCAGGTTGGATAACAAGAACTTTTCACACTAGAGATGCTATACCGATGATGATACTTTTCAAAACGCTTGTGCTCTCTAGAGTGGAGTACTGCTGCACAATGACAGCACCTTTCAAAGCTGGAGAAATTGCTGACCTGGAGAGCGTGCAGAGAGCCTTTACTGCTAGAATCCACTCAGTAAAACATCTAAATTACTGGGACCGACTAAAGAGCCTAAATCTGTACTCCCTTGAGCGCAGGCGGGAGAGATATATAATAATTTACACGTGGAAAATATTAGAGGGGCTGGTCCCAAACCTACACACAGAAATAACACCACATGAGACCAGAAGACATGGCAGGATGTGCAGAATACCCCCGTTGAAGAGCAGAGGTGCAACAGGTACTCTGAGAGAGAACTCTATCAACATCAGAGGCCCGAGACTGTTCAACACGCTTCCACTACACATAAGGAGCATAACTGGCCGACTCCTCACAGTGTTCAAGAGAGAACTATCAACATCAGAGGCCCGAGACTGTTCAACACGCTTCCACTACACATAAGGAGCATAACTGGCCGACCCCTCACAGTGTTCAAGAGAGAACTATCAACATCAGAGGCCCGAGACTGTTCAACACGCTTCCACTACACATAAGGAGCATAACTGGCCGACCCCTCACAGTGTTCAAGAGAGAACTATCAACATCAGAGGCCCGAGACTGTTCAACACGCTTCCACTACACATAAGGGGCATAACTGGCCGACCCCTCACAGTGTTCAAGAGAGAACTGGATAAGCACCTCCAAAGGATACCTGATCAACCAGGCTGTGACTAATACGTCAGGCTGCGAGCAGCCGCGTCCAACAGCCTGGTTGACCAGTCCAGCAACCAGGAGGCCTGGTCGACGACCGGGCCGCGGGGACGCTAAGCCCCGGAAGCACCTCAAGGTAAGGTAACCCTGGCACTGCTGGCAAGCCACCCACCCTGGCACTGCTGGTGAGCCACCCACCCTGGCACTGCTGGTGAGCCACCCACCCTGGCACTGCTGGTGAGCCACCCACCCTGGCACTGCTGGTGAGCCACCCACCCTGGCACTGCTGGTGAGCCACCCACCCTGGCACTGCAGGTGAGCCCACCCACCCTGGCACTGCAGGTGAGCCCACCCACCCTGGCACTGCAGGTGAGCCACCCACCCTGGCACTGCTGGTGAGCCACCCACCCTGGCACTGCTGGTGAGCCACCCACCCTGGCACTGCTGGTGAGCCACCCACCCTGGCACTGCTGGTGAGCCACCCACCCTGGCACTGCTGGTGAGCCACCCACCCTGGCACTGCTGGTGAGCCACCCACCCTGGCACTGCTGGTGAGCCACCCACCCTGGCACTGGTGAGCCACCCACCCTGGCACTGCTGGTGAGCCACCCACCCTGGCACTGCTGGTGAGCCACCCACCCTGGCACTGCTGGTGAGCCACCCACCCTGGCACTGCTGGTGAGCCACCCACCCTGGCACTGCTGGTGAGCCACCCACCCTGGCACTGCTGGTGAGCCACCCACCCTGGCACTGCTGGTGAGCCACCCACCCTGGCACTGCTGGTGAGCCACCCACCCTGGCACTGCTGGTGAGCCACCCACCCTGGCACTGCTGGTGAGCCACCCACCCTGGCACTGCTGGTGAGCCACCCACCCTGGCACTGCTGGTGAGCCACCCACCCTGGCACTGCCGGTGAGCCACCCACCCTGGCACTGCCGGTGAGCCACCCACCCTGGCACTGCCGGTGAGCCACCCACCCTGGCACTGCCGGTGAGCCACCCACCCTGGCACTGCCGGTGAGCCACCCACCCTGGCACTGCCGGTGAGCCACCCACCCTGGCACTGCCGGTGAGCCACCCACCCTGGCACTGCCGGTGAGCCACCCACCCTGGCACTGCCGGTGAGCCACCCACCCTGGCACTGCCGGTGAGCCACCCACCCTGGCACTGCCGGTGAGCCACCCACCCTGGCACTGCCGGTGAGCCACCCACCCTGGCACTGCCGGTGAGCCACCCACCCTGGCACTGCCGGTGAGCCACCCACCCTGGCACTGCCGGTGAGCCACCCACCCTGGCACTGCCGGTGAGCCACCCACCCTGGCACTGCCGGTGAGCCACCCACCCTGGCACTGCCGGTGAGCCACCCACCCTGGCACTGCCGGTGAGCCACCCACCCTGGCACTGCCGGTGAGCCACCCACCCTGGCACTGCAGGTGAGCCACCCACCCTGGCACTGCAGGTGAGCCACCCACCCTGGCACTGCAGGTGAGCCAGGGAGGTTACCGGCGCCCGTGCTGGTGTACCCCGGGCTGCCCGTCGGTGCGGGAGTGTGGCGTCGTCATGCCGGGCGGGAACACCGTCCAGGTGACGGGTGGCGCACCTCATTTATATTGTTTCACTGTCATTTTATCATCACACAGAGATGTTGCGTCTGGCACAGTGGCCACACCGCTCATCATTCCTGTAGTTTGTTGCAACGTGATTCCACCGTTGGCACCTGTAGCACCTGCGCCTGGGAGGGGTGTAGACCTTCACTGTCAGCTGCCGGACAACACTTGGGACGGTAAATTGGTCTGGCGAAGCCTCGTCGCTGGTCCGGTGGGCGAGAATAGTCTCTGTCAGTTGTTGTTTTCACATTGATGTTGTCCGAGTGTGTGGTCGTGGTACAGGTCCAGGCCAGAGGTGACGACGGGTGTCCGGTGGGTACGAGCAGGCGGTGGAGGGCTTCTCGTTATACCAGCAAGCTCATTAGTACAGAAATATTGTAGCATCTCTTGCGTAATGTGCATACGGACATTGGGAGCCGGTCGGCCGAGCGGACAGCACGCTGGACTTGTGATCCTGTGGTCCCGGGGTCGATCCCAGGCGCCGGCGAGAAACAACGGGCAGAGTTTCTTTCACCCTATGCTCCTGTTACTAGCAGTAAAATAGGTACCTGGGTGTTAGTCAGGTGTCACGGGCTGCTTCCTGGGGGTGGAGGCCTGGTCGAGGACCGGGCCGCGGGGACACTAAAAAAAGCCCCGAAATCATCTCAAGATAACCTCAAGATAACATGGTTTACATGTCCCTGCCAGCAGGTACCCACCACCACCAGGGTGGTGGTGGGTGGGGTGTTCGGGTCCCGCAGCCAACCATGCATATATCGTTGCAGGTTTCCCTGCCCGGGGGGGAAATGCAGGTTGATTCTTGCCCTCTCACGGTTTTGATTTATTGAATAGTTGTCTCCTTGTGTCTTCCCATGTCCCGCTAACATGTCCAACTGTTAGCCTTGACGTCACTACCGGACTCCTTGTGACCACTGTGTGACTCCACCGTGAGAGTTATCATGCTTGTCTATATGTACCTCGTGTGCACCACATGATGTACGAGCACTCTAGTGTGTAACCGTTGAGGCAGCAGCACCACCTCCCGACTCTAAGGCGGCAGTCGCCATACACGTACCACAGAAGTGCACATCAGTCACACAGCACAAGGGACTCGAGTCATAATGAAGGCTCAGTAGTAATGCAAGCACCATGTATGCATGTATGTGGACCTGTGTAAGAGGCGGGACACAAGGAGCCAGGGGTCAGATTCACGAAAGCACTTACGCAAGCACTTACGAACGTTTACATCTTTCCTCAATCTTTGGCGGCTTTGGTTACATTTATTAAACAGTTTACAAGCATGAAAACTTCCCATTCAACTGTTGTTATTGTTATAAACAGCCTCCTGGTGCTTCAGAGCTCATAAACTGTTTAATAATTGTAAACAAAGCCGCCAAAGATTGAGAAAAGATGGACGGATTCGTAAGTGTTTGCGTAAGTGCTTTCGTGAATCTGGCCCCAGGCCTCTGCGCCACACAAGTGCGCCTGTTTTCAAGGTCACACAGTCAGAGCTGAAATTTATTGCCAAATGTATATTCCTCGTCAGGTTAGTAGCACCTCAGTGTGCACAACACGCTGTCTGAGTCCAGTGCAATAAACGAAACAATAATATAACAAAAATATACAGACAACGTACCGTAATATTTAATGGAAGGTAGAGAGGTGAGCATAAATTACAGATCCGCTTGGCAGCGCTGTGGTGTGTACCTGGCAGCGAGCGTGCCACCTATGGTATCTAACCGGTGACTTTCCAGTGTCACTCATATACTTTATTGACTCTTACACACTTAATAGTGTCTAGTGTATATATAGCCTGGCACTGGCCATATCAGCAAAGCTCTGCCAGGCGTCCGCTTTAGGTCAGTATAGCGGGGTGAGGACAGTCCCCCACCCACTGTATACAAAGTGTCGCATGGGAAATTGAACTCTCATGTGTAGGGCATCTGGGCGCAGTTCACGTGCCCGGCCTGAGACCAGTGCCCGATTCCTTGGCCAGGACGCTAAACCTAGCCACGTTGCCATCCCTGTGGCGGGCCTACGGTCCATCAACCGTGAAGAGCTCAGTCCCCCAGGGTACTGTGCTTGCTCCAGTACTTTTTTTCATCCTCATATACGACATAGACAAGGACACAATCTTTAGCACTATCATCCTTTGCAGATGATTCAAGAAATGTTATGAGAGTTGGCAACATAGAGGACACGGCAAACCTCCAATCAGATGTATATCAGGTCTTTCTATAGGCTACAGAAAGTAATAGGTTGTTTAATGAAAATAAGTTCCAGCTAATGCGCTACTGAAAATATAAAAACGGAAACCACGTACAAAGCGCAGTAAAATCATAACAGAACGAAAAAGCAATGTAAAGGATTTGGGTGTACTCATGTCGGAAGACCTTACCTTTAAAGAACACAATAAAGTAGCCGTCACAACTGCAAGAAAAATGACAGGTTGGATAACAAGAACCTTTCACACTAGAGATGCTACACCGATGATGATACTTTTCAAGACGCTAGTGCTCTCTAGAGTGGAGTACTGCTGCACAATGACAGCCCCTTTCAAAACTGGAGAAATTGCTGACCTGGAGAGCGTGCAGAGATCCTTTACTGCTAGAATCCACTCAGTAAAACATCTGAACTATTGGGACCGACTAAAGAGCCTAAATCTGTATTCTCTTGAGCGCAGGCGGGACAAAGGCATAAGAATTTACCCATGGAAAATATTAGAGGGGCTGGTCCCAAACCTGCACACAGAAATAACACCACATGAGACCAGAAGACATGGCAGGATGTGCAGAATACCCCCGTTGAAAAACAGGTGCAACAGGTACTCTGAGAACTCTATCAACATCAGAGGCCCGAGACTGTTCAACACGCTTCCACTACACATAAGGGGCATAACTGGCAAACCCCTCACAGTGTTCAAGAGAGAACTGGATAAGAACCTCCAAAGGATATTTTGGAGGTGCAGATCGTGCTAATAGTACAGATTTCTACTTCTCCATTTATAACGAAAGAAATGTATATTATCACGCACCAAATGTTTATGACTCAGAATGTTGGGTAATATGCTTGTTTGTTTGTTTGTGATTGTGCGTGCGCGCGCCCGCCCGTCAGTCCGTCCCCCCCCTCCTTCCCCCCCCTCCTTCCCCCCCCTCTGTCGTTTTGTCGTTTTGATACAGAGTGTAGATATTTTCACCCTAAGCTATGCACACTCTCAGTCAATGAGAGGAAATGCTACGATCTTCACTGCCCCGATTTCCACGTCAGAGGTACACAGCGCCATATAAGAGAAGAAGTCCAACATAATAGCCCTGAAAATTTTTTAGAGGCAGGTACAAACAGAGGGAGAAACAGACAGGCAGAAACGTGGCAGGAGTACGGATGGAGAGGGGGAAATGCCCAAGACTGGACTACAGTTCGTCATCAAGCCCACACATACTACACCCCCCAACTACACAGAGACTACCACACTCCCCAGTATCACTTCCAAAACTGGACAAACCATTGCCACAACAACACACCCTGGGTCAGGGTAGAGAGGAGGGAGAACTACCAAAACCTTCCAGAAGTGACACACAATATGGACAATCATTCATATTTGCAAACATTCAAGGTTTAAAGCCAAAGTCAAGAAATAAAGTTAAGTTCATAAATGGCCTTCTATTAGAGTCAAACTCAATATTTGGGGCATTCACGGAAACTCATACAAAAGATTACATGGATGGTGAAATCTGGATTCCAAATTATAATCTATATAGATGTGATAGAAAAACTAGGTCAAATGGAGGAGTAGGTCTGTATATTAAAGAAGACCTGGTATGCACAGAACTATTAAATTCAACTAATGAGGTGGTAGAGGTACTTGGAATGAAGGTAGAGAAACTAAACCTAATTATTATTCTAATATATAAACCGCCAGATACAACGATTGAGGAATTCACAGAACAGATGCACAAAATAGAGAACATACTTGACAACCTAGCAAACCCAGCTCCAGATATTATCTTTCTTGGAGATTTCAATTTACCGAGTCTAAGATGGAGAACGGCAAACACAAATATCATAGCAGGGAATGACCCGGGAAATAACCAACCACAGGTTAGAGAACTTTTGAGATTCTGTGACAAATTCTCGCTCAATCAACAGATTACAGAACCAACTAGGAACGAAAACACACTAGACTTGTTATTCACAAACAATGATGAACTAATCAGGGATATCACAATCTCAGATACTTCATACTCAGACCATAAGCTCATTGAAGTGCGAACTAGCATAAATAACGGTAGTAGGTCTAAGAGACCCAACAAGCGAGAAGGAATATTCAATCAATTCAATTTCAACAATAAGAGGATTGACTGGGAAAAAATAAATGTAGACCTTGCAACCATTCAATGGGAGACGGTCTTAAGCGACAAAACTCCCACACAGGGAATAGCTCAACTGACAGCTGAAGCTTACAAGGTCTGCTTGAAGCACGTACCTGTGAGGAGGGGCAGAAAGAGGACCACTCTAGAAAGAGAACGGAGACGACTGTACAGGAGAAGGAAAAAAATAACGGAAATGCTTCGGCAGACACAACTATCACAAGCAAGGAAAACAAGCCTAAGCAGGGAGATTGAGGAAATAGAACAAACGTTGAAGCGATCATATGAGTCTGAGGAAATGGAATTGGAACAGAAAGCTATACAAGAGATAAGGAAAAATCCGAAATATTTTTTCACATACGCAAAATCAAAATCCAAAACCTCGACCAGTATTGGACCGTTAATTACAAATGAAGGTACGTACACAGAGGACAACAAAGAGATTAGTGAAATTCTAAGAAGCCAGTATGAGGCTATGTTTAGCACACCAATAAACAACATGAAAGTTGATGACCCAGACAGCTTCTTTATGAATGACATTCAAGCTGCAGATAATATAACGGATATTACCACAAACTCGGAAGACTTTGAAAGAGAAATTGATAATATGCCTATGCACTCAGCTCCTGGGCCTGACTCATGGAATTCAATATTCATAAAGAAATGTAAAGTACCAGTAGCGAGAGCACTCAGCGTAATATGGAGAAAGAGCCTGGATACAGGGGAGATACCAGCAGCACTTAAATCTGCAGATATAGCTCCGTTGCACAAGGGGGGGAGTAAAGCCTTGGCAAAAAATTATAGGCCAGTTGCACTAACATCACACATAATAAAAGTGTTTGAAAGAGTGATTAGGAATCAAATTTCTAGTTTTATGGAAAACAATGAATTGCACAATCCAGGACAACATGGATTTAGAGCGGGAAGATCCTGTCTGTCACAGTTACTCAACCACTATGACAAAATCACAGAAGCCCTAGAAGAAAAGCAAAATGCAGATGTTGTATACACAGACTTTGCAAAGGCGTTCGACAAATGTGACCATGGAGTGATAGCTCACAAAATGAGGTCAATGGGAATAACTGGAAAAGTAGGACGCTGGATACTCAATTTCCTGTCGAACAGAACACAAAGAGTAACAGTCAATCAGATAAAATCGAGTCCAAGCGATGTTAAAAGCTCTGTACCTCAAGGTACAGTCCTTGCACCGCTACTGTTCCTTATTCTCATATCTGATATAGACAAAAATACACGCCACAGCTTCGTGTCGTCCTTTGCAGATGACACAAAAATCAGCATGAAAATTACCTCTGCTGAAGACATTGAAAAACTACAAGCAGATGTCAACAAAGTTTTTGATTGGGCAGCAGAAAATAACATGATGTTTAACAGTGATAAATTTCAGGTACTCAGGTACGGCAAAAATGAGGATCTGAAACATAATACAGGGTACAAAACACAATCGAATCTTCCCATAGTAGGAAAACAGCATGTCAAGGATTTGGGAATAATGATGTCCGACGATCTAACGTTTAGGGAGCATAACCAAGCAAATATCGCGTCAGCCAGAAAAATGATCGGATGGATTACGAGAACTTTCAAATCCAGGGATCCCATCACAATGGTTGTACTCTTCAAGTCACTTGTGCTGTCCCGTCTCGAGTACTGCTCAGTACTCACTTCCCCCTTCAGAGCAGGAGAGATTGCTGAAATAGAGGGAATACAGAGAACATATACGGCACGCATAGACGAGATAAAACACCTAAATTATTGGGATCGTCTCAAAGCTCTCCAAATGTACTCTCTAGAAAGGAGACGAGAGAGATACCAAATAATATACACCTGGAAAATACTGGAGGGTCAGGTCCCAAATCTACACAGTAAAATAACAACGTACTGGAGTGAACGATATGGAAGAAAATGCAAGATTGAACCTGTGAAGAGCAGAGGTGTCATAGGCACAATCAGAGAGCACTGTATAAACATCAGGGGTCCGCGGTTGTTCAACGTCCTCCCAGCGAGCATAAGAAATATTGCCGGAACAACCGTGGACATCTTCAAGAGAAAACTGGACGGTTTTCTAAGAGAAGTTCCGGATCAGCCGGGCTGTGGTGGGTACGTGGCCCTGCGGGCCGCTCCAAGCAACAGCCTGGTGGACCAAACTCTCACAAGTCGAGCCTGGCCTCGGGCCGGGCTTGGGGAGTAGAAGAACTCCCAGAACCCCATCAACCAGGTATCAACCAGGTAACCCTCCTTCCCCCCCTCCTTCCCCCCCCTCCTTCCCCCCCTCCTCCCCCCCCCTCCTCCCCCCTCCTTCCCCCCCCTCCTCTCCCCCCTCCTTCCCCCCCCTCCTTCCCCCCCCTCCTTCCCCCCCTCCTTCCCCCCCCTCCTTCCCCCCCTCCTTCCCCCCCTCCTTCCCCCCCTCCTTCCCCCCCTCCTTCCCCCCCTCCTTCCCCCCCTCCTTCCCCCCCCTCCTTCCCCCCCCTCCTTCCCCCCCTCCTTCCCCCCCTCCTCCTTCCCCCCCTCCTTCCCCCCCTCCTTCCCCCCCTCCTTCTCACCCCCCCTTCCTCCCCCCCCTTCCTTCCCCCCCTTCCTCCCCCCCCCTTCCTTCCCCCCCTTCCTCCCCCCCCCCCTTCCCCCCCCTCCCTTCCTCCCCCCCCCTTCCTCCCCCCCCTTCCTCCCCCCCCTTCCTCCCCCCCCTTCCTCCCCCCCCTTCCTCCCCCCCTTCCTCCCCCCCTTCCTCCCCCCCCTCCTCCCCCCCCTCCTCCGCCCCATCCTCCCCCCCTTCCTCCCCCCTTCCTCCCCCCCTTCCTTCCCCCTTCCTCCCCCCCTTCCTCCCCCCCTTCCTCCCCCTCTCTCTCTCTGTCTCTCTTTCTCTTTCTCTCTCTTTCTGTCTCTTTCTCTCTTTCTCTGTCTCTCTTTTTCTGTCTCTCTTTCTCTGTCTCTTTCTCTCTTTCTCTGTCTCTCTTTTTCTGTCTCTCTTTCTCTGTCTCTCTCTCTTTCTGTCTCTCTTTCTCTGTCTCTCTCTCTCTTTCTGTCTCTCTCTTTCTCTGTCTCTCTCTCTCTTTCTGTCTCTCTCTTTCTCTGTTTTTTTTTTTTTTTTTTTTTTTTTTTTTTTTTTTTTTTTTTTTTTTTAAACTAAGACTAGGATTCATAAGGGATGCCTAATAACATACCTATTGAAACTGCAAGCAAGAGCTGTTATCCTACCTCAGCTCATCTGAAGCCTACACCTAGAAACTCATTTATTACATAAGAGTATACTTTGAAACTAACATAATGGGAACTACCATATATTTAACTTATGTAAGCTAAGTTGAAACCTACTCCTAGTTGCCCATTTATTTCATGAGCCTGGTATTATTTGCTTTAGAAGGAATAGCCTTTATTCATTAAAAAACATTAAGTAACAATCAAATAAGGAACAGGATGAGCTTGTAGCCAGCTGTGTGCCAGAGTCTTCATGTGAACAGTTGACCTGATCTCCCTTGTATCAATCTGTTGAGCGAACAAGTTCCAGATGCGAGTAAGTCTCGGAAGGAATGAACGCTGATGGAGTGATGTTCTTGAGAATGGCACTTCCAGCATGAGACTGTTGAAGGTTGAGAGCCTAGTGTTACGAGTGGGAACTACTGGTACTCCACGGAGTAGGGCCAAGTGCGGAACTTTAAGGATGTTGGCCTTGTACATAACAGTAAGACCAACAACGTCCCGACGGTGTTGCAGGCTCTGATGTTCAGACCGTTCCCACCTGACTTGGTCAAGACTAGAGATAAGCCTTCTAGCCCGTATCTCCACTTTGTCCAACAGTCTGACGAAAGATGGGGGGCAGGCAATCCAGGAAAGGGGTGCATACTCAAGATGGGAGCGAACTTGAGCTTCATATAAGGTTTTGCAACCCTTGCTGTCAAGAAGATATGAGATGCGCCGTAGTGCTGTAAGTTTCCTGGCTGCCTTTTTAGCTAAGTTTACCACATGGCTCTTCATTGTCATTGAAGAGTCGAACTTCATTCCCAAGATGTCAAATTCTTCTGTGAACTCTAGGGATTTGCCACCCATTTGCAGTTCTGTCCGATTCGCCATGTGCAGTCTAGTTATCATCATCGCTTGAGTCTTCTCAGCCGCAAATGTGACCTGCCATCTCCTACCCCAGGTAGAAATTGCTGAAAGTTTGTGATTAATGATTCTTGCAGCAGTTAGCATTTCCTCCTTTCTGTATGTAAAGGTTAGAGTACAGTCATCAGCATAGGCTTGAGCTTCAGGAATGAGATGAAGAAGATCGTTGAAATAAACATTCCACAGCAGAGGGCCAAGCACACTACCCTGTGGAACGCTGGCACCAATTGAGTGGCTATCGGATTCTGCTCCATTGAGGACCACCCTTAGAGTCCGTTCTTGAAGGTAGTCTTTTAATAACACTAAGATGGAGCCTGCAATGCCTAAAGCTTGAAGCTTCACTGCTAGTCCAGAGTGCCAGACCCGATCAAAGGCTCCTGCTATATCTAGAGCAACAACACAGCTGATCTTGGACTCATCCAGTGACTGATGCCACTTAGAGGAGAGATTTAGCAAAAGATCAGCAGCAGATCGGCCTTTTCTAAAACCATACTGTCGATCACAAATTAGCCGATGACGGTCAAAAAATGATGTCATTTGCTGAGCAATTAATGATTCTAGGATCTTGCCAGTAATGGAAAGCAGTGACACAGGTCTGTAGTTACCAACTACTGAGCGGCT
>NC_091206.1:23365194-23435194 GCF_040958095.1 Procambarus clarkii
CATGACATATAAGGCCATATCATAGTGCTCTAGCATATGAGAGGCACGAAGGACTGCATTGTTCTGTACAAGGTTATTTACACGCTGTAATTCCATCTGTTTTGTGATCTTGCTTCTTACTCTTTTTTGTATAATTTTTATATTTTTTTGTAGTGATTTCAGTGCTGTCGGTCTGTAATTATTTGTCTCTGCTTTATTCCCTCCTTTATGAAGTTGTGTTATCTCGGCAGTTTTAAGTATTTCAGAGATAAATATTGTTATGGGCCTGTAATATTGATTTTTGTACAATTTTTGATGAAAATGGAAATCCACTTCTCAGGGCCTGAGTATATGGGCATACTTTCTATGGCTACTTGAAAATCCAGTGTGGTTAGGGCCACATCTGGTATGTGATTTGCTGTTGATATCACATTCATGAAGATTGTGTTTGGGTTATCAATCTTCAGTGTGATTAGGGGTTCACCCCATCACACGTTAGGTATGACAGTACCCACCCTGGGTATACTGGGGTATGGCAGGTATAACTACCCACCCTGGGTATACTGGGGCATGGCAGGTATGACACTACCCACCCTGGGTATACTGGGGCATGGCAGGTATGACACTACCCACCCTGGATATACTGGAGCATGGCAGGTATGACACTACCCACCCTGGGTATACTGGGGCATGGCAGGTATGACACTACCCACCCTGGGTATACTGGAGCATGGCAGGTATGACACTACCCACCCTGGGTATACTGGAGCATGGCAGGTATGACAGTACCCACCCTGGGTATACTGGGGTATGGCAGGTATAACTACCCACCCTGGGTATACTGGGGCATGGCAGGTATGACACTACCCACCCTGGGTATACTGGGGCATGGCAGGTATGACACTACCCACCCTGGGTATACTGGGGCATGGCAGGTATGACACTACCCACCCTGGGTATACTGGGGCATGGCAGGTATAACTACCCACCCTGGGTATACTGGGGCATGGCAGGTATGACACTACCCACCCTGGATATACTGGAGCATGGCAGGTATGACACTACCCACCCTGGGTATACTGGGGCATGGCAGGTATGACACTACCCACCCTGGGTATACTGGAGCATGGCAGGTATGACACTACCCACCCTGGGTATACTGGAGCATGGCAGGTATGACACTACCCACCCTGGGTATACTGGAGCATGGCAGGTATGACACTACCCACCCTGGGTATACTGGAGCATGGCAGGTATGACACTACCCACCCTGGGTATACTGGAGCATGGCAGGTATGACACTACCCACCCTGGGTATACTGGAGCATGGCAGGTATATCTACCCACCCTGGGTATACTGGGGCATGGCAGGTATGACAGTACCCACCCTGGGTATACTGGGGCATGGCAGGTATGACACTACCCACCCTGGGTATACTGGGGCATGGCAGGTATGACACTACCCACCCTGGGTATACTGGGGCATGGCAGGTATGACACTACCCACCCTGGGTATACTGGGGCATGGCAGGTATGACACTACCCACCCTGGGTATACTGGAGCATGGCAGGTATAACTACCCACCCTGGGTATACTGGAGCATGGCAGGTATGACACTACCTACCCTGGGTATACTGGGGCATGCCAGGTATAACTACCCACACTGGGTATACTGGGGCATGCCAGGTATAACTACCCACCCTGGGTATACTGGGGCATGGCAGGTATGACACTACCCACCCTGGGTATACTGGGGCATGGCAGGTATGACAGTACCCACCCTGGGTATACTGGGGCATGGCAGGTATGACAGTACCCACCCTGGGTATACTGGGGCATGGCAGGTATAACTACCCACCCTGGGTATACTGGGGCATGGCAGGTATAACTACCCACCCTGGGTATACTGGAGCATGGCAGGTATGACACTACCCACCCTGGGTATACTGGGGCATGGCAGGTATGACACTACCCACCCTGGGTATACTGGGGCATGCCAGGTATAACTACCCACCCTGGGTATACTGGGGCATGCCAGGTATAACTACCCACCCTGGGTATACTGGGGCATGGCAGGTATGACACTACCCACCCTGGGTATACTGTTGCATGGCAGGTATGACACTACCCACCCTGGGTATACTGGGGCATGGCAGGTATGACACTACCCACCCTGGGTATACTGGGGCATGGCAGGTATGACACTACCCACCCTGGGTATACTGGGGCATGGCAGGTATGACACTACCCACCCTGGGTATACTGGAGCATGGCAGGTATAACTACCCACCCTGGGTATACTGGAGCATGGCAGGTATAACTACCCACCCTGGGTATACTGGAGCATGGCAGGTATGACACTACCTACCCAGGGTATACTGGGGCATGCCAGGTATAACTACCCACACTGGGTATACTGGGGCATGCCAGGTATAACTACCCACCCTGGGTATACTGGGGCATGGCAGGTATGACACTACCCACCCTGGGTATACTGGGGCATGGCAGGTATGACAGTACCCACCCTGGGTATACTGGGGCATGGCAGGTATGACAGTACCCACCCTGGGTATACTGGGGCATGGCAGGTATAACTACCCACCCTGGGTATACTGGGGCATGGCAGGTATAACTACCCACCCTGGGTATACTGGAGCATGGCAGGTATGACACTACCCACCCTGGGTATACTAGGGCATGGCAGGTATGACACTACCCACCCTGGGTATACTGGGGCATGCCAGGTATAACTACCCACCCTGGGTATACTGGGGCATGCCAGGTATAACTACCCACCCTGGGTATACTGGGGCATGGCAGGTATGACACTACCCACCCTGGGTATACTGGGGCATGGCAGGTATAACTACCCACCCTGGGTATACTGGGGCATGGCAGGTATGACACTACCCACCCTCGGTATACTGGGGCATGGCAGGTATAACTACCCACCCTGGGTATACTGGGGCATGGCAGGTATGACACTACCCACCCTGGGTATACTGGGGCATGGCAGGTATGACACTACCCACCCTGGGTATACTGGAGCATGGCAGGTATGACACTACCCACCCTGGGTATACTGGAGCATGGCAGGTATAACTACCCACCCTGGGTATACTGGAGCATGGCAGGTATGACACTACCCACCCTGGGTATACTGGAGCATGGCAGGTATGACACTACCCACCCTGGGTATACTGGAGCATGGCAGGTATAACTACCCACCCTGGGTATACTGGGGCATGGCAGGTATGACACTACCCACCCTGGGTATACTGGAGCATGGCAGGTATGACACTACCCACCCTCGGTATACTGGCGCATGGCAGGTATAACTACCCACCCTGGGTATACTGGGGCATGGCAGGTATGACAGTACCCACCCTGGGTATACTGGAGCATGGCAGGTATAACTACCCACCCTGGGTATACTGGGGCATGGCAGGTATGACACTACCCACCCTCGGTATACTGGGGCATGGCAGGTATAACTACCCACCCTGGGTATACTGGAGCATGGCAGGTATGACACTACCCACCCTCGGTATACTGGGGCATGGCAGGTATAACTACCCACCCTGGGTATACTGGGGCATGGCAGGTATAACTACCCACCCTGGGTATACTGGGGCATGGCAGGTATGACACTACCCACCCTGGGTATACTGGGGCATGGCAGGTATGACACTACCCACCCTGGGTATACTGGAGCATGGCAGGTATGACACTACCCACCCTGGGTAAACTAGGGCATGGCAGGTATGACACTACCCACCCTGGGTATACTGGAGCATGGCAGGTATGACACTACCCACCCTGGGTATACTGGAGCATGGCAGGTATGACACTACCCACCCTGGGTATACTGGAGCATGGCAGGTATGACACTACCCACCCTGGGTATACTGGAGCATGGCAGGTATAACTACCCACCCTGGGTATACTGGAGCATGGCAGGTATGACACTACCCACCCTGGGTATACTGGAGCATGGCAGGTATGACACTACCCACCCTGGGTATACTGGAGCATGGCAGGTATATCTACCCACCCTGGGTATACTGGGGCATGGCAGGTATGACACTACCCACCCTGGGTATACTGGGGCATGGCAGGTATGACACTACCCACCCTGGGTATACTGGGGCATGGCAGGTATGACACTACCCACCCTGGGTATACTGGAGCATGGCAGGTATGACACTACCCACCCTGGGTATACTGGGGCATGGCAGGTATGACACTACCCACCCTGGGTATACTGGAGCATGGCAGGTATAACTACCCACCCTGGGTATACTGGAGCATGGCAGGTATAACTACCCACCCTGGGTATACTGGAGCATGGCAGATATGACACTACCTACCCTGGGTATACTGGGGCATGCCAGGTATAACTACCCACCCTGGGTATACTGGGGCATGCCAGGTATAACTACCCACCCTGGGTATACTGGGGCATGGCAGGTATGACACTACCCACCCTGGGTATACTGGGGCATGGCAGGTATGACAGTACCCACCCTGGGTATACTGGGGCATGGCAGGTATGACAGTACCCACCCTGGGTATACTGGGGCATGGCAGGTATAACTACCCACCCTGGGTATACTGGGGCATGGCAGGTATAACTACCCACCCTGGGTATACTGGAGCATGGCAGGTATGACACTACCCACCCTGGGTATACTGGGGCATGGCAGGTATGACACTACCCACCCTGGGTATACTGGGGCATGCCAGGTATAACTACCCACCCTGGGTATACTGGGGCATGCCAGGTATAACTACCCACCCTGGGTATACTGGGGCATGCCAGGTATAACTACCCACCCTGGGTATACTGGGGCATGGCAGGTATGACACTACCCACCCTGGGTATACTGGGGCATGGCAGGTATAACTACCCACCCTGGGTATACTGGAGCATGGCAGGTATGACACTACCCACCCTGGGTATACTGGGGCATGGCAGGTATGACACTACCCACCCTGGGTATACTGGGGCATGCCAGGTATAACTACCCACCCTGGGTATACTGGGGCATGCCAGGTATAACTACCCACCCTGGGTATACTGGGGCATGGCAGGTATGACAGTACCCACCCTGGGTATACTGGGGCATGGCAGGTATGACAGTACCCACCCTGGGTATACTGGGGCATGGCAGGTATAACTACCCACCCTGGGTATACTGGAGCATGGCAGGTATGACACTACCCACCCTGGGTATACTGGGGCATGGCAGGTATAACTACCCACCCTGGGTATACTGGAGCATGGCAGGTATGACACTACCCACCCTGGGTATACTGGAGCATGGCAGGTATGACAGTACCCACCCTGGGTATACTGGGGCATGGCAGGTATGACACTACCCACCCTGGGTATACTGGGGCATGCCAGGTATAACTACCCACCCTGGGTATACTGGAGCATGGCAGGTATGACACTACCCACCCTCGGTATACTGGGGCATGGCAGGTATAACTACCCACCCTGGGTATACTGGGGCATGGCAGGTATGACACTACCCACCCTGGGTATACTGGGGCATGGCAGGTATAACTACCCACCCTGGGTATACTGGGGCATGGCAGGTATGACACTACCCACCCTGGGTATACTGGGGCATGGCAGGTATGACACTACCCACCCTGGGTATACTGGAGCATGGCAGGTATGACACTACCCACCCTGGGTATACTGGGGCATGGCAGGTATGACACTACCCACCCTGGGTATACTGGAGCATGGCAGGTATGACACTACCCACCCTGGGTATACTGGAGCATGGCAGGTATGACACTACCCACCCTGGGTATACTGGAGCATGGCAGGTATGACACTACCCACTTTGGGTATACTGGAGCATGGCAGGTATAACTACCCACCCTGGGTATACTGGAGCATGGCAGGTATGACACTACCCACCCTGGGTATACTGGAGCATGGCAGGTATGACACTACCCACCCTGGGTATACTGGAGCATGGCAGGTATATCTACCCACCCTGGGTATACTGGGGCATGGCAGGTATGACACTACCCACCCTGGGTATACTGGGGCATGGCAGGTATGACACTACCCACCCTGGGTATACTGGGGCATGGCAGGTATGACACTACCCACCCTGGGTATACTGGAGCATGGCAGGTATGACACTACCCACCCTGGGTATACTGGGGCATGGCAGGTATGACACTACCCACCCTGGGTATACTGGAGCATGGCAGGTATAACTACCCACCCTGGGTATACTGGAGCATGGCAGGTATAACTACCCACCCTGGGTATACTGGAGCATGGCAGGTATGACACTACCTACCCTGGGTATACTGGGGCATGCCAGGTATAACTACCCACCCTGGGTATACTGGGGCATGCCAGGTATAACTACCCACCCTGGGTATACTGGGGCATGGCAGGTATGACACTACCCACCCTGGGTATACTGGGGAATGGCAGGTATGACAGTACCCACCCTGGGTATACTGGGGCATGGCAGGTATGACAGTACCCACCCTGGGTATACTGGGGCATGGCAGGTATAACTACCCACCCTGGGTATACTGGGGCATGGCAGGTATAACTACCCACCCTGGGTATAATGGAGCATGGCAGGTATGACACTACCCACCCTGGGTATACTGGGGCATGGCAGGTATGACACTACCCACCCTGGGTATACTGGGGCATGCCAGGTATAACTACCCACCCTGGGTATACTGGGGCATGCCAGGTATAACTACCCACCCTGGGTATACTGGGGCATGCCAGGTATAACTACCCACCCTGGGTATACTGGGGCATGGCAGGTATGACACTACCCACCCTGGGTATACTGGGGCATGGCAGGTATAACTACCCACCCTGGGTATACTGGAGCATGGCAGGTATGACACTACCCACCCTGGGTATACTGGGGCATGGCAGGTATGACACTACCCACCCTGGGTATACTGGGGCATGCCAGGTATAACTACCCACCCTGGGTATACTGGGGCATGCCAGGTATAACTACCCACCCTGGGTATACTGGGGCATGGCAGGTATGACACTACCCACCCTGGGTATACTGGGGCATGGCAGGTATGACAGTACCCACCCTGGGTATACTGGGGCATGGCAGGTATAACTACCCACCCTGGGTATACTGGAGCATGGCAGGTATGACACTACCCACCCTGGGTATACTGGGGCATGGCAGGTATAACTACCCACCCTGGGTATACTGGAGCATGGCAGGTATGACACTACCCACCCTGGGTATACTGGAGCATGGCAGGTATGACAGTACCCACCCTGGGTATACTGGGGCATGGCAGGTATGACACTACCCACCCTGGGTATACTGGAGCATGCCAGGTATAACTACCCACCCTGGGTATACTGGAGCATGGCAGGTATGACACTACCCACCCTCGGTATACTGGGGCATGGCAGGTATAACTACCCACCCTGGGTATACTGGGGCATGGCAGGTATGACACTACCCACCCTGGGTATACTGGGGCATGGCAGGTATAACTACCCACCCTGGGTATACTGGGGCATGGCAGGTATGACACTACCCACCCTGGGTATACTGGGGCATGGCAGGTATGACACTACCCACCCTGGGTATACTGGGGCATGGCAGGTATGACACTACCCACCCTGGGTATACTGGGGCATGGCAGGTATGACACTACCCACCCTGGGTATACTGCAGCATGGCAGGCATGACACTACCCACCCTGGGTATACTGGAGCATGCCAGGTATAACTACCCACCCTGGGTATACTGGGGCATGGCAGGTATGACAGTACCCACCCTGGGTATACTGGAGCATGGCAGGTATAGCTACCTACCCTGGGTATACTGGGGCATGCCAGGTATAACTACCCACCCTGGGTATACTGGGGCATGGCAGGTATGACACTACCCACCCTGGGTATACTGGGTCATGGCAGGTATAACTACCCACCCTGGGTATACTGGGGCATGGCAGGTATGACACTACCCACCCTGGGTATACTGGGGCATGGCAGGTATGACACTACCCACCCTGGGTATACTGGAGCATGGCAGGTATGACACTACCCACCCTGGGTATACTGGAGCATGGCAGGTATAACTACCCACCCTGGGTATACTGGAGCATGGCAGGTATGACACTACCCACCCTGGGTATACTGGAGCATGGCAGGTATGACACTACCCACCCTGGGTATACTGGAGCATGGCAGGTATAACTACCCACCCTGGGTATACTGGGGCATGGCAGGTATGACACTACCCACCCTGGGTATACTGGGGCATGGCAGGTATGACACTACCCACCCTGGGTATACTGGAGCATGGCAGGTATGACACTACCCACCCTCGGTATACTGGCGCATGGCAGGTATAACTACCCACCCTGGGTATACTGGGGCATGGCAGGTATGACAGTACCCACCCTGGGTATACTGGAGCATGGCAGGTATAACTACCCACCCTGGGTATACTGGGGCATGGCAGGTATGACACTACCCACCCTGGGTATACTGGAGCATGGCAGGTATGACACTACCCACCCTCGGTATACTGGGGCATGGCAGGTATAACTACCCACCCTGGGTATACTGGAGCATGGCAGGTATGACACTACCCACCCTCGGTATACTGGGGCATGGCAGGTATAACTACTCACCCTGGGTATACTGGGGCATGTCAGGTATGACAGTACCCACCCTGGGTATACTGGGGCATGGCCGGTATAACTACCCACCCTGGGTATACTGGAGCATGGCAGGTATAACTACCCACCCTGGGTATACTGGGGCATGGCAGGTATAACTACCCACCCTGGGTATACTGGAGCATGCCAGGTATAATCCCACCCTGGGTATACTGGGGCATGGCAGGTATAACTACCCACCCTGGGTATACTGGGGCATGCCAGGTATAACTACCCACCCTGGGTATACTGGAGCATGGCAGGTATAACTACCCACCCTGGGTATACTGGGGCATGCCAGGTATAACTACCCACCCTGGGTATACTGGAGCATGGCAGGTATAACTACCCACCCTGGGTATACTGGGGCATGGCAGGTATGACACTACCCACCCTGGGTGTACTGGGGCATGCCAGGTATGACAGTACCCACCCTGGGTATACTGGGGCATGCCAGGTATAACTACCCACCCTGGGTATACTGGGGCATGGCAGGTATGACAGTACCCACCCTGGGTATACTGGGGCATGCCAGGTATAACTACCCACCCTGGGTATAATGGAGCATGGCAGGTATGACACTACCCACCCTGGGTATACTGGGGCATGGCAGGTATGACACTACCCACCCTGGGTATACTGGGGCATGGCAGGTATGACAGTACCCACCCTGGGTATGCTGGGGCATGGCCGGTATAACTACCCACCCTGGGTATACTGGGGCATGCCAGGTATGACAGTGCCCACCCTGGGTATACTGGGGCATGGCAGGTATGACACTACCCACCTTGGGTATACTGGAGCATGGTAGATATAGCTACCCACCCTGGGTATACTGGAGCATGGCAGGTATAACTACCCACCCTGGGTATACTGGGGCATGCCAGGTATAACTACCCACCCTGAATATATACTGGAGCATGGCAGGTATAACTACCCACCCTGGGTATACTGGGGCATGGCAGGTATAACTACCCACCCTGGGTATACTGGGGCATGCCAGGTATAACTACCCACCCTGGGTATACTGGAGCATGGCAGGTATAACTACCCACCCTGGGTATACTGGGGCATGCCAGGTATAGCTATCCACCCTGGGTATACTGGAGCATGGCAGGTATAACTACCCACCCTGGGTATACTGGGGCATGGCAGGTATAACTACCCACCCTGGGTATACTGGGGCATGCCAGGTATGACAGTACCCACCCTGGGTATACTGGGGCATGGCAGGTATGACACTACCCACCCTGGGTATACTGGAGCATGGTAGATATGACACTACCCACCCTGGGTATACTGGGGCATGGCAGGTATAGCTACCCACCCTGGGTATACTGGAGCATGGCAGGTATAACTACCCACCCTGGGTATACTGGGGCATGCCAGGTATAACTACCCACCCTGGGTATACTGGAGCATGCCAGGTATAATCCCACCCTGGGTATACTGGGGCATGGCAGGTATAACTACCCACCCTGGGTATACTGGGGCATGGCAGGTATAACTACCCACCCTGGGTATACTGGAGCATGGCAGGTATAACTACCCACCCTGGGTATACTGGAGCATGGCAGGTATAACTACCCACCCTGGGTATACTGGAGCATGCCAGGTATAGCTATCCACCCTGGGTATACTGGGGCATGGCAGGTATAGCTACCCACCCTGGGTATACTGGAGCATGGCAGGTATAACTACCCACCCTGGGTATACTGGGGCATGCCAGATATAACTACCCACCCTGGGTATTGTTATGATCTCAGCCAGCAGGAGAAACGAGTCTCCCTCCTTGAGAGTTATTCATCAAGCCTGACCTGATTAAAGGTCTAGCAAATATTGAGGTGATAACACACATGTAAAATAGTTGCTTGGATATGTATGACTGTTTGAGATTATGGGCAGTGAAGAAGAAAACAGATAAATGACTGGCTAGGAGATGAGGATATTTTGCTGGAGGCGTGAGGCTCGCTTCTGGAGGGGCTTTGACCTCACTTGAGTGCCAGACATCGCAGGGAAAAGCCGCGCTCTGTTGAGCTCCCGTCAGAACGGAACCCCTAGTGATATATCTCGAAGAGAAGAGAAGTGTGTAGACGTACCAGCTGTGGAATCGAGCTGGGAACGTTGTGATCTCAAGTCCTGGTCGACGAAGTGTTTATTAACCCGCCCAGAGGCATTATTGTGGGCCGTGGCAGCGCCCTGACCGAGCTTCGTCAGAGGGAGGAGCGCCCTCGACCAGACAATCTGTGGTAAGCACGATATAAGCCAGTTCATAGTGATTGCTTGTAGTTGGTCGTGTGCCCAGCGACAGTAGCAATGTTTATTGATAAGTTAGACATGTTTTAATAAGGCAGAAGGCCTGAAATAAGAGAGTGGAGAGGGAGGAACACGGAGCGACGTCCGTCCCCTCTGAGCGCTGGCGGGCGACTGAGGGAGCCTGTCTCCTGACGGTGAGGGACCCTCCCTGAGTGAGGAGGCCCGCCGGGCGAGGTGGAGTATGGACCCGCCCAAAACGGGGGAGTCCACTCTCACTGTATGTAGAGGGCAGATAGAGGTTTGAGGCAAACATATTGTGTAATTATTTGTGTTTGTGTTAAAGGGGAAACATTTTTATTGGAGTGTCGATGGTATACTGGGGCATGGCAGGTATAACTACCCACCCTGGGTATACTGGGGCATCCCAGGTATAGCTACCCACTTTAGTATACTAATGTCGTGTTTATCTTCCATCAGGTACGTGACGATGTGACAGTCTTACCGAGGGCGCCTGGTCAGTGAGTCGCTGAGTTTACTTCTCATGTACCTCCCACGCTCCTCGAGTTTACACAAGGTTCATCACAGGTTTACTTCGTGGGTACCTCCCACACTCGAGTTTACACAAGGTGCATTACAGGTTTACTTCTTGGGTACCTCCCACACGAGTTTACACAAGGTGCATCACAGGTTTACTTCTTGGGTACCTCCCACGCTCCTGGAGTTTACACAAGGTTCATCACAGGTTTACTTCTTGGGTACCTCCCACGCTCCTGGAGTTTACACAAGGTTCATCACAGGTTTACTTCTTGGGTACCTCCCACGCTCCTGGAGTTTACACAAGGTTCATCACAGGTTTACTTCTTGGGTACCTCCCACGCTCCTGGAGTTTACACAAGGTTCATCACTGGTTTACTTCTCGGGTACCTCCCACGCTCCTGGAGTTTACACAAGGTGCATCACAGGTTTACTTCTTGGGTACCTCCCACACTCGAGTTTACACAAGGCTCATCACAGGGTTGAAATTAGTTAGGAGTCCAAGGCAGGCCAACCATAGGGAGAGAGGGAGGAGAAACTACTTATATTGACTGCATCAAAATTGGATAACTTGCATGGTATTATTGCTGGGTCCTCGCATCACCTTTGTAGGTGAGGTAGACAGTAGAGGAAGTCAGTATACAGCATCATTACTACATGCAGAGTCTGAGAGCAGCACTGGGAGTACCACAACAACCTCAGAACACTGCTACAGCAAGCTACAAACCTTATCTTGAAATGATTTCGGGGCTTTAGTGTCCCCGCGGCCCGGTCGTCGACCAGGCCTCCTGGTTGCTGGACTGATCAACCAGGCTGTTAGACGCGGCTGCTCGCAGCCTGACGTATGAGTCACAGCCTGGTTGATCAGGTATCCTTTGGAGGTGCTTATCCAGTTCTCTCTTGAACACTGTGAGGGGTTTGCCAGTTATGCCCCTTATGTGTAGTGGAAGCGTGTTGAAGAGTCTCGGGCCTCTGATGTTGATAGAGTTCTCTCTCAGAGTACCTGTTGCACCTCTGCTTTTCAACGGGGGTATTCTGCACATCCTGCCATGTCTTCTGGTCTCATGTGGTGTTATTTCTGTGTGCAGGTTTGGGACCAGCCCCTCAATTATTTTCCACGTGTAAATTATTATGTATCTCTCCCGCCTGCGCTCAAGGGAGTACAGATTTAGGCTCTTTAGTCGGTCCCAGTAATTTAGATGTTTTACTGAGTGGATTCTAGCAGTAAAGGATCTCTGCACGCTCTCTAGGTCAGCAATTTCTCCAGCTTTGAAAGGGGCTGTCATTGTGCAGCAGTACTCCACTCTAGATAGCACAAGCGTTTTGAAAAGTATCATCATCGGTATAGCATCTCTAGTGTGAAAAGTTCTTGTTATCCAACCTGTCATTTTTCTTGCAGTTGTGACGGCTACTTTATTGTGTTCTTTAAAGGTAAGGTCTTCCGACATGAGTACACCCAGGTCCTTTACATTGCCTTTTTGTTCTATGTTATGATTTGCCTGCGTTTTGTACGTGGTTTCTGTTTTTATATTTTCAATTTTTCCGTAGCGCATGAGCTGAAACTTATCCTCGTTGAATACCATATTATTTTCTGTAGCCCATAGAAAGACCTGATCTACATCTGATTGGAGGTTTGCCGTGTCCTCTATGTTGCCAACTCTCATGAAAATCCTAGTGTCATCTGCAAAGGTTGATACAGTGCTATAGGTTGTGTTCTGGTCTATGTCCGATATGAGGATGAGAAAAAGTACTGGAGCAAGCACAGTACCCTGGGGGACTGAGCTCTTCACGGTTGATGGGCTGGATTTTATTTTGTTGACTATTACACATTGGGTTCTGTCAGTCAGGAAATTGTAGATCCATCTGCCTATTTTCCCGGTAATTCCTTTTGAACGCATTTTATGTGCAATAACACCATGGTCACATTTATCAAAAGCTTTTGCGAAATCTGTGTAAATTACATCAGCGTTTTGTTTGTCTTCCATAGCATCTAATGCCATATCATAGTGGTCCAGCAACTGCGACAGGCAAGAGCGCCCTGTTCTGAAACCATGTTGTCCGGGGTTATGGAGATGCTGTGATTCCATGTATTTTGTGATCTTACTTCTTAGCACTCTCTCAAAATTTTTTATGATGTGCGATGTTAGTGCTATCGGTCTGTAATTTTTTGCCTCTGCCTTATTTCCTCCTTTATGGAGTGGTGCTATCTCTGCTGTTTTTAGTATGTCAGGGATAACGCCAGTATCTAGACTTTGTCTCCACAGAATGTGAAGGGCCTGCGATAGTGGTTTTTTACAGTTCTTGATGAATATGGAGTTCCAAGAATCCGGGCCTGGTGCAGAGTGCATAGGCATACTGTTTATGGCTTCTTCAAAATCTAGTGGGGATAGGGCGACGTCTGATATGTGATTTGATGTTGGTATCATATCCATGAAAAATTCATTTGGGTTATCAATCTTTAGTGCATTTAATGGCTCACTGAAAACAGAGTCGTACTGCTTCCTCAGTAACTCGCTCATTTCTTTGTTGTCATCTGTGAAAGTTCCATCTCCCTTTCGCAGGGGCCCGATACTAGATGTGGTTTTTGATCTTGATTTTGCATAGGAGAAAAAATATTTCGGATTTCTCTCTATTTCACTGATGGCCTTTTGCTCTCTTTGCCTCTCCTGGGTTTTGTATGATTCTTGTAGCTTGAGTTCAATTGTTTCTATTTCTCTACCTAACCTTCTTCGCCGTTCTTGAGATAGGGTGCGACTCTCAAGTTGTTCCGCGATTCGTTTTCTTCGCCTATATAGGGAACGACGTTCCCGTTCCAATCTGCATCTCTTTCTCTTTTTTCTTAGGGGTATGCGGTTTGAACATATTTCTAGTGCTACTGAGCTTATTTTTTCCAGGCACTGGTTCAGGTTTGCATTTCCTAGCTGTTCTTCCCAGTTTATTTCTGTGAAGTCCTGGTTTATTTGCTACCAGTTTATCCGTTTATTATTGAAGTTGAATTTGCTGAAATCTCCTCCACCGGGAATCTGGACTGGTTTTGAAGGTCCATTTCCCATGGTTGTCAGGACTTCAATTAAGTTGTGATCTGAGTAACAGGTATTTGTAATCATTATGTTCCCGATCAACTCATCATTATTAGTGAAAATGAGGTCCAGCGTGTTCTCCTTCCTAGTTGGTTCTACTATTTGCTGGTTTAAGGCAAACCTATCGCACATCCGTAGCAGGTCATTTGCATGTGCCTGCTCATTTAGGCTACTTCCTGGTATTCTTTCTGATATTACTGTATTAGCCAGGTGCTTCCATTTCAGGTGCCGTAGGTTGAAGTCCCCAAGCAGGATGATGTTCGGAGCTGGATTTGTGAGGTTTTCCAAGCAGTGCTCTATTTTCATTAGTTGGTCTTTAAACTGCTGAGGGTTTGCCTCCGGTGACTTATATACAAGGACAACAACTACATTTAGGATCTCTATTTTGACTATCAGCACTTCCACCATATCATTTGAGGTGTTTAGCAGCTCAGTACAGATGAGTGTGTCTTTGATGTAGAGGCTGACCCCACCCTGAAGCCGGTGTTTCCTATCACATCTGAAGAGATTGTATTCTGAGATCCATATTTCACCATCAAGGTAGTCCTTTGTGTGAGTTTCCGTTAGGGCTGCAAACACTGCATTTGCCTCATGAAGGAGACCATCTATAAAGTGAACTTTGTTGGATTTGCGTGTTTTTATACCCTGGATGTTGGCAAATATAAATGATGTTATCGTGTTAGTGGAAGTGCTGGATGCTTTAATTGGTGTTAATATCTGAGGCTCTGGTAAGGAGGCCACTGTGTTTGCGTCCTCTCTAGCATTTGACCGAGTTGGTGGTAGAGTCTGGTCATTTTTAGCCATTCTTCTCCTCCTCCTCTTGCTAAAAAATTATCCCGGTTGATGGAGTAGTGGCTGTTTTCATAGTGGTAGTCTGTCGGTTTTATTCGCCTGGTACCTCTTATATGAAAAGCTGGGCATTCAGCATTGAAGCACTCTTTCCTGTCCAAAGAGTTCTTGCAAATTTCTGGGTGAAAGAATTCACAGCTTTTGGTACATTTACCTGTATTGAGGAGGTTTCTGCACTTTCTAGGGTGATCGTGTGTACATGTTCCATTTATTCTTCCCGATTCCCCATGCTTACAGGTAGCCCATCTGTAATACCAACAGATTTTGGGGCCTTGTTTTGTTTGTTTCCCTCTGCCAGGGACCGCACTCTGCTGCGGCGCCCCCGACACTGTTCCCTGCTCCGGTGCCTGTGACACTGTGCCCTGCTCCGGTGCCTGTGACACCGCGCTCTGCTCCGGTGCCTGTGACACCGCGCTCTGCTCCGGTGCCTGTGACACCGCGCACTGCTCAGGGGTCCCCGACTCCGTGCCCTGCTCAGGCATCCCCGACTCCGCGCCCTGCTCAGGCATCCCCGACTCCGTGCCCTGCTCAGGCATCCCCGACTCCGTGTCCTGCTCAGGCATCCCCGACTCCGCGCCCTGCTCAGGCATCCCCGACTCCGCGCCCTGCTCAGGCATCCCCGACTCCGCGCCCTGCTCAGGCATCCCCGACTCCGTGCCCTGCTCAGGCATCCCCGACTCCGCGCCCTGCTTAGGCATCCCCGACTCCGTGCCCTGCTCAGGCATCCCCGACTCCGCGCCCTGCTCAGGCGCCGCTGCCACAGAGCTCTGTGCTACAGCTGGTTGTACCTTGGTGTCATGTACAGTTTGTTTGAAGACATTAGAAATTGCTATGCAGGCATTAATTAGTAATTCTCTGTTTTCGGCGGGAGTTTTATCCAGGATTTCCATCAATTTCAAAAAAGTTACATCATCCTTTTTGCAGAGCCAGTACACAGAGTGGTCACTGGGACCATTTCTCCTTGAATTGTTAGTCATGTTGGCACATTTTTTGTGTATGGCTGCTGAACAGAGTTGGCATTGAAAGCTCTGTTGGTAATCTACCTTCATGTTGCATTCTATGCACGTTTTTATCAAAGCCATTTTTTGAACACTTCTGTTCAGTGGTGATGGTCTTACAAGGTGGGGTGTTGACCGGTGGGGGAGTTGACCGCGGGTGCTGGCCGTGGGAGCTGGCCGTGGGTGTTGACCGTGGGTGTTGACCGTGGGTGTTGACCGTGGGTGTTTTGCCACGAGGACTGACACCCTCCCAGTCCCAGCCACGAGGACTGACACCCTCCCAGTCCCAGCCACGAGGACTGACACCCTCCCAGTCCCAGCCACGAGGACTGACACCCTCCCAGTCCCAGCCACGAGGACTGACACCCTCCCAGTCCCAGCCACGAGGACTGACAGTCTCCCAGTCCCAGCCACCAGGACTGACACCCTCCCAGTCCCAGCCACCAGGACTGACACCCTCCCAGTCCCAGCCACCAGGACTGACACCCTCCCAGTCCCAGCCACGAGGACTGACACCCTCCCAGTCCCAGCCTCGAGGACTGACACCCTCCCAGTCCCAGCCCCGAGGACTGACACCCTCCCAGTCCCAGCCACGAGGACTGACACCCTCCCAGTCCCAGCCACGAGGACTGACACCCTCCCAGTCCCAGCCACCAGGACTGACACCCTCCCAGTCCCAGCCACGAGGACTGACACCCTCCCAGTCCCAGCCACGAGGACTGACAGTCTCCCAGTCCCAGCCACCAGGACTGACAGTCTCCCAGTCCCAGCCACCAGGACTGACACCCTCCCAGTCCCAGCCACCAGGACTGACACCCTCCCAGTCCCAGCCACCAGGACTGACACCCTCCCAGTCCCAGCCACCAGGACTGACACCCTCCCAGTCCCAGCCACCAGGACTGACACCCTCCCAGTCCCAGCCACCAGGACTGACACCCTCCCAGTCCCAGCCACGAGGACTGACACCCTCCCAGTCCCAGCCACGAGGACTGACACCCTCCCAGTCCCAGCCACGAGGACTGACACCCTCCCAGTCCCAGCCACGAGGACTGACACCCTCCCAGTCCCAGCCACGAGGACTGACACCCTCCCAGTCCCAGCCACGAGGACTGACACCCTCCCAGTCCCAGCCACGAGGACTGACACCCTCCCAGTCCCAGCCACGAGGACTGACACCCTCCCAGTCCCAGCCACGAGGACTGACACCCTCCCAGTCCCAGCCACGAGGACTGACACCCTCCCAGTCCCAGCCACGAGGACTGACACCCTCCCAGTCCCAGCCACGAGGACTGACACCCTCCCAGTCCCAGCCACGAGGACTGACACCCTCCCAGTCCCAGCCACGAGGACTGACACCCTCCCAGTCCCAGCCACGAGGACTGACACCCTCCCAGTCCCAGCCACGAGGACTGACACCCTCCCAGTCCCAGCCACGAGGACTGACACCCTCCCAGTCCCAGCCACGAGGACTGACACCCTCCCAGTCCCAGCCACGAGGACTGACACCCTCCCAGTCCCAGCCACGAGGACTGACACCCTCCCAGTCCCAGCCACGAGGACTGACACCCTCCCAGTCCCAGCCACGAGGACTGACACCCTCCCAGTCCCAGCCACCAGGACTGACACCCTCCCAGTCCCAGCCACCAGGACTGACACCCTCCCAGTCCCAGCCACCAGGACTGACACCCTCCCAGTCCCAGCCACCAGGACTGACACCCTCCCAGTCCCAGCCACCAGGACTGACACCCTCCCAGTCCCAGCCACCAGGACTGACACCCTCCCAGTCCCAGCCACCAGGACTGACACCCTCCCAGTCCCAGCCACCAGGACTGACACCCTCCCAGTCCCAGCCACCAGGACTGACACCCTCCCAGTCCCAGCCACCAGGACTGACACCCTCCCAGTCCCAGCCACCAGGACTGACACCCTCCCAGTCCCAGCCACCAGGACTGACACCCTCCCAGTCCCAGCCACCAGGACTGACACCCTCCCAGTCCCAGCCACCAGGACTGACACCCTCCCAGTCCCAGCCACCAGGACTGACACCCTCCCAGTCCCAGCCACCAGGACTGACACCCTCCCAGTCCCAGCCACCAGGACTGACACCCTCCCAGTCCCAGCCACCAGGACTGACACCCTCCCAGTCCCAGCCACCAGGACTGACACCCTCCCAGTCCCAGCCACCAGGACTGACACCCTCCCAGTCCCAGCCACGAGGACTGACACCCTCCCAGTCCCAGCCCCGAGGACTGACACCCTCCCAGTCCCAGCCCCGAGGACTGACACCCTCCCAGTCCCAGCCCCGAGGACTGACACCCTCCCAGTCCCAGCCCCGAGGACTGACACCCTCCCAGTCCCAGCCCCGAGGACTGACACCCTCCCAGTCCCAGCCCCGAGGACTGACACCCTCCCAGTCCCAGCCCCGAGGACTGACACCCTCCCAGTCCCAGCCCCGAGGACTGACACCCTCCCAGTCCCAGCCCCGAGGACTGACACCCTCCCAGTCCCAGCCACGAGGACTGACACCCTCCCAGTCCCAGCCACGAGGACTGACACCCTCCCAGTCCCAGCCACCAGGACTGACACCCCTCCCAGTCCCAGCCACCAGGACTGACACCCTCCCAGTCCCAGCCACCAGGACTGACACCCTCCCAGTCCCAGCCACCAGGACTGACACCCTTCCCAGTCCCAGCCCCGAGGACTGACACCCTTCCCAGTCCCAGCCCCGAGGACTGACACCCTCCCAGTCCCAGCCCCGAGGACTGACACCCTCCCAGTCCCAGCCCCGAGGACTGACACCCTCCCAGTCCCAGCCACGAGGACTGACACCCTCCCAGTCCCAGCCACGAGGACTGACACCCTCCCAGTCCCAGCCACGAGGACTGACACCCTCCCAGTCCCAGCCACGAGGACTGACACCCTCCCAGTCCCAGCCACGAGGACTGACACCCTCCCAGTCCCAGCCACGAGGACTGACACCCTCCCAGTCCCAGCCACCAGGACTGACAGTCTCCCAGTCCCAGCCACCAGGACTGACACCCTCCCAGTCCCAGCCACCAGGACTGACACCCTCCCAGTCCCAGCCACCAGGACTGACACCCTCCCAGTCCCAGCCACCAGGACTGACACCCTCCCAGTCCCAGCCACCAGGACTGACACCCTCCCAGTCCCAGCCACCAGGACTGACACCCTCCCAGTCCCAGCCACCAGGACTGACACCCTCCCAGTCCCAGCCACCAGGACTGACACCCTCCCAGTCCCAGCCACCAGGACTGACACCCTCCCAGTCCCAGCCACCAGGACTGACACCCTCCCAGTCCCAGCCACCAGGACTGACACCCTCCCAGTCCCAGCCACCAGGACTGACACCCTCCCAGTCCCAGCCACCAGGACTGACACCCTCCCAGTCCCAGCCACCAGGACTGACACCCTCCCAGTCCCAGCCACCAGGACTGACACCCTCCCAGTCCCAGCCACCAGGACTGACACCCTCCCAGTCCCAGCCACGAGGACTGACACCCTCCCAGTCCCAGCCACGAGGACTGACACCCTCCCAGTCCCAGCCCCGAGGACTGACACCCTCCCAGTCCCAGCCCCGAGGACTGACACCCTCCCAGTCCCAGCCCCGAGGACTGACACCCTCCCAGTCCCAGCCCCGAGGACTGACACCCTCCCAGTCCCAGCCCCGAGGACTGACACCCTCCCAGTCCCAGCCCCGAGGACTGACACCCTCCCAGTCCCAGCCCCGAGGACTGACACCCTCCCAGTCCCAGCCACGAGGACTGACACCCTCCCAGTCCCAGCCACGAGGACTGACACCCCTCCCAGTCCCAGCCACCAGGACTGACACCCTCCCAGTCCCAGCCACCAGGACTGACACCCTCCCAGTCCCAGCCACCAGGACTGACACCCTTCCCAGTCCCAGCCCCGAGGACTGACACCCTTCCCAGTCCCAGCCCCGAGGACTGACACCCTCCCAGTCCCAGCCCCGAGGACTGACACCCTCCCAGTCCCAGCCCCGAGGACTGACACCCTCCCAGTCCCAGCCACGAGGACTGACACCCTCCCAGTCCCAGCCACGAGGACTGACACCCTCCCAGTCCCAGCCACGAGGACTGACACCCTCCCAGTCCCAGCCACGAGGACTGACACCCTCCCAGTCCCAGCCACGAGGACTGACACCCTCCCAGTCCCAGCCACGAGGACTGACACCCTCCCAGTCCCAGCCACCAGGACTGACAGTCCTCCCAGTCCCAGCCACCAGGACTGACACCCTCCCAGTCCCAGCCACCAGGACTGACACCCTCCCAGTCCCAGCCACCAGGACTGACACCCTCCCAGTCCCAGCCACCAGGACTGACACCCTCCCAGTCCCAGCCACCAGGACTGACACCCTCCCAGTCCCAGCCACCAGGACTGACACCCTCCCAGTCCCAGCCACCAGGACTGACACCCTCCCAGTCCCAGCCACGAGGACTGACACCCTCCCAGTCCCAGCCACGAGGACTGACACCCTCCCAGTCCCAGCCACGAGGACTGACACCCTCCCAGTCCCAGCCACGAGGACTGACACCCTCCCAGTCCCAGCCACGAGGACTGACACCCTCCCAGTCCCAGCCACGAGGACTGACACCCTCCCAGTCCCAGCCACGAGGACTGACACCCTCCCAGTCCCAGCCACGAGGACTGACACCCTCCCAGTCCCAGCCACGAGGACTGACACCCTCCCAGTCCCAGCCACGAGGACTGACACCCTCCCAGTCCCAGCCACGAGGACTGACACCCTCCCAGTCCCAGCCACGAGGACTGACACCCTCCCAGTCCCAGCCACGAGGACTGACACCCTCCCAGTCCCAGCCACGAGGACTGACACCCTCCCAGTCCCAGCCACGAGGACTGACACCCTCCCAGTCCCAGCCACGAGGACTGACACCCTCCCAGTCCCAGCCACCAGGACTGACAGTCCTCCCAGTCCCAGCCACCAGGACTGACACCCTCCCAGTCCCAGCCACCAGGACTGACACCCTCCCAGTCCCAGCCACCAGGACTGACACCCTCCCAGTCCCAGCCACCAGGACTGACACCCTCCCAGTCCCAGCCACCAGGACTGACACCCTCCCAGTCCCAGCCACCAGGACTGACACCCTCCCAGTCCCAGCCACCAGGACTGACACCCTCCCAGTCCCAGCCACCAGGACTGACACCCTCCCAGTCCCAGCCACCAGGACTGACACCCTCCCAGTCCCAGCCACCAGGACTGACACCCTCCCAGTCCCAGCCACCAGGACTGACACCCTCCCAGTCCCAGCCACCAGGACTGACACCCTCCCAGTCCCAGCCACCAGGACTGACACCCTCCCAGTCCCAGCCACCAGGACTGACACCCTCCCAGTCCCAGCCACGAGGACTGACACCCTCCCAGTCCCAGCCACGAGGACTGACACCCTCCCAGTCCCAGCCACCAGGACTGACAGTCTCCCAGTCCCAGCCACCAGGACTGACACCCTCCCAGTCCCAGCCACCAGGACTGACACCCTCCCAGTCCCAGCCACCAGGACTGACACCCTCCCAGTCCCAGCCACCAGGACTGACACCCTCCCAGTCCCAGCCACCAGGACTGACACCCTCCCAGTCCCAGCCACCAGGACTGACACCCTCCCAGTCCCAGCCACCAGGACTGACACCCTCCCAGTCCCAGCCACCAGGACTGACACCCTCCCAGTCCCAGCCACCAGGACTGACACCCTCCCAGTCCCAGCCACCAGGACTGACACCCTCCCAGTCCCAGCCACCAGGACTGACACCCTCCCAGTCCCAGCCACCAGGACTGACACCCTCCCAGTCCCAGCCACCAGGACTGACACCCTCCCAGTCCCAGCCACCAGGACTGACACCCTCCCAGTCCCAGCCACCAGGACTGACACCCTCCCAGTCCCAGCCACCAGGACTGACACCCTCCCAGTCCCAGCCACCAGGACTGACACCCTCCCAGTCCCAGCCACCAGGACTGACACCCTCCCAGTCCCAGCCACCAGGACTGACACCCTCCCAGTCCCAGCCACCAGGACTGACACCCTCCCAGTCCCAGCCACCAGGACTGACACCCTCCCAGTCCCAGCCACCAGGACTGACACCCTCCCAGTCCCAGCCACGAGGACTGACACCCTCCCAGTCCCAGCCACGAGGACTGACACCCTCCCAGTCCCAGCCACGAGGACTGACACCCTCCCAGTCCCAGCCACGAGGACTGACACCCTCCCAGTCCCAGCCACGAGGACTGACACCCTCCCAGTCCCAGCCACGAGGACTGACACCCTCCCAGTCCCAGCCACCAGGACTGACACCCTCCCAGTCCCAGCCACCAGGACTGACACCCTCCCAGTCCACCCAGTCGTCAGGGACGGCTGATGACGGTCCATGGTGCGGGGGGGGGGGGGGATAACAACAAAGGTTAGGGAGCCGGTGGCTGAGCGGACAGAACACTGCTGGACGCGTGATCCTTTGGTTCCGGGTTCGATCCCGGGTGCCGGTGAGAAACAATGGGCAGAGTTTCTTTCACCCTGATGCCCCTGTTATCTAGTAGTAAATAAGCTTCCTGGGGGTGGAGGCCTGGTCGAGGACCGGGCCGCGGGGACACTAAGCCCCCGAAATCATCTCAAGATGGTGTCGTAGTACCACGGCACTCATTCTCGCTCAGTCAACAGATTACAGAACCAACTAGGAACGAAAACAGGCTGGACCTGATATTCACGAACAATGATGAGCTAATCAGACACATTACTGTCTCAAACACTACGTACTCGGACCACAAGCTCATTGAAGTGCAAACTAACATTAATGACGGTAATAGGCCCAAGAGAAACAACAAGCGAGAAGGGTTATTCAATAAATTCAATTTTAATAATAAGAGGATAGACTGGGAGAAAATAAACAGGGAACTTACAACATTCAATGGGAAAATGTTCTAAGAAATAAAAATCCTACACAAGGAATAGAAAAACTGACTTCTGAAGCATATGAAGTCTGTCTGAAACATGTTTCTTTGAGGAAAGCCAAAAAGAGGTCAAATGTCGTCTGCGTTCTCTTTCTACATTATAAAAGAAGGAAGAAATTAACGGAAATACTTAAGCAGACACGACTCTCCATACAGGGAAGAAATAATTTAAACAGGGAGATTGAAGAAAACGAACAGAGACTGAAACACTCCTATCAGACTGAAGAAAGGCAACTAGAACAGAAAGCAATTCAAGAAATAAAGAAAACCCAAAATATTTTTTCACATATGCTAAATCATAAGCAAAAACCACTGCCAGTATAGGACCTATTCGTATTAGTAAAGGTTCATTCAATGAGGATGACAAAGAAATTAGTGAAATCCAAAAAAAGCAGTATGAGGACATATTTAGCACTCCAATACACAGCATGAAAGTGGAAGATTCTGACAATTTCTTTGTGTGATATCCAAACAACTGTAAATATAACAGATATCAACACGAGCGTGGCAGATTTTGAAAGATAAATTGACTATGTCCATGCACTCGGCCCCAGGTCCAGACTCATGGAATTCAATATTTATAAAGAAATGCAAAGTGCCGGTAGCACAGGCACTCAGTATAGTGTGGAGGAGGAGCTTGGACACGGGGGAGATACCAGATGCGCTGAAAGTAGCAGACATAGCCCCTCTACACAAGGGAGGGAGCAAAGCATTGGCAAAGAATTATAGACCAGTTGCACTAACGTCCCACATAATAAAAGTTTTTGAGAGAGTGATCAGGAGTCAGGTCACTAGTTTCATGGAGACCAATGATCTTCACAACCCAGGCCAACATGGATTTTGAGCGGGAAGATCGTACCTCTCACAGCTACTAGATCACTACGATAAAGTCACTGAGGCATTAGAAGAAAAACAGAATGCTGATGTGATATACTCGGACTTCGCAAAGGCTTTCGATAAATGTGACCATAGAGTGATAGCACACAAAATGAAGTCAATGGGAATAACCGGTAAAGTAGGACGCTGGATACTCAGTTTTCTGTCAAACAGGACTCGGCGAGTAACGGTCAACCATATAAAATCTAGTCCAAGCACAGTTAAAAGCTCTGTACCTCAGGGTACAGTCCTTGCACCGCTGCTTTCCCTTATTCTCATATCAGATAAAGACTAAAATACAAGTCTCCGGTTCGTATCATCCTTTGCAGATGACACAAAAATCATTATGAAAATTACCTCGGCTGAAGACATGGAAAAATTACAAGCTGATATCAATAAAGTTTTCGGCCGGGCAACAGAAAATAACATGATGTTTAACAGTGATAAATTCCAGGTACTCAGGTACGATAAAAATGAGGACCTTAAACATAATACAAGGGTACAAAACACAATCGAATCTGCCCATAGTAGGAAAACAGCATGTCAAGGATTTGGGAATAATAATGTCTGACGACCTAACGTTTAAGGAGCATAACCAAGCAAATATTGCGTCAGCCAGAAAAATGATAGGATGGATTACGAGAACTTTCAAATCTAGGGATCCCATCACAATGGTTGTACTCTTCAAGTCACTTGTGTTGTCCCGTCTCGAGTACTGCTCAGTACTCACTTCCTCCTTCAGAGCAGGAGAGATTGCTGAAATAGAGGGAATACAGAGAACATATACAGCACGCATAGACGAGATAAAGCACCTAAATTATTGGATCGTCTTTAAGCCCTCCAAATGTACTCACAAGAAAGAAGACGAGAGAGATATCAAATAATATACACGAGGAAGATTCTGGAGGGCCAAGTACCAAATCTACACAGTAAAATAACAACGTACTGGAGTGAACGATATGGAAGAAAATGCAGAATAGAACCAGTGAAGAGCAGTGTGTGCCATAGGCACAATCAGAGAGCACTGTATAAACATCAGAGGTCCGCGGTTGTTCAACGTCCTCCCAGCGAGCATAAGAAATATTGTCGGAACAACCGTGGACATATTCAAGAGAAAACTAGATTTATTCCTCCAAGGAGTGCCGGACCAACCGGGCTGTGGTGGGTATGTGGGCCTGCGGGCCGCTCCAAGCAACAGCCTGGTGGACCAAACTCTCACAAGTCAAGCCTGGCCTCGGGCCGGGCTTGGGGAGTAGAAGAACTCCCAGAACCCCATCAACCAGGTATCAACCAGGTGCGAGAGGGTGATGAGGCTAGGGGGGGGGGAAGTGCAAAAGGGTGGAGGTGGGGCGGTGGGAGTGGGTGGTGAGGCTGGAGGGGAAGGTGCGATAGGCTAATAAAATAAAGAGCCTTAAACAGAACAACATGTGTGGAAGCATCGGAGTGTGTATATATGAATGCTACACAGTATTCATCTATGGACATCCATATGTGGTGAAACACATGTGAAGAACTTCTCACACACTCACAGCTCCCTGACAAGAGGGAGCCAGCTTAGCTTAGCTGCCAACACCCACACATCGTGTCAGCAAGGCGGACAGCCCGCCTGCTTTCATACCTCTCACTGTATTTCCCACTTCTATACTTCCCTTCACCTATGTCTCTCCATCCTCTTTACTTCGAAAAAAAAGCCTGGAGGGGGGGGGGGGGAGATGCGAGAGGGTGGTGAGGCTGGAGAGGGGGTGGAGGTGCGAGAGGGTGGGGTGTCGGGGGGAAGGTGCGAGTGTTTGGACAGGCTGGAGGGGGTGGAGGTGCGAGAAGGTGGTGTGGCTGGAGAGGGGGTGGATGTGCGAGAGGATGGTGAGTCTTGGGGGGGGGGGGGGGAAATTGCGGGAGGGTGGTGAGGCTGGGGGGGGGGGGGTGTGCGAGAGCGTGTCACCTCACGGGATTTGGGAAGTCTGAGTGTTAATCAATGTTGGGAGGTGATTTGCGCCGCACATGATGGTGCTCACCTGCGTGTGCTGGCCTGCGTGTGCTGGCCTGCGTGTGCTGGCCTGCGTGTGCTGGCCTGCGTGTGCTGGCCTGCGTGTGCTCACCTGCGTGTGCTGGCCTGCGTGTGCTGGCCTGCGTGTGCTGGCCTGCGTGTGCTGGCCTGCGTGTGCTCGCCTGCGTGTGCTCGCCTGCGTGTGCTGGCCTGCGTGTGCTGGCCTGCGTGTGCTGGCCTGCGTGTGCTGGCCTGCGTGTGCTGGCCTGCGTGTGCTGGCCTGCGTGTGCTGGCCTGCGTGTGCTGGCCTGCGTGTGCTGGCCTGCGTGTGCTGGCCTGCGTGTGCTGGCCTGCGTGTGCTGGCCTGCGTGTGCTCGCCTGCGTGTGCTAGCCTGCGTGTGCTGGCCTGCGTGTGCTCGCCTGCGTGTGCTGGCCTGCGTGTGCTCGCCTGCGTGTGCTCGCCTGCGTGTGTTGGCCTGCGTGTGCTGGCCTGCGTGTGCTGGCCTGCGTGTGCTGGCCTGCGTGTGCTCGCCTGCGTGTGCTCGCCTGCGTGTGCTCGCCTGCGTGTGCTGGCCTGCGTGTGCTGGCCTGCGTGTGCTGGCCTGCGTGTGCTCGCCTGCGTGTGCTCACCTGCGTGTGCTGGCCTGCGTGTGCTGGCCTGCGTGTGCTGGCCTGCGTGTGCTGGCCTGCGTGTGCTCGCCTGCGTGTGCTGGCCTGCGTGTGCTCGCCTGCGTGTGTTGGCCTGCGTGTGCTGGCCTGCGTGTGCTGGCCTGCGTGTGCTGGCCTGCGTGTGCTGGCCTGCGTGTGCTGGCCTGCGTGTGCTGGCCTGCGTGTGCTGGCCTGCGTGTGCTGGCCTGCGTGTGCTGGCCTGCGTGTGCTGGCCTGCGTGTGCTGGCCTGCGTGTGCTCGCCTGCGTGTGCTCGCCTGCGTGTGCTGGCCTGCGTGTGCTCGCCTGCGTGTGCTGGCCTGCGTGTGCTGGCCTGCGTGTGCTCACCTGCGTGTGCTCACCTAGTTCTACTTTGTGTAGCTTTTGGAGATCAATGGTCAATTATTGGGATCGTCTCAAAGCTCAAAGCTCAGAGAATATACTGGAGGGTCAGGTCCCAAATCTACACAGTAAAATAACAACATACGGGAGTGAATGATTTGAAAGAAAAATGCACAATAGAACCAGTGAAGAGCAGTTATGTCGTTTATGAGTAGTGGTCTCGGACCTCTGATTTTGGTAGAGTTCTCTCAGAGTTCCTGTTGCACCTCTGCTCTTCAACGGGGGTATTCTGCACATCCTGCCATGCCTTCTGGTCTCATGTGATGTTATTTCTGTGTGCAGGTTTGGGACCAGCCCCTCTACTATTTTCCATGTGTATATTATTATGCATCACTCCCGCCTGCGCTTCAGATTCAAGATGATACAGATTTAACAATTTCAATCAGAAGTGTTTTCCATGGCTTTAGAAGCTACAGAGTTATGTTGCCTCCAGTTTGGCTCGTGTCGGGGGACTGGACAAGAATAAAATTAACTAAAAAAATGTTATGATGCTGTTAATACACAATATTCAAGATAACTGTATTAATCAAACATCCATTACTCTTCTCATCTTCCTTCGGTTTCTGGTCTTAACCTGCCACTTTTCAAAACCTTTTCAAAACCTACCTTTTCAAGACGCTAGTGCTCTCTAGAGTGGAGTAAAACATCTAAACTATTGGGACCGACTAAAGAGCCTAAATCTGTATTCCCTTGAGCGCAGGCGGGAGAGATACATAATAATCATACGTGGAAAACAGTAGAGGGGCTGGTCCCAAACCTGCACACAAAAATAACATCACATGAGACCAGAAGGCATGGCAGGATGTGCAGAATACCCCCGTTGAAGAGCGGAGGTGCAACAGGTACTCTGAGAGAGAACTATCAACATCAGAGGTCCGAGACTGTTCAACACGCTTCCACTACACATCAGGGGC
This sequence comes from Procambarus clarkii, assembly GCF_040958095.1. NCBI lineage: Eukaryota > Metazoa > Arthropoda > Malacostraca > Decapoda > Cambaridae > Procambarus > Procambarus clarkii. The sequence continues at coordinate 23,393,417 of NC_091206.1, forward strand.
ATAACTGGCCGACCCCTCACAGTGTTCAAGAGAGAACTTGACAAACGCCTCCAAAGGATACCTGATCAACCAGGATGTGACTCATAAGTCAGTCTGCGAGCAGCCCCGTCCAACAGCCTGGTTGACCAGTCCAGCAACCAGGAGGCCTGGTCGACGACCGGGCCGCAGGAACGCTAAGCCCCGGAAGCACCTCAAGGTAAGGTCATGGTAACCCCTTGTCCTTACTTCAGCCCCCCCACCAGCACAATTCCCATCTTATTCCTCTCCCCTCGTTAACTGCCCTCCTCCTTCCCCTCTATCCCTCCCCTCCCAGCTCAAGCGACGGGCTGGTGGACGTTTCCCACCTATATAAAGAGGAACGTTCATTGTTTTTTCTCCTGGTAGGTTTCTGGCATGTTTCTTGGTACCTGTGGCTGTTGTCGGCTGTGGCTGTTGTCGGCTGTGGCTGTTGTCGGCTGTGGCTGTTGTCGGTGTCGGCTGTGGCTGTTGTCGGTGTCGGCTGTTGTCGGTGTCGGCTGTGGCTGTTGTCGGCTGTGGCTGTTGTCGGCTGTGGCTGTTGTCGGTGTCGGCTGTTGTCGGCGTCGGCTGTTGTCGGCGTCGGCTGTGGCTGTTGTCGGCGTCGGCTGTGGCTGTTGTCAGCGTCGACTGTTGTCGGTGTCGGCTGTGGCTGTCGGTGTCGGCTGTTGTCAGTGTCGGCTGTTGTCGGCGTCGGCTGTGGCTGTTGTCAGCGTCGACTGTTGTTGGTGTCGGCTGTGGCTGTTGTCGGTGTCGGCTGTGGCTGTTGTCAGCGTCGACTGTTGTCGGTGTCGGCTGTGGCTGTCGGTGTCGGCTGTTGTCGGTGTCGGCTGTGGCTGTTGTCGGCGTCGGCTGTGGCTGTTGTCAGCGTCGACTGTTGTCGGTGTCGGCTGTGGCTGTCGGTGTCGGCTGTTGTCGGTGTCGGCTGTGGCTGTTGTCGGCGTCGGCTGTGGCTGTTGTCAGCGTCGACTGTTGTTGGTGTCGGCTGTAGCTGTTGTCGGCGTCGGCTGTGGCTGTTGTCAGCGTCGACTGTTGTCGGTGTCGGCTGTGGCTGTCGGTGTCGGCTGTGGCTGTTGTCGGTGTCGGCTGTGGCTGTTGTCGGCGTCGGCTGTGGCTGTTGTCAGCGTCGGCTGTTGATGGTGTCGGCTGTGGCTGTTGTCGGCGTCGGCTGTGGCTGTCTTCGGCGTCGGCTGTGACTGTCTTCGGCGTCGGCTGTGACTGTCTTCGGCGTCGGCTGTGGCTGTTGTCGGTGTCGGCTGTGGCTGTTGGTGGTGCCGGCTGTGGCTGTTGTCGGCTGTGGCTGTTGTCGGCGTCGGCTGTGGCTGTTACTGTTCACCCGAAACTGTACAAAACAAGGGGTGTTTTAACAACGCCTAGATTTTCATATTAAAGGAACAAAGCGAATAAAACCAGGCCGACCCCTCACAGTGTTCAAGAGAGAACTGGATTAGAACCTCCAAAGATACATGATCAACCGGGCTATGATTCCCAAGCCCGGCTTGGGAATCATAGCCCGGTTTGATCATTTGAACTTCCCAATTCTCAAGTCTAGTTTCCTCTTGAAGATGTCCACGGTTGTTCCAGCAATATTTCTTATGCTCTGGTAGAACGTTGAACAACCGTGGACCTCTGATGTTTATACAGTGTTCTCTGATTGTGCCTATAACACCTCTGCTCTTCACTGGTTCTATTCTGCATTTTCTTCTGTATCATTCACTCAGTACGTTGTTATTTTACTGCGTAGATTTGGGACCTGGCCCTCCAATATTTTCCACATTTGGTATCTCGTCTCCTTTCTAGTGAGTACATTTGCAGAGCTTTGAGACAATCCCAAAAATTTAGGTGCTTTATCGCGTCTATGTATGCCGTATATGTTCTCTGTATTCCCTCTATTGGGGCTGATCCCAAACCTGCACACAGAAATAACACCACATGAGACCAGAAGACATGGCAGGATGTGCAGAATACCCCCGTTGAAAAGCAGAGGTGCAACAGGTACTCTGAGAGAGAACTCTATCAACATCAGAGGCCCGAGACTGTTCAACACGCTTCCACTACACATAAGGGGCATAACTGGCAAACCCCTCACAGTGTTCAAGAGAGAACTGGATAAGCACCTCCAAAGGATACCTGATCAACCAGGCTGTGACTCATACGTCAGGCTGCGAGCAGCCGCGTCTAACAGCCTGGTTGATCAGTCCAGCAACCAGGAGGCCTGGTCGACGACCGGGCCGCGGGGACACTAAGCCCCGGAAGCACCTCAAGGTAGCCTCAAGGTAGGTATTTCAGCAATCCTGGACGTGACCCTCCCCCCCCTCACTCCTGGCTGTGTCCCTCCCCCCTCACACCTGGCTGTGTCCCTCCCCCCCCTCACTCCTGGCTGTGTCCCTCCCCCCTCACACCTGGCTGTGTCCCTCCCCCCCCCTCACACCTGGCTGTGTCCCTCCCCCCCCTCACTCCTGGCTGTGTCCCTCCCCCCTCACTCTTGGCTGTGTCCCTCCCCCCCTCACTCTTGGCTGTGTCCCTCCCCCCCCTCACTCCTGGCTGTGTCCCTCCCCCCCTCACTCCTGGCTGTGTCCCTCCCCCCCCCTCACTCCTGGCTGTGTCCCTCCCCCCCTCACTCCTGGCTGTGTCCCTCCCCCCCTCACTCCTGGCTGTGTCCCTCCCCCCCTCACTCCTGGCTGTGTCCCTCCCCCCCTCACTCCTGGCTGTGTCCCTCCCCCCCCTCACTCCTGGCTGTGTCCCTCCCCCCCTCACTCCTGGCTGTGTCCCTCCCCCCTCACTCCTGGCTGTGTCCCTCCCCCCCCTCACTCCTGGCTGTGTCCCTCCCCCCCCTCACTCCTGGCTGTGTCCCCCCCCCTCACTCCTGGCTGTGACCCTCCCCCCCCTCACTCCTGGCTGTGTCCCTCCCCCCTCACACCTGGCTGTGTCCCTCCCCCCTCACTCCTGGCTGTGTCCCTCCCCCCTCACTCCTGGCTGTGTCCCTCCCCCCTCACACCTGGCTGTGTCCCTCCCCCCCTCACTCCTGGCTGTGTCCCTCCCCCCTCACTCCTGGCTGTGTCCCTCCCCCCTCACTCCTGGCTGTGTCCCTCCCCCCCCTCACTCCTGGCTGTGACCCTCCCCCCCCCTCACTCCTGGCTGTGACCCTCCCCCCCCTCACTCCTGGCTGTGACCCTCCCCCCCCTCACTCCTGGCTGTGTCCCTCCCCCTCACTCCTGGCTGTGTCCCTCCCCCCTCACACCTGGCTGTGTCCCTCCCCCCTCACTCCTGGCTGTGACCCTCCCCCCCTCACACCTGGCTGTGTCCCTCCCCCCTCACACCTGGCTGTGTCCCTCCCCCCTCACTCCTGGCTGTGTCCCTCCCCCCTCACACCTGGCTGTGTCCCTCCCCCCTCACACCTGGCTGTGTCCCTCCCCCCCTCACTCCTGGCTGTGTCCCTCCCCCCCCTCACTCCTGGCTGTGTCCCTCCCCCCCCTCACTCCTGGCTGTGTCCCTCCCCCCCCTCACTCCTGGCTGTGTCCCTCCCCCCCTCACTCCTGGCTGTGTCCCTCCCCCCCCCCTCACTCCTGGCTGTGTCCCTCCCCCCCCCCTCACTCCTGGCTGTGTCCCTCCCCCCCCCCTCACTCCTGGCTGTGTCCCTCCCCCCCTCACTCCTGGCTGTGTCCCTCCCCCCCCTCACTCCTGGCTGTGTCCCTCCCCCCTCACTCCTGGCTGTGATACCTGGTTGATACCTGGTTGATGGGGTTCTGGGAGTTCTTCTACTCCCCAAGCCCGGCCCGAGGCCAGGCTCGACTTGTGAGAGTTTGGTCCACCAGGCTGTTGCTTGGAGCGGCCCGCAGGGCCACGTACCCACCACAGCCCGGCTGATCCGGAACTTCTCTTAGAAAACCGTCCAGTTTTCTCTTGAAGATGTCCACGGTTGTTCCGGCAATATTTCTTATGCTCGCTGGGAGGACGTTGAACAACCGCGGACCCCTGATGTTTATACAGTGCTCTCTGATTGTGCCTATGACACCTCTGCTCTTCACAGGTTCAATCTTGCATTTTCTTCCATACCGTTCACTCCAGTACGTTGTTATTTTACTGTGTAGATTTGGGACCTGACCCTCCAGTATTTTCCAGGTGTATATTATTTGGTATCTCTCTCGTCTCCTTTCTAGAGAGTACATTTGGAGAGCTTTGAGACGATCCCAATAATTTAGGTGTTTTATCTCGTCTATGCGTGCCGTATATGTTCTCTGTATTCCCTCTATTTCAGCAATCTCTCCTGCTCTGAAGGGGGAAGTGAGTACTGAGCAGTACTCGAGACGGGACAGCACAAGTGACTTGAAGAGTACAACCATTGTGATGGGATCCCTGGATTTGAAAGTTCTCGTAATGTCCCTGTGTCCCTCCCCCCCCTCACTCCTGGCTGTGTCCCTCCCCCCCTCACACCTGGCTGTGTCCCTCCCCCCCTCACTCCTGGCTGTGTCCCTCCCCCCCTCACTCCTGGCTGTGTCCCTCCCCCCCTCACTCCTGGCTGTGTCCCTCCCCCCTCACTCCTGGCTGTGTCCCTCCCCCCTCACTCCTGGCTGTGTCCCTCCCCCCTCACTCCTGGCTGTGTCCCTCCCCCCTCACTCCTGGCTGTGTCCCTCCCCCCCTCACTCCTGGCTGTGTCCCTCCCCCCTCACTCCTGGCTGTGTCCCTCCCCCCTCACTCCTGGCTGTGTCCCTCCCCCCTCACTCCTGGCTGTGTCCCTCCCCCCTCACTCCTGGCTGTGTCCCTCCCCCCTCACTCCTGGCTGTGTCCCTCCCCCCTCACTCCTGGCTGTGTCCCTCCCCCCCTCACTCCTGGCTGTGTCCCTCCCCCCTCACTCCTGGCTGTGTCCCTCCCCCCCCTCACACCTGGCTGTGTCCCTCCCCCCTCACTCCTGGCTGTGTCCCTCCCCCCCCTCACACCTGGCTGTGTCCCTCCCCCCTCACACCTCTCTGTGTCCCTCCCCCCTCACTCCTGGCTGTGTCCCTCCCCCCCCTCACTCCTGGCTGTGTCCCTCCCCCCCCTCACTCCTGGCTGTGTCCCTCCCCCCCCTTCACTCCTGGCTGTGTCCCTCCCCCCCTCACTCCTGGCTGTGTCCCTCCCCCCCTCACTCCTGGCTGTGTCCCTCCCCCCCTCACTCCTGGCTGTGTCCCTCCCCCCCTCACACCTGGCTGTGTCCCTCCCCCCCCTCACACCTGGCTGTGTCCCTCCCCCCCCCCTCACACCTGGCTGTGTCCCTCCCCCCCTCACACCTGGCTGTGTCCCTCCCCCCCCTCACACCTGGCTGTGTCCCTCCCCCCCTCACACCTGGCTGTGTCCCTCCCCCCCCCTCACACCTGGCTGTGTCCCTCCCCCCCCTCACACCTGGCTGTGTCCCTCCCCCCCCTCACACCTGGCTGTGTCCCTCCCCCCCTCACTCCTGGCTGTGTCCCTCCCCCCCCTCACACCTGGCTGTGTCCCTCCCCCCTCACTCCTGGCTGTGTCCCTCCCCCCTCACTCCTGGCTGTGTCACCCCCCCTCACCCCTGGCTGTGTCACCCCCCCCTCACCCCTGGCTGTGTCACCCCCCCCTCACCCCTGGCTGTGTCACACCCCCCCCTCACCCCTGGCTGTGTCACCCCCCCCTCACCCCTGGCTGTGTCACCCCCCCTCACCCCTGGCTGTGTCACCCCCCCTCACCCCTGGCTGTGTCACCCCCCCTCACCCTTGGCTGTGTCACCCCCCCCCTCACCCCTGGCTGTGTCACCCCCCCCTCACCCCTGGCTGTGTCACCCCCCCCCGCACCCCTGGCTGTGTCACCCCCCCCCCTCACCCCTTGCTGTGTCACCCCCCCACCCCTTGCTGTGTCACCCCCCCACCCCTTGCTGTGTCACCCCCCCACCCCTTGCTGTGTCACCCCCCCTCACACCTGGCTGTGTCCCTCCCCCCCTCACTCCTGGCTGTGTCCCTCCCCCCCCCCTCACACCTGGCTGTGTCCCTCCCCCCCCCCTCACTCCTGGCTGTGTCCCTCCCCCCCCTCACACCTGGCTGTGTCCCTCCCCCCTCACTCCTGGCTGTGTCACCCCCCCTCACCCCTGGCTGTGTCACCCCCCCCTCACCCCTGGCTGTGTCACCCCCCCCCCCTCACCCCTGGCTGTGTCACCCCCCCCTCTCCCCTGGCTGTGTCACCCCCCCCTAACCCCTGGCTGTGTCACCCCCCCTCACCCCTGGCTGTGTCACCCCCCCTCACCCCTGGCTGTGTCACCCCCCCTCACCCCTGGCTGTGTCACCCCCCCTCACCCCTGGCTGTATCACCCCCCCCTCACCCCTGGCTGTGTCACCCCCCCCGCATCCCTGGCTGTGTCACCCCCCCCCACCCCTTGCTGTGTCACCCCCCCACCCCTTGCTGTGTCACCCCCCCTCACCCCTGGCTGTGTCACCCCCCCTCACCCCTGGCTGTGTCACCCCCCTCACCCCTGGCTGTGTCACCCCCCCCCCTCACCCCTTGCTGTGTCACCCCCCCCCCCCCTCACCCCTTGCTGTGTCACCCCCCCCCACCCCTTGCTGTGTCACCCCCCCTCACCTCTGGCTGTGTCACCCCCCCCCCCGGCTGTGTCACCCCCCCTCACCCCTGGCTGTGTCACCCCCCTCACCCCTGGCTGTGTCACCCCCCCCCCTCACCCCTTGCTGTGTCACCCCCCCCCACCCCTTGCTGTGTCACCCCCCCACCCCTTTCTGTGTCACCCCCCTCACCCCTGGCTGTGTCACCCCCCCTCACCCCTGGCTGTGTCACCCCCCCTCACCCCTGGTCTCAGCCACAACACTTGTATACCGTGACGCTGTACTAGTAGTATGGTAGTGGGCGTGGAGAGAGGTTGAGTGATGGCTGTGTCACCCCCCTCACCCCTGGCTGTGTCACACCCCCCTCACCCCTGGCTGTGTCACCCCCCTCACCCCTGGCTGTGTCACCCCCCTCACCCCTGGCCTCAGCCACAACACCTGTATACCGTGACGCTGTACTAGTAGTATGGTAGTGGGCGTGGAGAGAGGTTGAGTGATGGCTGTGTCACCCCCCCTCACCCCTGGCTGTGTCACCCCCCCTCACCCCTGGTCTCAGCCACAACACTTGTATACCGTGACGCTGTACTAGTAGTATGGTAGTGGGCGTGGAGAGAGGTTGAGTGATGGCTGTGTCACCCCCCCTCACCCCTGGCTGTGTCACACCCCCCTCACCCCTGGCTGTGTCACACCCCCCTCACCCCTGGCTGTGTCACACCCCCCTCACCCCTGGCTGTGTCACCCCCCTCACCCCTGGCTGTGTCACACCCCCCCTCACCCCTGGCTGTGTCACCCCCCTCACCCCTGGCCTCAGCCACAACACCTGTATACCGTGACGCTGTACTAGTAGTATGGTAGTGGGCGTGGAGAGAGGTTGAGTGATGGCTGTGTCACCCCCCCTCACCCCTGGCTGTGTCACCCCCCCTCACCCCTGGCTCTGTCACCCCCCTCACCCCTGGCTGTGTCACACCCCCCCTCACCCCTGGCTGTGTCACCCCCCCCCCTCACCCCTGGCCTCAGCCATAACACCTGTATACCGTGACGCTGTACTAGTAGTATGGTAGTGGGCGTGGAGAGAGGTTGAGTGATGGTTGTGTTCCGTGTTGTTCTTGTGACTGACACACTGTCAGGTACTTGTCCTGTTTGTTTACCTGGTGTGTGTGTGTGTGTGTGTGTGTGTGTGTGTGTGTGTGTGTGTGTGTGTGTGTGTGTGTGTGTGTGTGTGTGTGTGTGTGTGTGTTCACAATGATGGATTACATGTCCCGGTAATGACCAGGATTGTCATCATATTAATGGTAGTCATGCTAATGCTAATTACCATTATTTGTGCAGTATTAACATATTATTAGTCAGCATTTACATATAATTTAACATTCCAAGATGGATGTCCTGAAACATTTGTGTTAATGTTTGTATTAGTTTGTTCCAGTAATTATTTCCTGCCTTCATATACGCCGCCATTTTCTATGGATTAGTGACCCGAATGACAGCCGGTCGGCCGAGCGGACAGCACGCTGGACTTGTGATCCTGTGGTCCTGGGTTCGATCCCGGGCGCCGGCGAAAAACAAAGGGCAGAGTTTCTTTCACCCAATACCCTGTTACCTAGCAGTAAATAGGTACCTGGGTGTTAGTCAGCTGTCACGGGCTGCTTCCTGGGGGTGGAGGTCTGGTCGAGGACCGGGCCGCGGGGACACTAAAAGCCCCGAAATCATCTCAAGATAATCTCAAGATGATGGTACAGGAAAGTGGCATACTTTGTAATCGTTTGTAATCGTCTTTGCACTCAGCATTAGATTAACTTTTTGCACCTGGGGCTAATGCATGGGCATTTTGTCTTCAGAAATTCAGTTGGGTAAAAATGACGTCAGAAATTACTTGTGTGTAATCGCTCTCAATTAGTGCTTGGGGAGAGCACCAGCTGCCCTCCTTCGCTCCGCTTCATTTCCTGATTCAAGTCTCATTTCCGGCCGCCACTCACATTTAAAATCATTAGGTTGGGTAATTAGAGGGTGCTCCTCGCACCAATCACGTCAAGCTTCGTCCATAGTCCCATCGGACGTCCTACGGCTGGGGACCTTCCCCACCAGTCAGGGGGGGCCAACATGGCGCCCACCACCCATGTTGCTGGGGACCTTCCCCACCAGTCAGGGGGGGCCAACATGGCGCCCACCACCCATGTTGCTGGGGACCTTCCCTACCAGTCAGGGGGGCCAACATGGCGCCCACCACCCATGTTGCTGGGGACCTTCCCCACCAGTCAGGGGGGGCCAACATGGCGCCCACCACCCATGTTGCTGGGGACCTTCCCTACCAGTCAGGGGGGGGCCAACATGGCGCCCACCACCCATGTTGCTGGGGACCTTCCCCACCAGTCAGGGGGGGCCAACATGGCGCCCACCACCCATGTTGCTGGGGACCTTCCCTACCAGTCAGGGGGGGCCAACATGGCGCCCACCACCCATGTTGCTAAGGACCTTCCCCACCAGTCAGGGGGGGCCAACATGGCGCCCACCACCCATGTTGCTGGGAACCTTCCCTACCAGTCAGGGGGGGCCGACATGGCGCCCACCACCCATGTTGCTGGGGACCTTCCCCACCAGTCAGGGGGGGGCCAACATGGCGCCCACCACCCATGTTGCTGGGGACCTTCCCTACCAGTCAGGGGGGGCCAACATGGCGCCCACCACCCATGTTGCTGGGGACCTTCCCTACCAGTCAGGGTTGGCCAACATGGCGCCCACCACCCATGTTGCTGGGGACCTTCCCCACCAGTCAGGGGGGGCCAACATGGCGCCCACCACCCATGTTGCTGGGGACCTTCCCCACCAGTCAGGGGGGGCCAACATGGCGCCCACCACCCATGTTGCTGGGGACCTTCCCTACCAGTCAGGGGGGCCAACATGGCGCCCACCACCCATGTTGCTGGGGACCTTCCCCACTAGTCAGGGGGGGCCAACATGGCGCCCACCACCCATGTTGCTGGGGACCTTCCCTACCAGTCAGGGGGGGCCAACATGGCGCCCACCACCCATGTTGCTGGGGACCTTCCCCACCAGTCAGGGGGGGCCAACATGGCGCCCACCACCCATGTTGCTGGGGACCTTCCCTACCAGTCAGGGGGGGCCAACATGGCGCCCACCACCCATGTTGCTGGGGACCTTCCCCACCAGTCAGGGGGGGCCAACATGGCGCCCACCACCCATGTTGCTGGGGACCTTCCCTACCAGTCAGGGGGGGCCAACATGGCGCCCACCACCCATGTTGCTGGGGACCTTCCCTACCAGTCAGGGGTGGCCAACATGGCGCCCACCACCCATGTTGCTGGGGACCTTCCCTACCAGTCAGGGGGGGCCAACATGGCGCCCACCACCCATGTTGCTGGGGACCTTCCCCACCAGTCAGGGGGGGCCAACATGGCGCCCACCACCCATGTTCCTGGGGACCTTCCCGACTAGTCAGGGGGGGGGCCAACATGGCGCCCACCACCCATGTTGCTGGGGACCTTCCCCACCAGTCTGGGTGGCCAACATGGCGCCCACCACCCATGTTGCTGGGGACCTTCCCCACCAGTCAGGGGGGGGGGTGCCCAACATGGCGCCCACCACCCATGTTGCTCGGGACCTTCCCCACTAGTCAGGGGGGGGCCAACATGGCGCCCACCACCCATGTTGCTGGGGACCTTCCCCACCAGTCAGGGTGGCCAACATGGCGCCCACCACCCATGTTGCTGGGGACCTTCCCTACCAGTCAGGGGGGGCCAACATGGCGCCCACCACCCATGTTGCTGGGGACCTTCCCTACCAGTCAGGGGTGGCCAACATGGCGCCCACCACCCATGTTGCTGGGGACCTTCCCTACCAGTCAGGGGGGGCCAACATGGCGCCCACCACCCATGTTGCTGGGGACCTTCCCCACCAGTCAGGGGGGGCCAACATGGCGCCCACCACCCATGTTGCTGGGGACCTTCCCTACCAGTCAGGGGGGCCAACATGGCGCCCACCACCCATGTTGCTGGGGACCTTCCCCACTAGTCAGGGGGGGCCAACATGGCGCCCACCACCCATGTTGTTGGGGACCTTCCCCACCAGTCAGGGGGGGGCCAACATGACGCCCACCACCCATGTTGCTGGGGACCTTCCCCACCAGTCAGGGGGGGTGGCCAACATGGCGCCCACCACCCATGTTGCTGGGAACCTTCCCCACCAGTCAGGGGGGGCCAACATGGCGCCCACCACCCATGTTGCTGGGGACCTTCCCCACCAGTCAGGGGGGGGTGGCCAACATGGCGCCCACTACCCATGTTGCTGGGGACCTTCCCCACTAGGCAGGGGGGGGGCCAACATGGCGCCCACCACCCATGTTGCTGGGGACCTTCCCCACCAGTCAGGGTGGCCAACATGGCGCCCACCACCCATGTTGCTGGGTACCTTCCCTACCAGTCAGGGGGGCCAACATGGCGCCCACCACCCATGTTGCTGGGGACCTTCCCTACCAGTCAGGGGGGCCAACATGGCGCCCACCACCCATGTTGCTGGGGACCTTCCCCACTAGTCAGGGGGGGGGGCCAACATGGCGCCCACCACCCATGTTGCTGGGGACCTTCCCCACCAGTCAGGGGGGGCCAACATGGCGCCCACCACCCATGTTGCTGGGGACCTTCCCCACCAGTCAGGGGGGGTGGCCAACATGGCGCCCACCACCCATGTTGCTGGGGACCTTCCCGACTAGTCAGGGGGGGGGGGCCAACATGGCGCCCACCACCCATGTTGCTGGGGACCTTCCCCACCAGTCAGGGTGGCCAACATGGCGCCCACCACCCATGTTGCTGGGGACCTTCCCCACCAGTCAGGGGGGGGGGTGGCCAACATGGCGCCCACCACCCATGTTGCTGGGGACCTTCTCCACCAGTCAGGGTGGCCAACATGGCGCCCACCACCCATGTTGCTGGGGACCTTCCCTACCAGTCAGGGGGGCCAACATGGCGCCGACCACCCATGTTGCTGGGGACCTTCCCCACCAGTCAGGGGGGGCCAACATGGCGCCCACCACCCATGTTGCTAGGGACCTTCCCCACCAGTCAGGGGGGGGCAACATGGCGCCCACCACCCATGTTGCTGGGGACCTTCCCTACCAGTCAGGGGGGGGCCAACATGGCGCCCACCACCCATGTTGCTGGGGACCTTCCCTACCAGTCAGGGGGGGCCAACATGGCGCCCACCACCCATGTTGCTGGGGACCTTCCCCACTAGTCAGGGGGGGCCAACATGGCGCCCACCACCCATGTTGCTGGGGACCTTCCCCACCAGTCAGGGGGGGCCAACATGGCGCCCACCACCCATGTTGCTGGGGACCTTCCCCACCAGTCAGGGGGGTGGCCAACATGGCGCCCACCACCCATGTTGCTGGGGACCTTCCCCACTAGTCAGGGGGGGGGGCCAACATGGCGCCCACCACCCATGTTGCTGGGGACCTTCCCTACCACTCAGGGGGGCCAACATGGCGCCCACCACCCATGTTGCTGGGGACCTTCCCTACCAGTCAGGGGGGGCCAATATGGCGCCCACCACCCATGTTGCTGGGGACCTTCCCTACCAGTCAGGGGGGGCCAACATGGCGCCCACCACCCATGTTGCTGGGGACCTTCCCTACCAGTCAGGGGTGGCCAACATGGCGCCCACCACCCATGTTGCTGGGGACCTTCCCTACCAGTCAGGGGGGCCAACATGGCGCCCACCACCCATGTTGCTGGGGACCTTCCCCACCAGTCAGGGGGGGCCAACATGGCGCCCACCACCCATGTTGCTGGGGACCTTCCCTACCAGTCAGGGGGGGCCAACATGGCGCCCACCACCCATGTTGCTGGGGACCTTCCCCACTAGTCAGGGGGGCCAACATGGCGCCCACCACCCATGTTGTTGGGGACCTTCCCCACCAGTCAGAGGGGGCCAACATGACGCCCACCACCCATGTTCCTGGGGACCTTCCCCACCAGTCAGGGGGGGTGGCCAACATGGCGCCCACCACCCATGTTGCTGGGGACCTTCCCCACTAGTCAGGGGGGGGGGCCAACATGGCGCCCACCACCCATGTTGCTAGGGACCTTCCCCACCAGTCAGGGTGGCCAACATGGCGCCCACCACCCATGTTGCTGGGAACCTTCCCCACCAGTCAGGGGGGCCAACATGGCGCCCACCACCCATGTTGCTGGGGACCTTCCCCACCAGTCAGGGGGGGTGGCCAACATGGCGCCCACTACCCATGTTGCTGGGGACCTTCCCCACTAGTCAGGGGGGGGGCCAACATGGCGCCCACCACCCATGTTGCTGGGGACCTTCCCCACCAGTCAGGGTGGCCAACATGGCGCCCACCACCCATGTTGCTGGGTACCTTCCCTACCAGTCAGGGGGGCCAACATGGCGCCCACCACCCATGTTGCTGGGGACCTTCCCCACCAGTCAGGGGGGGGCCAACATGGCGACCACCACCCATGTTGCTGGGGACCTTCCCTACCAGTCAGGGGGGGCCAACATGGCGCCCACCACCCATGTTGCTGGGGACCTTCCCCACTAGTCAGGGGGGGGGGCCAACATGGCGCCCACCACCCATGTTGCTGGGGACCTTCCCCACCAGTCAGGGGGGGCCAACATGGCGCCCACCACCCATGTTGCTGGGGACCTTCCCCACCAGTCAGGGGGGGTGGCCAACATGGCGCCCACCACCCATGTTGCTGGGGACCTTCCCGACTAGTCAGGGGGGGGGGCCAACATGGCGCCCACCACCCATGTTGCTGGGGACCTTCCCCACCAGTCAGGGTGGCCAACATGGCGCCCACCACCCATGTTGCTGGGGACCTTCCCCACCAGTCAGGGGGGGGTGGCCAACATGGCGCCCACCACCCATGTTGCTGGGGACCTTCCCCACTAGTAAGGGGGGGGCCAACATGGCGCCCACCACCCATGTTGCTGGGGACCTTCCCTACCAGTCAGGGGGGGCCAATATGGCGCCCACCACCCATGTTGCTGGGGACCTTCCCTACCAGTCAGGGGGGGCCAACATGGCGCCCACCACCCATGTTGCTGGGGACCTTCCCTACCAGTCAGGGGGGGCCAACATAGCGCCCACCACCCATGTTGCTGGGGACCTTCCCTACCAGTCAGGGGGGGCCAACATGGCGCCCACCACCCATGTTGCTGGGGACCTTCCCCACCAGTCAGGGGGGGGGGCAAAATGGCGCCCACCACCCATGTTGCTGGGGACCTTCCCTACCAGTCAGGGGGGGGCCAACATGGCGCCCACCACCCATGTTGCTGGGGACCTTCCCCACCAGTCAGGGTGGCCAACATGGCGCCCACCACCCATGTTGCTGGGAACCTTCCCCACCAGTCAGGAGGGGCCAACATGGCGCCCACCACCCATGTTGCTGGGGACCTTCCCCACCAGTCAGGGGGGGTGGCCAACATGGCGCCCACTACCCATGTTGCTGGGGACCTTCCCCACTAGTCAGGGGGGGGGGGGCCAACATGGCGCCCACCACCCATGTTGCTGGGGACCTTCCCCACCAGTCAGGGTGGCCAACATGGCGCCCACCACCCATGTTGCTGGGGACCTTCCCTACCACTCAGGGGGGCCAACATGGCGCCCACCACCCATGTTGCTGGGGACCTTCCCCACCAGTCAGGGGGGGCCAACATGGCGCCCACCACCCATGTTGCTGGGGACCTTCCCTACCAGTCAGGGGGGGCCAACATGGCGCCCACCACCCATGTTGCTGGGGACCTTCCCCACTAGTCAGGGGGGGGGCCAACATGGCGCCCACCACCCATGTTGCTGGGGACCTTCCCCACCAGTCAGGGGGGCCAACATGGCGCCCACCACCCATGTTGCTGGGGACCTTCCCCACCAGTCAGGGGGGGGTGGCCAACATGGCGCCCACCACCCATGTTGCTGGGGACCTTCCCGACTAGTCAGGGGGGGGCCAACATGGCGCCCACCACCCATGTTGCTGGGGACCTTCCCCACCAGTCTGGGTGGCCAACATGGCGCCCACCACCCATGTTGCTCGGGACCTTCCCCACTAGTCAGGGGGGGGGGCCAACATGGCGCCCACCACCCATGTTGCTGGGGACCTTCCCCACCAGTCAGGGTGGCCAACATGGCGCCCACCACCCATGTTGCTGGGGACCTTCCCTACCAGTCAGGGGGGGCCAACATGTCGCCCACCACCCATGTTGCTGGGGACCTTCCCTACCAGTCAGGGGTGGCCAACATGGCGCCCACCACCCATGTTGCTGGGGACCTTCCCTACCAGTCAGGGGGGGCCAACATGGCGCCCACCACCCATGTTGCTGGGGACCTTCCCCACCAGTCAGGGGGGGCCAACATGGCGCCCACCACCCATGTTGCTGGGGACCTTCCCCACCAGTCAGGGGGGGTGGCCAACATGGCGCCCACCACCCATGTTGCTGGGGACCTTCCCGACTAGTCAGGGGGGGGCCAACATGGCGCCCACCACCCATGTTGCTGGGGACCTTCCCCACCAGTCTGGGTGGCCAACATGGCGCCCACCACCCATGTTGCTGGGGACCTTCCCCACCAGTCAGGGGGGGGGGGGTGGCCAACATGGCGCCCACCACCCATGTTGCTCGGGACCTTCCCCACTAGTCAGGGGGGGGCCAACATGGCGCCCACCACCCATGTTGCTGGGGACCTTCCCCACCAGTCAGGGTGGCCAACATGGCGCCCACCACCCATGTTGCTGGGGACCTTCCCTACCAGTCAGGGGGGGCCAACATGGCGCCCACCACCCATGTTGCTGGGGACCTTCCCTACCAGTCAGGGGTGGCCAACATGGCGCCCACCACCCATGTTGCTGGGGACCTTCCCTACCAGTCAGGGGGGGGCCAACATGGCGCCCACCACCCATGTTGCTGGGGACCTTCCCCACCAGTCAGGGGGGGGCCAACATGGCGCCCACCACCCATGTTGCTGGGGACCTTCCCTACCAGTCAGGGGGGGCCAACATGGCGCCCACCACCCATGTTGCTGGGGACCTTCCCCACTAGTCAGGGGGGCCAACATGGCGCCCACCACCCATGTTGTTGGGGACCTTCCCCACCAGTCAGGGGGGGCCAACATGACGCCCACCACCCATGTTGCTGGGGACCTTCCCCACCAGTCAGGGGGGGTGGCCAACATGGCGCCCACCACCCATGTTGCTGGGGACCTTCCCCACTAGTCAGGGGGGGGGGCAACATGGCGCCCACCACCCATGTTGCTAGGGACCTTCCCCACCAGTCAGGGTGGCCAACATGGCGCCCACCACCCATGTTGCTGGGAACCTTCCCCACCAGTCAGGGGGGGCCAACATGGCGCCCACCACCCATGTTGCTGGGGACCTTCCCCACCAGTCAGGGGGGGTGGCCAACATGGCGCCCACTACCCATGTTGCTGGGGACCTTCCCCACTAGTCAGGGGGGGGGGCCAACATGGCGCCCACCACCCATGTTGCTGGGGACCTTCCCCACCAGTCAGGGTGGCCAACATGGCGCCCACCACCCATGTTGCTGGGTACCTTCCCTACCAGTCAGGGGGGCCAACATGGCGCCCACCACCCATGTTGCTGGGGACCTTCCCCACCAGTCAGGGGGGGCCAACATGGCGCCCACCACCCATGTTGCTGGGGACCTTCCCTACCAGTCAGGGGGGGCCAACATGGCGCCCACCACCCATGTTGCTGGGGACCTTCCCCACTAGTCAGGGGGGGGGCCAACATGGCGCCCACCACCCATGTTGCTGGGGACCTTCCCCACTAGTCAGGGGGGGCCAACATGGCGCCCACCACCCATGTTGCTGGGGACCTTCCCCACCAGTCAGGGGGGGTGGCCAACATGGCGCCCACCACCCATGTTGCTGGGGACCTTCCCGACTAGTCAGGGGGGGGGGCCAACATGGCGCCCACCACCCATGTTGCTGGGGACCTTCCCCACCAGTCAGGGTGGCCAACATGGCGCCAACCACCCATGTTGCTGGGGACCTTCCCCACCAGTCAGGGGGGGGGGTGGCCAACATGGCGCCCACCACCCATGTTGCTGGGGACCTTCTCCACCAGTCAGGGTGGCCAACATGGCGCCCACCACCCATGTTGCTGGGGACCTTCCCTACCAGTCAGGGGGGCCAACTTTGCGCCGACCACCCATGTTGCTGGGGACCTTCCCCACCAGTCAGGGGGGGCCAATATGGCGCCCACCACCCATGTTGCTGGGGACCTTCCCTACCAGTCAGGGGGGGCCAACATGGCGCCCACCACCCATGTTGCTGGGGACCTTCCCTACCAGTCAGGGGGGGCCAACATGGCGCCCACCACCCATGTTGCTAGGGACCTTCCCTACCAGTCGGGGGGGGGGGCAACATGGCGCCCACCACCCATGTTGCTGGGGACCTTCCCCACCAGTCAGGGGGGGGGCAACATGGCGCCCACCACCCATGTTGCTGGGGACCTTCCCTACCAGTCAGGGGGGGCCAACATGGCGCCCACCACCCATGTTGCTGGGGACCTTCCCTACCAGTCAGGGGGGGCCAACATGGCGCCCACCACCCATGTTGCTGGGGACCTTCCCCACTAGTCAGGGGGGACCAACATGGCGCCCACCACCCATGTTGCTGGGGACCTTCCCTACCAGTCAGGGGGGGCCAACATGGCGCCCACCACCCATGTTGCTGGGGACCTTCCCCACTAGTCAGGGGGGGGCCAACATGGCGCCCACCACCCATGTTGCTGGGGACCTTCCCCACCAGTCAGGGGGGGCCAACATGGCGCCCACCACCCATGTTGCTGGGGACCTTCCCCACCAGTCAGGGGGGGTGGCCAACATGGCGCCCACCACCCATGTTGCTGGGGACCTTCCCCACTAGTCAGGGGGGGGGCCAACATGGCGCCCACCACCCATGTTGCTGGGGACCTTCCCTACCACTCAGGGGGGCCAACATGGCGCCCACCACCCATGTTGCTGGGGACCTTCCCTACCAGTCAGGGGGGGCCAATATGGCGCCCACCACCCATGTTGCTGGGGACCTTCCCCACCAGTCAGGGTGGCCAACATGGCGCCCACCACCCATGTTGCTGGGGACCTTCCCTACCAGTCAGGGGGGGCCAACATGCCGCCCACCACCCATGTTGCTGGGGACCTTCCCTACCAGTCAGGGGTGGCCAACATGGCGCCCACCACCCATGTTGCTGGGGACCTTCCCCACCAGTCAGGGGGGGTGGCCAACATGGCGCCCACCACCCATGTTGCTGGGGACCTTCCCGACTAGTCAGGGGGGGGCCAACATGGCGCCCACCACCCATGTTGCTGGGGACCTTCCCCACCAGTCTGGGTGGCCAACATGGCGCCCACCACCCATGTTGCTGGGGACCTTCCCCACCAGTCAGGGGGGGGGGTGGCCAACATGGCGCCCACCACCCATGTTGCTCGGGACCTTCCCCACTAGTCAGGGGGGGGCCAACATGGCGCCCACCACCCATGTTGCTGGGGACCTTCCCCACCAGTCAGGGTGGCCAACATGGCGCCCACCACCCATGTTGCTGGGGACCTTCCCTACCAGTCAGGGGGGGCCAACATGGCGCCCACCACCCATGTTGCTGGGGACCTTCCCTACCAGTCAGGGGGGGCCAACATGGCGCCCACCACCCATGTTGCTGGGGACCTTCCCTACCAGTCAGGGGGGGCCAACATGGCGCCCACCACCCATGTTGCTGGGGACCTTCCCCACCAGTCAGGGGGGGGCCAACATGGCGCCCACCACCCATGTTGCTGGGGACCTTCCCTACCAGTCAGGGGGGGCCAACATGGCGCCCACCACCCATGTTGCTGGGGACCTTCCCCATTAGTCAGGGGGGCCAACATGGCGCCCACCACCCATGTTGTTGGGGACCTTCCCCACCAGTCAGGGGGGGCCAACATGACGCCCACCACCCATGTTGCTGGGGACCTTCCCCACCAGTCAGGGGGGGTGGCCAACATGGCGCCCACCACCCATGTTGCTGGGGACCTTCCCCACTAGTCAGGGGGGGGGGGCAACATGGGGCCCACCACCCATGTTGCTAGGGACCTTCCCCACCAGTCAGGGTGGCCAACATGGCGCCCACCACCCATGTTGCTGGGAACCTTCCCCACCAGTCAGGGGGGGCCAACATGGCGCCCACCACCCATGTTGCTGGGGACCTTCCCCACCAGTCAGGGGGGGTGGCCAACATGGCGCCCACTACCCATGTTGCTGGGGACCTTCCCCACTAGTCAGGGGGGGGGGGCCAACATGGCGCCCACCACCCATGTTGCTGGGGACCTTCCCCACCAGTCAGGGTGGCCAACATGGCGCCCACCACCCATGTTGCTGGGTACCTTCCCTACCAGTCAGGGGGGCCAACATGGCGCCCACCACCCATGTTGCTGGGGACCTTCCCCACCAGTCAGGGGGGGCCAACATGGCGCCCACCACCCATGTTGCTGGGGACCTTCCCTACCAGTCAGGGGGGGCCAACATGGCGCCCACCACCCATGTTGCTGGGGACCTTCCCCACTAGTCAGGGGGGGGGCCAACATGGCGCCCACCACCCATGTTGCTGGGGACCTTCCCCACCAGTCAGGGGGGGCCAACATGGCGCCCACCACCCATGTTGCTGGGGACCTTCCCCACCAGTCAGGGGGGGGGGGTGGCCAACATGGCGCCCACCACCCATGTTGCTGGGGACCTTCTCCACCAGTCAGGGTGGCCAACATGGCGCCCACCACCCATGTTGCTGGGGACCTTCCCTACCAGTCAGGGGGGCCAACTTTGCGCCGACCACCCATGTTGCTGGGGACCTTCCCCACCAGTCAGGGGGGGCCAATATGGCGCCCACCACCCATGTTGCTGGGGACCTTCCCTACCAGTCAGGGGGGGCCAACATGGCGCCCACCACCCATGTTGCTGGGGACCTTCCCTACCAGTCAGGGGGGGCCAACATGGCGCCCACCACCCATGTTGCTAGGGACCTTCCCTACCAGTCGGGGGGGGGGGCAACATGGCGCCCACCACCCATGTTGCTGGGGACCTTCCCCACCAGTCAGGGGGGGGGGCAACATGGCGCCCACCACCCATGTTGCTGGGGACCTTCCCTACCAGTCAGGGGGGGCCAACATGGCGCCCACCACCCATGTTGCTGGGGACCTTCCCTACCAGTCAGGGGGGGCCAACATGGCGCCCACCACCCATGTTGCTGGGGACCTTCCCCACTAGTCAGGGGGGACCAACATGGCGCCCACCACCCATGTTGCTGGGGACCTTCCCTACCAGTCAGGGGGGGCCAACATGGCGCCCACCACCCATGTTGCTGGGGACCTTCCCCACTAGTCAGGGGGGGCCAACATGGCGCCCACCACCCATGTTGCTGGGGACCTTCCCCACCAGTCAGGGGGGGCCAACATGGCGCCCACCACCCATGTTGCTGGGGACCTTCCCCACCAGTCAGGGGGGGTGGCCAACATGGCGCCCACCACCCATGTTGCTGGGGACCTTCCCCACTAGTCAGGGGGGGGGGCCAACATGGCGCCCACCACCCATGTTGCTGGGGACCTTCCCTACCACTCAGGGGGGCCAACATGGCGCCCACCACCCATGTTGCTGGGGACCTTCCCTACCAGTCAGGGGGGGCCAATATGGCGCCCACCACCCATGTTGCTGGGGACCTTCCCCACCAGTCAGGGTGGCCAACATGGCGCCCACCACCCATGTTGCTGGGGACCTTCCCTACCAGTCAGGGGGGGCCAACATGCCGCCCACCACCCATGTTGCTGGGGACCTTCCCTACCAGTCAGGGGTGGCCAACATGGCGCCCACCACCCATGTTGCTGGGGACCTTCCCCACCAGTCAGGGGGGGTGGCCAACATGGCGCCCACCACCCATGTTGCTGGGGACCTTCCCGACTAGTCAGGGGGGGGCCAACATGGCGCCCACCACCCATGTTGCTGGGGACCTTCCCCACCAGTCTGGGTGGCCAACATGGCGCCCACCACCCATGTTGCTGGGGACCTTCCCCACCAGTCAGGGGGGGGGGGGGTGGCCAACATGGCGCCCACCACCCATGTTGCTCGGGACCTTCCCCACTAGTCAGGGGGGGGGGCCAACATGGCGCCCACCACCCATGTTGCTGGGGACCTTCCCCACCAGTCAGGGTGGCCAACATGGCGCCCACCACCCATGTTGCTGGGGACCTTCCCTACCAGTCAGGGGGGGCCAACATGGCGCCCACCACCCATGTTGCTGGGGACCTTCCCTACCAGTCAGGGGGGGCCAACATGGCGCCCACCACCCATGTTGCTGGGGACCTTCCCTACCAGTCAGGGGGGGCCAACATGGCGCCCACCACCCATGTTGCTGGGGACCTTCCCCACCAGTCAGGGGGGGGCCAACATGGCGCCCACCACCCATGTTGCTGGGGACCTTCCCTACCAGTCAGGGGGGGCCAACATGGCGCCCACCACCCATGTTGCTGGGGACCTTCCCCATTAGTCAGGGGGGCCAACATGGCGCCCACCACCCATGTTGTTGGGGACCTTCCCCACCAGTCAGGGGGGGCCAACATGACGCCCACCACCCATGTTGCTGGGGACCTTCCCCACCAGTCAGGGGGGGTGGCCAACATGGCGCCCACCACCCATGTTGCTGGGGACCTTCCCCACTAGTCAGGGGGGGGGGCAACATGGCGCCCACCACCCATGTTGCTAGGGACCTTCCCCACCAGTCAGGGTGGCCAACATGGCGCCCACCACCCATGTTGCTGGGAACCTTCCCCACCAGTCAGGGGGGGCCAACATGGCGCCCACCACCCATGTTGCTGGGGACCTTCCCCACCAGTCAGGGGGGGTGGCCAACATGGCGCCCACTACCCATGTTGCTGGGGACCTTCCCCACTAGTCAGGGGGGGGGGCCAACATGGCGCCCACCACCCATGTTGCTGGGGACCTTCCCCACCAGTCAGGGTGGCCAACATGGCGCCCACCACCCATGTTGCTGGGTACCTTCCCTACCAGTCAGGGGGGCCAACATGGCGCCCACCACCCATGTTGCTGGGGACCTTCCCCACCAGTCAGGGGGGGCCAACATGGCGCCCACCACCCATGTTGCTGGGGACCTTCCCTACCAGTCAGGGGGGGCCAACATGGCGCCCACCACCCATGTTGCTGGGGACCTTCCCCACTAGTCAGGGGGGGGGCCAACATGGCGCCCACCACCCATGTTGCTGGGGACCTTCCCCACTAGTCAGGGGGGGCCAACATGGCGCCCACCACCCATGTTGCTGGGGACCTTCCCCACCAGTCAGGGGGGGTGGCCAACATGGCGCCCACCACCCATGTTGCTGGGGACCTTCCCGACTAGTCAGGGGGGGGGGCCAACATGGCGCCCACCACCCATGTTGCTGGGGACCTTCCCCACCAGTCAGGGTGGCCAACATGGCGCCAACCACCCATGTTGCTGGGGACCTTCCCCACCAGTCAGGGGGGGGGGTGGCCAACATGGCGCCCACCACCCATGTTGCTGGGGACCTTCTCCACCAGTCAGGGTGGCCAACATGGCGCCCACCACCCATGTTGCTGGGGACCTTCCCTACCAGTCAGGGGGGCCAACTTTGCGCCGACCACCCATGTTGCTGGGGACCTTCCCCACCAGTCAGGGGGGGCCAATATGGCGCCCACCACCCATGTTGCTGGGGACCTTCCCTACCAGTCAGGGGGGGCCAACATGGCGCCCACCACCCATGTTGCTGGGGACCTTCCCTACCAGTCAGGGGGGGCCAACATGGCGCCCACCACCCATGTTGCTAGGGACCTTCCCTACCAGTCGGGGGGGGGGGCAACATGGCGCCCACCACCCATGTTGCTGGGGACCTTCCCCACCAGTCAGGGGGGGGGCAACATGGCGCCCACCACCCATGTTGCTGGGGACCTTCCCTACCAGTCAGGGGGGGCCAACATGGCGCCCACCACCCATGTTGCTGGGGACCTTCCCTACCAGTCAGGGGGGGCCAACATGGCGCCCACCACCCATGTTGCTGGGGACCTTCCCCACTAGTCAGGGGGGACCAACATGGCGCCCACCACCCATGTTGCTGGGGACCTTCCCTACCAGTCAGGGGGGGCCAACATGGCGCCCACCACCCATGTTGCTGGGGACCTTCCCCACTAGTCAGGGGGGGCCAATATGGCGCCCACCACCCATGTTGCTGGGGACCTTCCCCACCAGTCAGGGGGGGCCAACATGGCGCCCACCACCCATGTTGCTGGGGACCTTCCCCACCAGTCAGGGGGGGTGGCCAACATGGCGCCCACCACCCATGTTGCTGGGGACCTTCCCCACTAGTCAGGGGGGGGGCCAACATGGCGCCCACCACCCATGTTGCTGGGGACCTTCCCTACCACTCAGGGGGGCCAACATGGCGCCC
Source organism: Procambarus clarkii (assembly GCF_040958095.1). Classification (NCBI taxonomy): domain Eukaryota; kingdom Metazoa; phylum Arthropoda; class Malacostraca; order Decapoda; family Cambaridae; genus Procambarus; species Procambarus clarkii. The sequence goes on from NC_091206.1 coordinate 23,416,465, forward strand.
ACCACCCATGTTGCTGGGGACCTTCCCTACCAGTCAGGGGGGGCCAATATGGCGCCCACCACCCATGTTGCTGGGGACCTTCCCCACCAGTCAGGGTGGCCAACATGGCGCCCACCACCCATGTTGCTGGGGACCTTCCCTACCAGTCAGGGGGGGCCAACATGGCGCCCACCACCCATGTTGCTGGGGACCTTCCCTACCAGTCAGGGGTGGCCAACATGGCGCCCACCACCCATGTTGCTGGGGACCTTCCCTACCAGTCAGGGGGGGCCAACATGGCGCCCACCACCCATGTTGCTGGGGACCTTCCCCACCAGTCAGGGGGGGCCAACATGGCGCCCACCACCCATGTTGCTGGGGACCTTCCCTACCAGTCAGGGGGGGCCAACATGGCGCCCACCACCCATGTTGCTGGGGACCTTCCCCACTAGTCAGGGGGGGCCAACATGGCGCCCACCACCCATGTTGTTGGGGACCTTCCCCACCAGTCAGGGGGGGGCCAACATGACGCCCACCACCCATGTTGCTGGGGACCTTCCCCACCAGTCAGGGGGGGTGGCCAACATGGCGCCCACCACCCATGTTGCTGGGGACCTTCCCCACTAGTCAGGGGGGGGGCCAACATGGCGCCCACCACCCATGTTGCTGGGGACCTTCCCTACCAGTCAGGGGGGGGGCCAATATGACGCCCACCAACACAGGCAGGAGTGAAAGGGAAGGTACTCCATGGGATAAAGGAGTACTTAAACAACATAAGACAGCGTGTCACTATGAGACAAAGCCTGGCCTCGGGCCGGGCCAGGCTTGGGGGAGTAGAACAACTCCCAGAACCCCCTCAAGCAGGTATCGAGCAAGCATGGGCGAGGTCTCGGATTGGCGAAGTGTCACCAGTGGAGTCACACAGGCTTCAGTCCTTGGACCTGTACCTGTGAAGAGCAGAGGTGCCATAGGCACAATCAGAGAACACTGTATAAACATCAGAGGTCCGCGGTTGTTCAACGTCCTCCCAGCAAGCATAAGAAATATTGCCGGAACAACCGTGGACATTTTCAAGAGGAAACTAGATTTATTCCTCCAAGGAGTGCCGGACCAACCGGGCTGAGGTGGGTATATGGGCCTGCGGGCCGCTCCAAGCAACAGCCTGGTGGACCAAACTCTCACAAGTCGAGCCTGGCCTCGGGCCGGGCTTGGGGAGTAGAACTACTCCCAGAACCCCATCAACCAGGTAATCAACCAGGTATATTTCTGATACATGTAAATGATCTCCCAGAGTGAATAGACTCGTTCCTCTCAATGTTTGCTTATGATGCAACAATTATGAGGAAGATTAAGACAGAGGAAGATAGTACGAGGCTACAAGATGACCTAGACAAACCGAATGAATGGTCCAACAAATGGCTACTACAGTTCAACCCGAGTAAATGTAAGGTAATGAAACTAGGCAGTGGAAACAGGAGGCCAGAAACAGGGTACTGAATGAGTGATGAAGTCCTTCGTGAAATGGACAAAGAGAAAGATCTAGGCAGTTGATATCACGCCAAACCTGTCTCCTGAAGCCCACATAAAGAGAATAACATCGGCGTCGTATGCAAGGCTGGCTAACATCAGAACTGCCTAACTGCCTATGCCAGCACTGTGGAAAATGCCTGACAGACCACTGGAACATTATCTTACACAGTGCAGAATTACAAACCCATTAAGATTTCAACTTAGATTCAACAGAGCAAAAGAAGTTGTTAAACACATGGGACAAAATCTTACTGAAGCGACCATACGAGTCATAAATACTCATACTCCGCCCAAGTAAAACAGAAACAAGCAACACTTAGTGGGCCAGCCAGAAGCTTAGGGCCCGCGCAGGAATATCCCTACAAAAAAAAAATCAGAACCGCCTTCAGGAACCTGGTTGATACCTGGTTGATGGGGTTCTGGGAGTTCTTCTACTCCCCAAGCCCGGCCCGGGGCCAGGCTTGACTTGTGAGAGTTTGGTCCACCAGGCTGTTGCTTGGAGCGCCCGCAGGCCCACATACCCGCCACAGCCCGGTTGGTCCGGCACTCCTTGGAGGAATAAATCTAGTTTCCTCTTGAAAATGTCCAACCTGTGTAAGGAATCATTCAGAACCTTGTATACCACACATGTAAGACCAATCCTGAAGTATGTAGCCCCAGCATGGAGCCCGTACCTTGAAAAGCACAGGACTAAGCTGAAAAACGTTCAAAAGTATGTCACTAAGCTAATCCCAAAACTAAGAGGCATGAGTTACGAGGAAAGGGTGCGTGAAATGCACCTAGCATCGCTCGAAGATAGGAGAGGTCGGGGAGACATGATCACTACCTACAAAATTCTATGAGGAATCTACAGGGTGTAGATAAAGATAAATAGTTTAACACGGGTGGTACACGAACAAGGAGACACAGGTGGGAACTGAGTACCCAGATGAGCCACAGGGACGTTAGAAAGAACTTTTTCAGTGTCTGAGTAGTTAACATATGGAATGCATTAGGCAGTGATATTTTGGATCCTGATTCCATACACACCAGTTGATTGACAGTTGAGAGGCGGGACCAAAGAGCCAGAGCTCAACCCCGCAAGCACAACTAGGTGAGTACAAGTATGTGAGTACATGTGGCTGCGGCCCTCGACCCTATGGCTGCTTCAGCCGCACCTTCACCTCCCCACTAAATCCATAAGCGGGGATATTCTGTACATCAGAGGCCCGAGACTGTTCAACACGCTTCCACTACACATAAGGGGCATAACTGGCCGACCCCTCACAGTGTTCAAGAGAGAACTGGATAAGCACCTCCAAAGGATACCTGATCAACCAGGCTGTGACTCATAAGTCAGGCTGCGAGCAGCCGCGTCCAACAGCCTGGTTGACCAACTCAGCAACCAGGAGGCCTGGTCGAGAACCGGGCCGCGGGGACGCTAATCCCCGAAATCATCGCAACATAACCGCAAGATAGGTACGATGCCGGTTGGCCTGGGAGCCGTCCGGCCGAGCGGACAGCACGCTGTACACGTGATCCTGTGGTCCTGGGTTCGATCCCGGGCGCCGGCGAAAAACAATGGGCAGAGTTTCTTTCACCCTATGCCCCTGTTACCTAGCAGTAAAATAGGTACCTGGGTGTTAGTCAGCTGTCACGGGCTGCTTCCTGGGGGTGGAGGCCTGGTCTAGGACCGGGCCACGGGGACACTAAAGCCCCGAAATCAACTCAAGATAACCTCAAGATAAGGTTATCAAACAGAATGCAAAGAGTGACGGTCAATAAAATAAGATCAAGCCCAAGTGCAGTGAAAAGTTCTATTCCCCCAGGGCACAGTTCTTGCACCGCTGCTATTTCTCATTGTTATCTCGGATCTAGACAAAAACTCTAGTCATAATTTTGTGTCATCCTTTGTTGCTGATACAAAAATCAGCATGAAAATTTCCTCTACTGAAGACTGAAAACTGAAGGCTGAAAACTGAAGGCATATATTAATAAGGTCTTCGACTGGGCAACTGAAAATAACATGATGTTTAACGACGACAAGTTCCAGGTACTTAGGTATGGTGGAAACGAGGAACTTAAACGAAACACAGGGTACAGGACACAGACACAATTACAGAAGGAAAGCAACATGTAAAAGATCTGGGAATTATGATATCTGACAACGTGACATTTAGTGAACATAACCGAGCAAATATAGCGGCGTCCAGGAAAATGATAGGATGGATTATTATAACGTTCAAATCCAGAGATCCTGCAATAATGCTAATACTATTTAAATCACAGGTGCTGTTCCGTCTTGAGTATTGCTTGGTACTCAGTTCCTCTTTCAGATCAGGAGATATCTTTGAATTAAAGGGAATACTTGAGCTTTGATGTCCAAGGGGTTTAGAAAGGATCTGTCTTGAGGCATACTAAAAACATCAGAGATAGCACCACTCCATAAAGGAGGAAATAAGGCAGAGGCAAAAAATTACAGACCGATAGCACTAACATCGCACATCATAAAATTTTTTGAGAGTGCTAAGAAGTAAGATCACAAAATACATGGAATCACAGCATCTCCATAACCCCAGGCAACATGGTTTCAGAACAGGGCGCTCTTGCCTGTCGCAGTTGCTGGACCACTATGATATGGCATTAGATGCCATGGAAGACAAACAAAACGCTGATGTAATTTACACAGATTTCGCAAAAGCTTTTGATAAATGTGACCATGGTGTTATTGCACATAAAATGCGTTCAAAAGGAATTACCTGAAAATAGGCAGATGGATCTACAATTTCCTGACTAACAGAACCCAATGTGTAATAGTCAACAAAATAAAATCCAGCCCATCAACCGAGAAGAGCTCAGTCCCCCAGGGTACTGTGCTTGCTCCAGTACTTTTTCTCATCCTCATATCGGACATAGACAAGAACACAACCTATAGCACTGTATCATCCTTTGCAGATGACACTAGGATTTTCATGAGAGTTGGCAACATAGAGGACACGGCAAACCTCCAATTAGATGTAGATCAGGTCTTTTTATGGGCTACAGAAAATAATATGGTGTTTAACGAGGATAAGTTCCAGCTCATGCGCTACGGAAAAATTGAAAATATAAAAACAGAAACCACGTACAAAACGCAGGCAAATCATAACATAGAACGAAAAGGCAATGTAAAGGACCTGGGTGTACTCATGTCGGAAGACCTTACCTTTAAAGAACACAATAAAGTAGCCGTCACAACTGCAAGAAAAGTGACAGGTTGGATAACAAGAACTTTTCACACTAGAGATGCTATACCGATGATGATATTTTCAAAACGCTTGTGCTCTCTAGAGTGGAGTACTGCTGCACAATGACAGCCCCTTTCAAAGCTGGAGAAATTGCTGACCTGGAGAGCGTGCAGAGATCCTTTACTGCTAGAATCCACTCAGTAAAACATCTAAACTATTGGGACGACTAAAGAGCCTAAATTTGTACTCCCTTGAGCGCAGGCGGGAGAGATACATAATAATTTACACGTGGAAAATAATTGAGGGGCTGGTCCCAAACCTGCACACAGAAATAACACCACATGAGACCAGAAGACATGGCAGGATGTGCAGAATACCCCCGTTGAAAAGCAGAGGTGCAACAGGTACTCTGAGAGAGAACTCTATCAACATCAGAGGTCCGAGACTGTTCAACACGCTTCCACTACACATAAGGGACATAACTGGCAAACCCCTCACAGTGTTCAAGAGAGAACTGGATAAGCACCTCCAAAGGATACCTGATCAACCAGGCTGTGACTCATACGTCAGACTGCGAGCAGCCGCGTCTAACAGCCTGGTTGATTAGTCCAGCAACCAGGAGGCCTGGTCGACGACCGGGCCGCGGGGACACTAAGCCCCGGAAGCACCTCAAGGTAACCTCAAGGTAAGGCTCCTAGCTGGCCCGTGCCCAGCCTGCGGTGGCTCCTAGCTCTTTACCTGCCCTCAGCCTCCCACCGATTGGATTTTATGCAGTAGTTTCGCCACAACACTAAATCAAGAGCTATAATTAATTCTGAGGGACGATGAGGTTTCTTATATTTTATTCATTAGCCATCCGGCGGGATGTGATGAGGTGGTGGTGACGAAATGGTCCTGTTGCAACGGTCCCCCCCTCTCCGTCACCCCCCCCCCCTCTCCGTCACCCCCCCCCTCTCCGTCAACCCCCCCCCTCTCCGTCAACCCCCCCCTCTCCGTCACCCCCCCCTCTCCGTCACCCCCCCCCCTCTCCGTCAACCCCCCCCCTCTCCGTCAAACTCCCCCCTCTCCGTCAACCCCCCCCCCTCTCCGTCAACCCCCCCCCCTCTCCGTCACCCCCCCCTCTCCGTCAACCCCCCCTCTCCGTCAACCCCCCTCTCCGTCAACCCCCTCCCTCTCCGTCAACCCCCTCCCTCTTCGTCAACCCCCCCTCTTCGTCAACCCCCCCTCTTCGTCAACCCCCCCCCTCTTCGTCAACCCCCCCCCTCTTCGTCAACCCCCCCCTCTTCAACCCCCCCTCTCCGTCAACCCCCCTCTCCGTCAACCCCCCCTCTCCGTCAACCCCCCTCTCCGTCAACCCCCCCTCTCCGTCAACCCCCCCCTCTCCGTCAACCCCCCCTCTCCGTCAACCCCCCCCCTCTCCGTCAACCCCCCCCTCTCCGTCAACCCCCCCCTCTCCGTCAACCCCCCCCTCTCCGTCAACCCCCCCCCCTCTCCGTCAACCCCCCCCCCCTCTCCGTCAACCCCCCCCTCTACGTCAACCCCCCCTCTACGTCAACCCCCCCCTCTCCGTCAACCCCCCCCTCTCCGTCAACCCCACCCTCTCCGTCAACCCCCCCTCTCCGTCAACCCCCCCTCTCCGTCAACCCCCCCTCTCCGTCAACCCCTCCCCCTCTCCGTCAACCCCCCCTCTCCGTCAACCCCCCCCTCTCCGTCAACCCCCCCCTCTCCGTCAACCCCCCCCCCTCTCCTTCAACCCCCCCCTCTCCTTCAACCCCCCCCTTCTCCGTCAACCCCCCCCCTCTCCGTCAACCCCCCCCCCTCTCCTTCAACCCCCCCTTCTCCGTCAACCCCCCCTTCTCCGTCAACCCCCCCTCTCCGTCAACCCCCCCCCCCATCTCCGTCAACCCCCCCCTCTCCGTCAACCCCCCCCCTCTCCGTCAACCCCCCCCCCTCTCCGTCAACCCCCCCTCTCCGTCAACCCCCCCCCCTCTCCGTCAACCCCCCCCCCTCTCCGTCAACCCCCCCCCCTCTCCGTCAACCCCCCCCTCTCCGTCAACCCCCCCTCTCCGTCAACCCCCCCCTCTCCGTCAACCCCCCCCTCTCCGTCAACCCCCCCCTCTCCGTCAACCCCCCCCTCTCCGTCAACCCCCCCCTCTCCGTCAACCCCCCCTCTCCGTCAACCCCCCCTCTCCGTCAACCCCCCTCTCCGTCAACCCCCCCCTCTCCGTCAACCCCCCCCTCTCCGTCAACCCCCCCCTCTCCGTCAACCCCCCCTCTCCGTCAACCCCCCCTCTCCGTCAACCCCCCCCCCCCCTCTCCGTCAACCCCCCCCCCTCTCCGTCAACCCCCCCTCTCCGTCAACCCCCCCCCTCTCCGTCAACCCCCCCCTCTCCGTCAACCCCCCCTCTCCGTCAACCCCCCCCTTCTCCGTCAACCCCCCCCTCTCCTTCAACCCCCCCCCTTCTCCGTCAACCCCCCCCATCTCCTTCAACCCCCCCCCTCTCCTTCAACCCCCCCCCTCTCCTTCAACCCCCCTTCTCAGTCAACCCCCCCCCTCTCCGTCAACCCCCCCCCGCTCCGTCAACCCCCCCCTCTCCGTCAACCCCCCCATCTCCGTCAACCCCCCCTCTCCGTCAACCCCCCCCTCTCCGTCAACCCCCCCCCCTCTCCGTCAACCCCCCTCTCCGTCAACCCCCCCCCTCTCCGTCAACCCCCCCCGTCTCCGTCAACCCCCCCCTCTCCGTCAACCCCCCCCTCTCCGTCAACCCCCCCCCCTCTCCGTCAACCCCCCCCCCCCTCTTCGTCAACCCCCCCCCTCTTCGTCAACCCCCCCCTCTTCGTCAACCCCCCCCTCTCCGTCAACCCCCCCCCCTCCGTCAACCCCCCCCCCTCTCCGTCAACCCCCCCTCTCCCCTCCCACTCATCAAGAACCACGCCCTGGAAACATGAAGTTATATGGGGTTAGTCTACCTATCTTCATTTGCGATTTTCATTTGCAGATGACACTGGGATTTGCAAGCGAGTAGGCAATATAGAAGGTACAGCAAACCTCCAGACAGATGTAAATCAGGTCTTTCGATGGGCCAAAGATAATATGATTAATGAAAATTAGGGTGAAAATGCAAATTTTATTTGAAAATTCAAATCACACTATAGAACGAAAACGCAATGTAAAGGAGCTAGGGGTAGTCATGTGAGAAGACCGCACCTTTACAGAAAACCATAAAGTAGCTGTCACGACTGCATGAAAAATGGCAGGTTAAATAACAAGGATCTTCTAAACAAGGGACGCCATACCAATGATGATTCTTTTTAAAACACTAGTGCTCTCTAGGGTGGAATATTGTTGCACTTTAGCAGCCTTACTCAGAGCCGGAGAAATTGCTGACCTAGAGAGCGTGTAATGATCCTTTGCCGCTAGAATTCACTCAACAAATCATCCTAATTATTGGGACAGATTCAAGGTTTAAAATTTGTATTCTCTAAAGCGCAGCGGGAGAGAGAGACAATAATTTACACATGGAAAATATAAAGAGGGGCTGGTCCCAAACCTGCACACAGAAATAACACCACATGAGACCAGAAGACATGGCAGGATGTGCAGAATACCCCCGTTGAAAAGCAGAGGTGCAACAGGTACTCTGAGAGAGAACTCAACATCAACATCAATAGAGTTGTAGTAATAGTACACAAATTGAGGTCAGTGGGAATAACTGCAAAAATAGGTCGGTGGCTACTCAGTTTTTTGTCGAACAGAACACAGAGTAACAATCGACCACATAAAATAAAGTCCAAGCGCAGTTAAAAGCTGTGTACCGCAGAGTAGTCCTTGCACCACAGAGTTTCTTTATTATCATATCAGATATAGCCTCAAATACAAGTCACAGCTTCGTGTCGTCCTTTGCAGATGACACAAAAATCGGCATGAAAAGTACCTCTGCTGAAGACACTGACATACTACAGATATTAATAAAATATTCGACTGGGCAGCAAAAAATAACATGATGTTTAATAGTAATAAATTCCAGGTACTTAAAAATGAGGACCTTAAACATAATACCGAGTATAAAACACAATCAAATCTGCCCATAGTAGGAAAACAGCATGTAAAGGATATGAAAATAATGATGTCCTACGACCTAAAGTTTAGGGAGCATAACCAAGCAAATATTGCGACAGCCAGAAAAATGATAGGATGGATTACGAGAACTTTCAAATCCACGGATCTCATCACAATGGTTGTACTCTTCAAGTCACTTGTGTTGTCCCGTCTTGAGTACTGCTCAGTACTCACTTCCCCCTTCAGAGCAGGAGAGATTGCTGAAATAGAGGGAATACAGAGAACATATACAGCATACATTGACACAATAAAGCACCTAAATTCTTAGGATCGTCTCAAAATTCTCCAAATGTACTCACTAGAAAGGAGACGAAAGAGATACCAAATAATATACACATGGAAAATACTGGAGGGACAGGTCCCTAATCTACACAGTAAAATAACAACGTACTGGAGTTAACGATATGGAAGAAAATGCAGAATAGAACCAGTGAAGAGCAGAGGTGCCATAGGCACAATCAGAGAACACTGTACTCACCTAGTTGTGTTTGCGGGGTTTAGCTCTGGTTCTTTGGTCCCGCCTCTTAACTGTCAATCAACTGGTGTACAGATTCCTGAGCCTATTGGGCTCTATCATATCTATATTTGAAACTGTGTATGGAGTCAGCCTCCACCACAATACTACTTAATGCATTCCATTTGTTAACTACCCTGACACTGAAAAAATCTTTTTAACGTCTCTGTAGCTCATCTGGGTACTAAGTTTCCACTTGTGTCCCCTTGTTCGTGTTCCACCCGCTCTAAAGAGTTTGTCTTTGTCCACCCTGTCAATTCCCCTGAGAATTTTGTAGGTGGTTATCATGTCTCCCATTACTCTTCCGTTTTCCAGGGTTGTGAGGTTCAGCTCCCTTAGCCTTTCCTCGTAACTCATTCCTCTCAGTTCCGGAACCAGTCTGGTGGATTACCTCTGAATCTTCTCTAACTTCCTTATGTCTTTAACTAGGTATGGACTCCAGGCTGGAGCTGCCTGTATAAACATCAGAGATCCGCGGTTGTTCAACATCCTCCCAGCGACTATAAGAAATATTGCCGGAACAACATCTTCAAGAGAAAACTAGATTTTTTTTTTTTTATTTTTTTTTTTTTTTTTTTTTTTATAGAAAACAAAGTGTCGGACCAACCGGGCTATGGTGGGTATGTGGGCCTGTGGGGCTCTCAAAGCAACAGCCTGGTGGACCAAGCTCTCACAAGTCGAACCTGGCCTCGGGCCGAGCTTGGGGAGTAGAACAACTCCCAGAACCCCATCAACCAGGAATCAACCAGGGCATGCTATCTATGGCTGCCTCAGTCAAGTGGGGGTTTGGTATCACCTGATAAATTATTTTATTTTGGTATTACATTCATGAAGAATGTTTCGATCATTCACCTTTAACGTGTTAAGGGTTTACTGAAAATAGAATCGTTCTGAAGGCTCTGTATATGAGTAATTTCTTTGTCGTTTTCTATGAAAGTTTCATAGCCCTTACTCAAGGGCCCAATGCTGGATGTAGTTTTTCGTTCTTGTTTTTGACATGTGAGGAAAGAGTAATTTGTGTTCTCTATTTCACTGAAGGTCTTGTACCTCTCCTGGGTGTTGTATGATTCTTGTAGCATTAACTCCATCGTATATATTTTTCTACATAGTCGTTCCTGGGATAGAGTGGATCATTGGAGTTGTTCTGTGATTTTTCTTTTGTAGAACTCTGTTTTGACTGCTGTAAAGTTAAGAAGATATATAAACCCTCCCCAAAAGTGAGAATAATATTGTTCATAGAGTGTGAGCGATGTGGCAATGGCCTCGTAGCCTGGTGGATAGTGCGCAGGACTCGTAATTCTGTGGCGCGGGTTCGATTCCCGCACGAGGCAGAAACAATGGGCAAAGTTTCTTTCACCCTGAATGCCCCTGTTACCTAGCAGTAAAATAGGTACCTGGGTGTTAGTCAACTGTCACGGGCTGCTTCCTGGGGGTGGAGGCCTGGTCGAGGACCGGGCCGCGGGGACACTAAAGCCCCGAAATCATCTCAAGATAACCTCAAGATGGTCGCACCATACACCGTGTGTCAGACCACTACGGGCTCACCATACTTGCTACTTTGAACTTTTGTAGCTGAAGCTATAACGACCACCGACCACCAACGTGGTGATGGTAGACCCCAACTGGTTCACAGCTGTTCAGTCAAACGTGAGACAAGTGTACTTTCCTGATTAGTTACAAGAACATACAGGCAGCATCCCGTCCTCCAAACAAAGACCCAAAAGTGATTCCATGCACCCGCCAAACCCCCTGTGTTTATGAATGAAAAAAGATTTACACACGACTTTCAACCATCCCGTCCTCGACTCAAGTCCATTACATCCAGCGGTCAACCCCACAGACGCATTCATAAATTTTAACATGCTGTTCATTCAAAACGGGAATTTTCGCAAGTATAAATTAATATTATAATATATTAATATATTGTGCATATATAGGTATAGGATAGGTTAGGTTAGGTGTTTAGGTTCTGTTGGCGATTATTTGTATTTGTAGTACGTGGGTGAAGCATTTATAGCGTTGTGATTCGAACAAAATTCGTCAGTGAAGCACTTGTTCCGGATATGTTCGAACGTCAGCAGTTGTGAGTCGTGTGTAAACCGCTTTTCATTCATAAACAGGGGGTTTGGCGGGTGGATGGAATCACTTTTGGGTCTTTGTTTGGAGGACGGGCTGCTTTCAACTGATGACGTTCGAACACTTCCTGAACAAGTGCTTCACTGACGAATTTTGTTCGAATCACAACGCTATAAATGCTTCATCCACGTACTACAAATACAAATAATCGCCAACAGAACCTAACACCTGACCTAACCTACGCCTATATATCCACAATATGCTAATATATTATAATATTAATTTAAGAAAATTCCTGTTTTGAATGAACAGCATGTACAAATTTCTGACTGCGTCTGTGGGGCCTGGATGTAATGGACTCGAGTCGAGGACGGGTTGCAGGTTGAGGTGTAAATGCAGTAGTGTTGTACAGATTTAATTATAATTTTGTGTATTGATGACTGGTGTTGGTAGAGGGATCAGTTGAGGCAGTGGTGGGATGGTTCACCACCGAGGTGAGGCCAGGTCACCAACTAGAAGAACTAAAGCTTACCATTCATGTATAGATGTATTGAGGCTGTTTCTTGCTTTTTTTTTTACTGTTATTATTAATATAACCAACATATACAGAATGGAAGTTTGATCAGTTGAAAAGCTGAGGGAAGATTGTAAGTGTGTGTGTGTACGGGGAGGAGGTGGTGGTGCAGAGCAATGCATGAGGCTGGTTGGTGGTGTGGTGTTGGTGCGTCTTAAAGCTGCCCTGCTCACCACCATTACTGATCCCCCCCCTCCCCCTCCCTCCCCCCTCCCCCTCCCTCCCCCCTCTCTCTTTCTCTCCTTCCTCCTCTCTCCTTTCTCCTCTCTCCTTTCTCCTTTCTCTCTCCTTTCTCCTCTCTCCTTTCTCCTCTCTCCTTTCTCCTCTCTCCTTTCTCCTCTCTCCTTTCTCCTCTCTCCTTTCTCCTCTCTCCTTTCTCCTCTCTCCTTTCTCCTCTCTCCTCTCTCCTTTCTCCTCTCTCCTCTCTCCTCTCTCCTTTCTCCTCTCTCCTTTCTCCTCTCTCCTTTCTCCTCTCTCCTTTCTCCTCTCTCCTTTCTCCTCTCTCCTTTCTCCTCTCTCCTTTCTCCTCTCTCCTCTCTCCTCTCTCCTTTCTCCTCTCTCCTCTCTCCTCCTCTCTCCTCTCTCCTCTCTCCTTTCTCCTCTCTCCTTTCTCCTCTCTCCTCTCTCCTCTCTCCTTTCTCCTCTCTCCTCTCTCCTCCTCTCTCCTCTCTCCTCTCTCCTCTCTCCTCCTCTCTCCTCTCTCCTTTCTCCTCTCTCCTTTCTCCTCTCTCCTCTCTCCTCTCTCCTCTCTCCTTTCTCCTCTCTCCTTTCTCCTCTCTCCTTTCTCCTCTCTCCTTTCTCCTCTCTCCTTTCTCCTCTCTCCTTTCTCCTGTCTCCTCTCTCCTGTCTCCTCTCTCCTCTCTCCTTTCTCCTCTCTCCTTTCTCCTCTCTCCTTTCTCCTCTCTCCTTTCTCCTCTCTCCTGTCTCCTCTCTCCTCTCTCTTCTCTCTCTTCTCTCTCCTCTCTCTCCTCTCTCTTCTCTCTCTCCTCTCTCTCCTCTCTCTCCTCTCTCTCCTCTCTCTTCTCTCTCTTCTCTCTCCTCTCTCTCCTCTCTCTCCTCTCTCTTCTCTCTCTTCTCTCTCCTCTCTCTTCTCTCTCTTCTCTCTCCTCTCTCTTCTCTCTCTTCTCTCTCTTCTCTCTCCTCTCTCTTCTCTCTCTTCTCTCTCCTCTCTCTCTTTCTGTGTCTGTCACTCACTCACTCAAAACCAAGTTATTGGTTGGGCCTAAATAAAACGCACCACCATTCTACTCTTAGAGTGGAATAGTTGGGCACCGTTCATTCCCCCCATCCCATCCCAAATCCGTATCCTAAACCCTTCCAAGTCCTTTATAGTTGTAATGGCTTGGTGCTTTCTCCTAATAGTCCCATTCTCTTCACTCTTGCACGTTCTCTCGATAGTTCGCACTTCCTTGCGCGCTCTCTTGAGCTCTCCTCTTGAAGAGGAGAAGAATGGCTAAAAATGACCAGACTCTACCACCAACTCGGTCACATGCTAGAGAGGACGCAAACACAGTGGCCTCCTTACCAGAGCCTCAGATATTAACACCAAGTAAAGCACCCACCACTTCCACTAACACGTGATTGAAGAGGTGCACAATTACATCATTTATATTTGCCAATATCCAGGGTGTAAAAACATGTAAATCTAGCAAAGTGCACTTCATGGATGGTCTCCTTCATGAGGCAAATGCAGTGTTTGCAGCCCTAACGGAAACTCTCACAAAGGTCTACCATGATGGTGAAATATGGATCTCAGAGTACAATCTTTTCAGATGTGACAGGAAACACCGGCTTCAGGGTGGGGTCAGCCTCTACATCAAGGGGACACTTATCTGTACTGAGCTGCTAAACACCACAGACGATATGGTGGAAGAGCTGATAATCAAAATAGAGATCCTAAATGTAGTTATTATCCTTGTATATATGTCACGGGTGGCAAATCCTCGGCAGTTTAAAGACCAACTGATAAAAATATAACACTGCTTGGAAAACCTCACAAATCCAGCCCCGAACATCATCCTGCTTGAGGTCTTAATCTATGCACAATGACAGCCCCTTTCGAAGCTGGAGAAATTGCTGACCTGGAGAGCGTGCAGAGATCCTTTACTGCTAGAATCCACTCAGTAAAACACCTAAACTACTGGGACCGACTAAAATACCTAAATCTGTACTCTCTTGAGCGCAGGCGGGAGAGATGCATAATAATTTATACGTGGAAAATAAAGAAGCTGGTCCCAAACCTGCACACAGAAATAACACCACATGAGACCAGAAGGCATGGCAGGATGTGCAGAATACCCCCGTTGAAGAGCAGAGGTGCAACAGGTACTGTGAGAAAGAACTCTATCAACATCAGAGGCCCGAGACTGTTCAACACGCTTCCACTACACATAAGGGGCATAACTGGCCGACCCCTCACAGTGTTCAAGAGAGAACTGGATAAGCACCTCCAAAGGATACCTGATCAACCAGGTTGTGACTCGTACATCAGGCTCCGAGCAGCTGCGTCCAACAGCCTGATTGACCAGTTAAGCAGACACGACTTTTCCTACTAAGAAGGAATAATTTAACAAGGAGATTGAAGAAACCGAGCGGAAATTGGAACACTCATATCATACTGAAGAAAGGCAGTTAGAATAGAAAGCATTTATGGAAATGAATAAAAATCCAAAATACTTCTTCACATATGCGAAATCAAAAGCAAACACCACTGCCAGTATTGGGCCTATTCGTATGAATGAAGGTTCATACATTGAGGATGACAAAGAAATTAATGAAATCCTAAAAATATGTCCTCTGTATGAGGACATATTTAGCACTCCAATACACAGAATGAAAGTAGAAGATCCAGATAATTTCTTTATGCGTAATATCCTAACCCGTGTAAATATTAATGATAACACGAGCGTACTAGATTTTGAAAGAGAAATTGAAAACATACCCATGCACTCGGCCCCAGGTCCAGACTCGTGGAATTCAATATTTATAAAGAAATGCAAAGTGCCGGTAGCACAGGCACTCAGTATAGTGTGGAGGAAGAGCTTGGACACGGGGGAGATACCAGATGCACTTAAAGTAGCAGACATAGCCCCTCTACACAAGGGAGGGAGCAAAGCATTGGCAAAGAATTACAGACCAGTTGCACTAACGTCCCACATAATAAAGTTTTTGAGAGAGTGATTAGGAGTCGGGTCACCAATTTCATGGAGACCAATGACCTTCATAACCCAGGCCAACATGGATTTCGAGCATGAAGATCGTGCCTCTCACAGCTACTTGATCACCACGACAAAATCACTGAGGCATTGGAAGAAAAACAGTATGCTGATGTGGTATACTCGGACTTCGCAAAGGCTTTCGATAAATGTGACGATGGAATGATAGCACACAAAATGAGGTCAATGGGAATAACCGGTAAAGTAGGACGCTGGATACTCAGTTTTCTGTCAAACAGGACTCGGCGAGTAACGGTCAACCATATAAAATCTAGTCCAAGTGCAGTGAAAAGCTCTGTACCTCAAGGTACAGTCCTTGCACCTTATTGCTTTTCGTTATTCTCATATCAGATATAAACAAAAATACAAGTCACAGCTTCGTGTCATCCTTTGCAGATGACACAAAAATCAGCATGAAAATTACCTCTGCTGAAGACATTGAAAAACTACAAGCAGATGTCAACAAAGTTTTCGATTGGGCAGCAGAAAATAACATGATGTTATTTGTCACTTGTGTTGTCCCGTCTTGAGTAATGCTCAGTACTCACGTCCCCCTTTAGAGCAGGAGAGATTGCTGAAATAGAGGGAATACAGAGAACATATACGGCACGCATAGACGAGATAAAGCACCTAAATTATTGGGATCGTCTCAAAGCTCTCCAAATGTACTCACTAGAAAGGAGACGAGAGAGTTACCAAATAATATACATGGGGAAAATACTGGAGGGCCAAGTACCAAATCTACACAGTAAAATAACAACGTACTGGAGTGAACGATATGGAAGAAAATGCAAGATTGAACCAGTGAAGAGCAGAGGTGCCATAGGCACGATCAGAGATCATTGTATAAACATCAGAGGTCCGCGGTTGTTCAACATCCTCCCAGCGACTATAAGAAATATTGCCGAAACAACCGTGGACATCTTCAAGAGAAAACTGGACTGTTTTCTAAGAGAAGTTCCGGATCAGCCGGGCTGTGGTGGGTATGTGGGCCTGCGGGCCGCTCCAAGCAACAGCCTGGTGGACCAAACTCTCACAAGTCAAGCCTGGCCTCGGGCCAGGTTTGGGGAGTAGAACAACTCCCAGAACCCCATCAACCAGGTATCAACCAGGTAATACATTCAATTTGTTAAGAAAGAACTTTAGTGTCAATAGTTATGTCCCAATAGCTCATTTGGGTAGTCATTTGTGCGGGCGCACAGTGGTGGTGGCGGCTCTCGGCTTCCCCCAACCAGACACAGCCAGGTTGGTCACTGATTAGCCTCGATTTGGTGTGTGTGTTAGTGAAGGTTAGAGTGGAGTCATGTGCCGAGTGTTGAGGGGGTGTAAAGGGTGAACCAATACTAGAGCATAGCGTGGAGAGGAGTGACTGGGGCCAGCCAGGGTGACATGGTGGGTCTGGTGTGTGTGAGTAGGACCAGCTTCCCCGCGCTCTTCTACCCAACACTACCAGTAATGTAGTGGAAGTATTGGCACACTTCAAACCCAGAATGTAAGAATTGTCCTTGTATACAAATCAACTGATGCACTCGCCCTACCTTGAGGCTACCTTGAGGTGCTTCCGGGGCTTAGTGTCCCCGCGGCCCGGTCGTCGACCAGGCCTCCTGGTTGCTGGACTGATCAACCAGGCTGTTAGACGCGGCTGCTCGCAGCCTGACGTATGAGTCACAGCCTGGTTGACCACAGACAACAATTAAATAATTCACTAAGGAAAGTCTAACACTATTATGACAAGTATTACAAACTTGACACTAAACATTATTTTGCTGGAATATTAAAGTTTATGAAGTCTAATATGGGAGTCTGTACCTAACACACATTACATAGACGATACCCGGCACTCGTCTGAACATTTGTTTATGAATAAACTCTTCAAGACTTTGCCACAAATTTGCATTTAGCCTGTAAAAAGGAGAAATAACGGTCACTAAATGGAACTTTTAATTATATTGAGTAAAACACCAATTTACATATATTTTGAAAATTAAGGTAAGAATATAAAGGTGTCCCTGGAGAGGACGCGCACTATGACAACAAACATTATAATTACCAGGTTTATAATGTTACACATTATATATTACCAGGTTTATAATGTTACACATTATATATTACCAGGTTTATAATGTTACACATTATATATTACCAGGTTTATAATGTTACACATTATATATTACCATGTTTATAATGTTACACATTATAGAGTGTATGGTGGAAAGTGAACTCTGTTAACGGGTGGAGAAAGTGACCTTCATCACACAAGTTATCAAGCGCCGCTTCTCTCCTGAGAATGAAAGGGCACTTTAGAGAAATGGAAAGTATTGAGCTGAAATTAATAGCATGATGCCGAGCCTTGGGAACACAGAACAAAAACCATTATTGGAATTGAACGAAACCCTAAGGAATTCCCCAACTTTAAGTTAAACAAGAAAGACCAACACAGTACTGGGAATTGTTAAATGGAGTTAGAACTATCGCTTATGGCAAAGAAAGGAGCAAAATACACGGAGGCTTCTGCGACTATATTAAATCCGCCGTTAAACATTCCAATGGCTCCCACGAGACACCTACCACAGGCCTTAGATACCCCTAAGATAACTCTACCTGTAGGATTATCATCCACGAAACTGTTTAGAAGCAGTGAAGTAACCCTACTTGACAAGGGTTATCTTGAGATGATTTCGGGGCTTTAGTGTCCCCGCGGCCCGGTCCTCGACCAGGCCTCCACCCCCAGGAAGCAGCCCGTGACAGCTGACTAACACCCAGGTACCTATTTTACTGCTAGGTAACATGGGCATAGGGTGAAAGAAACTCTGCCCATTGTTTCTCGCCGGCGTCTGGGATCGAACCCAGGACCACAGGATCACAAGTCCAGCGTGCTGTCCGCTCGGCCGACCGGCTCCCGGCTGCCAATAAAACAATCTCTCTCTCTCTCTCTCTCTCTCTCTCTCTCTCTCTCTCTCTCTCTCTCTCTCTCTCTCTCTCTCTCTCTCTCTCTCTCTCTCTCTCTCTCTCTCTCTCTCTCTGTGTCTCTCTCTCTCTCTCTCTCTGTGTCTCTCTCTCTCTCTCTCTCTGTGTCTCTCTCTCTCTCTCTCTCTGTGTCTCTCTCTCTGTGTCTCTCTCTCTCTGTCTCTCTCTCTGTGTCTCTCTCTCTCTGTCTCTCTCTCTGTGTCTCTCTCTCTCTCTCTCTCTCTCTGTGTCTCTCTCTCTCTCTCTCTCTCTCTCTCTCTCTCTCTCTCTCTCTCTCTCTCTCTCTCTCTCTCTCTCTCTCTCTCTCTCTCTCTCTCTCTCTCTCTCTCTCTCTCTCTCTCTGTGTCTCTCTCTCTCTCTCTCTCTCTCTCTCTCTCTCTCTCTCTCTCTCTCTCTCTCTCTCTCTCTCTCTCTCTCTCTCTCTCTCTCTCTCTCTCTCTCTCTCTCTCTCTCTCTCTCTCTCTCTCTCTCTCTCTCTCTCTCTCTCTCTCTCTCTCTCTCTCTCTCTCTCTCTGTGTCTTTTTTTTTTTTTTTTTTTTTTTAAACTAA